>NC_090929.1:435001730-435310980 GCF_040938575.1 Ambystoma mexicanum
TACCGAGAAGCAAGTAGTTCTTTCTTCTGATTCTTCATCTCAGATAGTCTTGCATCAAAATACAGAACCTGGAGCAGGGAGGAGAGGAAGATTATCACATACATCAGAAAACTGTGGATGTTTGGCATCCTGTCCTGAGAAGAAATCCAGAAAATAATGTTGACAAACGTGTGCGGTAATGCTCACGTAGACGCCAGATAGATGTTCTACAGGAAAACCCCTCTGTAAAGATAGCAGCCAAACCCCCTGTAAAATGGATCATGAGACAAACAGGCACATCTTTCCCAGTCAAATCACATCACACAAATACAAATGACGATCTATCTGGACAAGGTCTGCTTGGTCAAAGCCCTGCCCACACAGGCTTTAGTGTAACTCACAAAGTGTTTGTCATTCTTCCTGATGTTGTCCCTTGTCCAAGGGACATAATAATTGAGAGCTCTTTTGGGGTCTGAGCAGTGCTCCTGTGTCTTAGAAGGGTAAGGCAGAGTAGGGGTGCGGCAGGGGGTGCGGGGAGCCGGGAAGTTGATCTTCTGTAAGAGATGGAAATCCAACATCACATAGTAACCTTCTCCTTCGAAAGGTAGAAAGGTCTAACTGAAAAGGCATGGAGCTCACTCACCAGCCTAGTGGAGGTGATGGTAACCATGAATATCACCTTGAGCAATATCAAGAAACATGAATGCAAAGGCTCAAAATAGTCCACCATAAGGAATGTAAGTACAAGGTACAAATCCCATCTAGGAACAATAAACTGGCACAGGGAAAAATCGTTATACTGCATAAAATAGGGTAGGGATATAGTGAAGAATGGGCCCTGATCGAGGTCCTCTTGAAAAGTGAAATCGTAGCCAGGTACCCCTTCACATTGCCAATATGAAGTCCTTGTTGGACCAAAGAGCAGAAAATCAAATGCAGAGGGGGGTTGGATCAAAGGGAAAAAGCCCCACTCCTGGCACCAAGCAGAAATCATCATGGGTGGACTGGGAACTAAAAGAGGCCCTGGAAATAATTACTGGGGACCAAAAGAGGCCCTGGAAACAATGTTCAAAGTGGCCCCATATTACACATTTTCAGCAAGCCCAGTGCTTTTACTATGAGAAAGTTTGGAAATACCACACAAAAGAGGCCCAGGGTGCAGAGGTCCACCGGGAAATCTCCAGAGTTCCCTCTAGGCCAGTCCACCTCTGGAAATCATGTGCTGCCTGCAGGCATAGATGGACAGTGGCGGACATTCTGGCAGAAATAAATTCATCCTGGACATCGGGAGGCAAGTCCTAGTTCTTATATCTCAGTTTCTTAGCAGCCAAACATGAAGGATGAGGCTGCTGAGGCTCTCATGGATGTCTGGACCCCTGCGAATGGGGACCCTGCAAAGAGGCAACAAGGAGGAAAAGCTGACATGTCTAGAAGCTCCAGGTAAAACATCCTCCAGGCACTGTCTGGGGTGATTGGGATCATGATGTACCCAAACATCTGCAGTCACATAAGAATACGCAAGATGATGGGAATTGGTGGGAGAGCATAGAGGATATGCATTCTAGAGACAAAATGAAACTGTTAGAGGAGGCGGGACAAATGAGCGAGTGGGTGTGCAGTATGCAGGAGGATAGATGAGGTTTGAGATCCTTAGAGAATGGATAAGTTGGGTTTGACAGGTGCAGGGGAACCGGGATCAGGAAGAGTGAGGTAGAAGTTAGATTGGGTGGAATGGAGCAATGCCAAGGTGCATGATGGAGGGTCAAAGAAGTAGTTAAGTGAAGACAGTGAAGGCAGGGTGAAGTTCAAGAGAAAGAGGATAGATACATGACCACCAGGGGAAAGAGAGCAGAAAATGCTGGCTGGGAAGCAGGTGGCAAAAGCGAAGAACTGGGCTAGAATTGAGGTATGGAAGACTAAAAGACTTAGCCAAAACAGGGATGTCTATTAATTTTTCAAGCTAGTAACAGCTCCTCTTGTTACTTCAAAGAGGATTGTTTATGCAACATGTTCAGAAGTTTTTACTGAAGTAGGTTTTGATGAAATTAGGCTGTTCTTTATGGTATGCAAAATATGAATAAAATGTTTTATAGTTTGTGTATATTATAGATTCCATGGAGTCCTTGATCATTCTGAAGATCATGGATTAGGCAGGCATTTTTTGTCCACAGTGGCATAGAGATTGGGTGGGCCTGCTTTAGGTCAATTTTCCGCAGTAGAATTTTAAAATCACTGACATAGTTTTTCACTGAATTTCAATGGTTTTGTTGCATTAAACTTCCTAAAGTTAATCGTCCATTAACTCAAGTTTTCTCACTGAACAATCACCCAACCATCTACATGATATCCAGGAATGGCGGCCCAAAGGATACCTTGACGTAGTGCAACATGGAAGGACACACTTGTGCACCCTATTCACTGTATAAAGATTTCAGGAGCCAGGCTGTGCCTGGAGCCATTTTGAAGTTGATGAATCTGTGAGAGGGAGGTATTCATTAGATTGCATTAATACTCACCTGTTAGAGTTGTGTGAAGTCTTGAGATACTTTGCAGAGATTATATTTAAAGAAAGAACAGCATCTGCCGCAGATTCGTCTACCTCTGGTTTGTTTCGAATTCGCCCTACATAAAAAAAAGGAAGACATTGGATTACAGAAAAAACAACGCCAACTAACATAACTCTGTCAATTCTTTGGCTTGAAAAAAAAAGCAAGGGTTCTACAAACTGGGAACACAATGTCCATTAATAAAAGCAAAGACATACATTACTTACCTGTGAGACACCAGAGTTTATCTCACCTGCTAGTCCCCCGGGAACTCTCTCTCAGGTGGCAAGGGCACGGCCATCGCCTTTGGATCTAGACCCTTGGGGGTGAACCAATGTGGGAGGATAACCTAGGTGAGGGGTCTTCAGGAGTGGGGTGAGATTGCCGATGGCGAGACGTGGTATTCCCCCCTTTCTCGTTCATCTTCCCCATCCTATTTTTTAGGATTTTCAGAAGTCCCAACTCCCCCCCACCCATTTTTACACAAACACTGGGCCGAGGAAGAGGGTGACTGAGGGTAACCAGACTAACACTCTCACACTAACACTGTCACGTTATTCGGGTCAGGCAAAATCAGGCACTTTACCCTAAGTGCATATACCTAAAGACACACTCTGAGCAAGGCGGAGAACGAGCAGAACATCCAGGACAAAGGCACACTTACTGAAGCAGAGCAACGGAGCAAGGGACGAGCGCAGCAGGCTGACAACCTCAAGGCTTCCCCCTATTGGATGTTGTTGCCTCCGACAGACCGCGAAAGACGTGTGGAGAAGGCAAGATCCCACAAGTGAAGATTGCATTGTGTTTCAAGGACGTCAGCAACCCTCCTGGGTGAACAGCAGAGTTGAGGAGGCGAGGTCAAGCATGTGTTACTAACCTTGACTCAGAAATGGGAATACACAAAACAAGAAAGAAGCACACACAGCCGATGAGTTGGCAAGTGAACTGAGAGACCGGTGTGTGTTAAAGTGAATGAAGTAGCAACATCATATCACAAGTGAGGGCTGCACGCGTGTGGATGAGGCGCGAAGAAAGGCAGACCTGTGAACGAACTTTAAAGTAAAATACAGCTGCAAGATCAGAGATACTGAGTCGAAGTGGTCCTTCGTGATTCTGTGAAGAAAGTCACGCACATCCGAAAGTGGTCCGAGCCCAATTGAAGGAGACTCGAAGTATATTAAGCTTAGGGTAGGGAGCCCCCCTTGCAACTTTGTGTGAATTGTATCGTGAGAGGTCTGAGCCCTACAGAGGGGGACCTACGAGAACTGCGTGTTGAAGGTCTGAGCCTGCGTGGAAGGCCAGACGGGTTCAATCCACGGTTTTGAACTGTGTAATGTGTTGGAAGCTGAGCCAGAGTGAGTCATCCTGCCTACAAGGATCACCTTACCTCGTAAGGCCTAATGTGGGGAGGAGAGCTGGTTCAGTCACATTATCATTTGAACACAGACTTTTCTTTTTTGCATAAATGTTCTCCTATTTACACTTTTTGTACATAAGATAGGGCAGGCATTTGTTTTTTGTTAGTCTAGGCCATTTTTGATTTGACAGACTCCACTAGGACCGTTTTGTTTATCGTTTGATGGTCGAGACTACTCCCATCTTAATTATAGGGCAGAATAAAGGTTTTACAAATTGTATCCATTGTGTCAGTGTCAATACTTGTGATACCATGCCTTCCCTACATATGGTATCAGGGTGGGATACGACTCAATTGAGACAAATTGGGGCACCCTAAAATTCCAGAAATGTTGTCACCGAGCCTCAGACCCCTCTACCACCACAACAGAATCCATAGGCTTTGACATTTGTAGCAGCAGAGAAGCCACTATCCCTCCAGGAAAAAGAGGGATGATTCCCACGGACATAGGCCCAATACCCCCTTCTGGGTTGTTATATAAGATTTGCCCCAAAATCTGGACTGGAAGTTTGGTCTATATGTCCAGGCAGGCGTCATAGACCCAGACTTTCGGGGAGACGGTGAAATTACCATACCGTAATGTTCTTTCCATGGATTCTTCTCCCGCAGATTCCTCACCATGATAGATGTTCATCTCCAGCTTTGCTGCACGGAAACCTTTATGCCAGGGGGCGTAGTGGACCTCTACTATGCCACCAATAGTGGATCCGTTTTTTTCTGGCTCTCGATAGTTGGCTCCGGAAATGAATTCAGGCGTCATATATATATACCACGTCACTACGCCTCACACCTCAGTTCCTGTAACATTTCCCCTTGCGATTGAACGAAGCATAAGAAAAACCACAGGCAAAGCCTAACCAGCCATTAGAACATTAACAAGGGTATACTCCAACAGAGTGACCCAACAAAAAGATGGGAAGAATTTTTATATTTATATATAATACATTACTCACCGTAATCGTATTTCTTATGCTTGTATCTGCTTAGATTCGCATGCTGTGCATAGGCTGACATCTAGTGGAAGCTGCGGAGTATTACAGTTTGTTTTTCGAAACTCGAAAATTGGGCGCTGACACAGGGCGTGCCAGTAATACTATCCCTAGTGTGACGTCCATGGTACCCATGATCCCTCACGTGTCTAGGACCCTCAGATTGGATTTTTTCTGACATGAGGTAGCATGAAGAGTATCGCGAGTACAGATAATCCAAGCAGATAGATAAGAGTACAAGCATCCATGCGCCTTCTCTCAGAGGGGAGGAAGGGTGGGTCGCATGTGAATCTAAGCAGATACAAGCATCAGAAATATGATTACGTGTTAGAAGGAGGTGGGATGTGAGAAGGGTCATGAGCAAATAAATGTCTTAGAACCGCTTGTCCCACTTGAGTATCTGTCTTGGAATGGGTGTCAATGCAGTAGTTCTGAGTAAAAGTGTGAATAGAGCTCCAAGTAGCTGCTTTGCAAATGGTGTCAAGTGGTACATTTGCAATGAAAGCCAGAGTGGCCCCAATGCCTCTTGTAGAGTGGGCTCTTGGCGTGAAAGGCAGAGTTTTGTCAGAAAGAGAGTAACACAGCTGGATACAGTTAACAATCCACTTAGAGATGGCACCTTTAGAGACGCGATCTCCCTCTCTGCGTTTAGCTACGGAGACAAACAGCTGATCTGTTTTCCTTAGCGGTCTGGTTTTGTTTACATAGTAGAGGACCGCCCTACGCACATCTAGGGTGTGTAGTTTCACCTCAGCTGAGCTTTGTGGGTCTTGGAAGAAAGCCGGAAGCTCGATGGACTGGTTGACGTGGAATTTAGAAATAAACTTAGGTGACAAGCTACGGTGTGTACGTAAAACCAGTTTATCTTTATGAACTGTAAAGAATGGATCCTGCACTGACAGAGCCTGAATTTCACTGACCCTTCTTATAGATGTTATTGCTACTAAGAAGGCCGTCTTATAAGTCAGGGGTTTGAGACTGCTTTTATGCATGGGTTCGAATGGGGAGCCCATGAGTTTAGATAGCACCACGTTAAGGTCCCATCCTGGTCTAGGGTTTGAAATAGGAAGGTGAAGTCTCTTTACTCCTTCCATGAAAGCTTTAACCACTGGTATCTTCCACCACGACACCTTGTTATGGGATGTGGTGTATGCTGCCAGCGCTGCCAGGTGTACCTTCAGTGAGTTAAATACCAGTCCTGCATCCAGCAGGTGGAGCATGTATGTGACAACTGTGGAAGGAGTGCAATCAACTTGGTTGATGTTCTTATTCTGGCACTAGATAACGAATCGTTTCCATTTGTCAAAGTAGCAGTGCCTCGTGTTTGGCTTCCTAGATTCTTTTAGGATGTCCATACATCTCTGTGGTTATTTGAGATGTCCGAACTCTATGACCTCAGGAGCCATGCTGCTAGGTTCATTGAGTTGGGTTGAGGATGCACTGTTTGACCTTGGTGCTGGGACAGTAGGTTGTACCAGCCCGGGAGTTTGATGGGTTCGCACACCACTAGTCTGTGTAGGTGTGGGAACCACAGTTGTCTCGCCCACATGGGAGCAACTAGGACGAGCGTCACTGATTCTCTGTTCATCTTGTTGAGCACCTTCCTGATGAGAGGGGTTGGTGGAAAAGCGTACACAAACATCCCTCACCAGTTTATCCACAGGGCGTTCCCCTGGGAGTCTGGCTGGGGGAACCTGGATGCAAATCCTGGGCACTGTCTGTTTTCGCTTGTGGCGAATAGGTCTATGGTGGGGAAACCCCACTGAGAGAAGAGATCTTCTACGATTTCTCTGTGTAGACACCATTCGTGTTCCTCTGGGAGGGGATCTCTGCTCAAAGCATCCGCCTGAGAATTGAGATCCCCTGGAACATGTTGAGATGACAGGAAGATCTTCCGTCTGAGTGCCCATATCCAAATTTTCTGGGCAAGCTTGGACAGATTTGGCGAACAAGTCCCTCCTTGCTTGTTTAGGTAAAACATGGCTGTAGTGCTGTCCGTCCGGATCTGCACTGACAGATTCAGCAGGTAGGGCTCGAACGCTTGAAGCGCTCTGAATACTGCCAGAAGCTCTAGCAGGTTGATGCGATTCTTGGCCACTGAGTGGGACCAGAGACCCTGAGCTGTGTGGTGGAGGTGGTGCGCTCCCCACCCTGTCAGGCATGCATCGGTTGCGACTACCGCCTGTATCTCGGGATCGTAAAAGGGTTTCCCCTTGGACAGATGTTCTCTTGTCCACCAGTGAAGGCTTAGTTCCAGTGTTGGCGAAACGACCACTAGATCGTCCCACTGACCACTTGCCTGAAACCACTGTTTCGCCAACCATTCTTGCATGGGACGCATGCACAGGGGCGCGTGGAGGACCAGGTAAATACATGACGCCATCATACCCAGAAAACACATTGCTTTGCGTACCGTTATCTGGCGACCGGCCTTATATTGCGGAATTTGCAGCAGTATATTCCGAATTCTTTCCTCTGATGGAAACGTCAAATCCTCTTGCGTGTCTAGGATAGCTCCTAGGAAATGTTTGGATGTGCTTGGCACCAGACTTGACTTCTTCTCATTTATTGATGAGCCTAATTCGAAGAGGAGGTCGATCGTCCTTTGAATGTTTGTTCTGCAAATTACTGGGGTCTCCCCCGTGATGAGCCACTCGTCCAGGTAAGGGTACACCGGGATTGCCTCCCTGCGTAGGTGTGCTGCCGCCACCGCCAGTACCTTGGAGAATACCCTTGGAGCCGAGGCTATCCCGAAGGGCAGTACCTTGAACTGGTAGTGCCGACTGTCTACCTTGAAGCGCAAGTACTTTGTGTGCGCTGGGAACATGGAAATATGAAAATAGGCATCTTTCATGTCCAATGTTGCCATGTAATGCCCCTTTTCTAGGAGGGGGATTACCTCTTGGAGAGTAGTCATGCGAAATTTTTGGGGCTTGACATACTTGTTTGTAGGCCGTAAGTCCAATACTGGGTGCATTGTCAAATCTTTTTTTGGCACAAGGAAGTAAGTTGAATAAATACCCTTGTTTACCTGGTGTCCCGGGACGGGTTCTATCGCGTCCTTTGCTAGAAGATTGACGATCTCCTCGAGGAGGATCTTCTGGTGGTCCAAAGAATGTATTTTTTGTCGTGGATGGTGGTTTTGGGGACGCTCTAACAGTTCTATGCAGTATCCTGCAGACACTGTGGACAGCACCCATCTGTCTGAAGTGATCCCTTCCCAAGCTTGGGTGAAGTTGGAAATGTGTCCCCCTACTGGGGATGTGTGAGAAGGGACCCTGAACGGAACGTCACTGTTTTGGTGGAGGCTTGCCGGCGCCTCTACTGGGGCTGCCTCTACCCTTACCACGCCCTCTCTTATTACCCCTGCCATAACCCTGGGTAGACTGCTGGCTGTTGTTGTTCCATTGTGTACCCTGCCCCTGGGAATGGTTATACCCTCTCTGGGAATTTTGTCCGTGTGGGCGGCGAAAATTGCCATTCCCTTTCTGGTTTGGGGGTTTATTGGTTAGCTGGCCTACGGATTTGAGTGTCTCATACTCGTCCTTGGCATTTTTCAGCACGTCCTCGACCGCCTTTCCAAACAATAAATCCGGCTCCACCGGTTTGTCTATCAATGAAGCCTGGGTTTCGGCTTTGAACCCAGACTGTCGCAACCAAGCATGCCTTTTGATAACAGTACCTTCTGCTATCAATCTGCCGGCGTTATCCGCAGCATCAAAGGTTGACTCTGGGGTTTACCGCCCTAGTGAGATAGGGATTAACAAGGGAAGGGTCTATCCTCCTTTGTATTGACTTAAGGATAGGGATGGCCTGGGCAACAGGTCTCCTTTTTCCCACTAACTCCTCGGCAAAGTCCCTCTCTTCCTGAGCACCCTGGGTGTCAATGTGGAAGTGTTCTGCCGCTCTGGACAGCACTTCATTCAAGAGAGGCTGGTTATCGACAGGGGAGTCGGTAACCGGGGGTTCTTGATCTACCGGGGAATGTTGCCTGTAGGTTTCTGGGTTGTCCTCCTCCTCTTGGTCCTCGTCATCCCCATAGTAGCCAGTCCCAGTTTGTTCTTCCAACATGCTCAAATCTGGATCCTCATAAAGGGATGGATCTCCCTGATATTGAGAATAGAGCTGTATAATGAAGGGGTCTGAAGTAGGAGCTTCAACCCCGGACTTCTTAGTTGGGGGTATAGGATCCTTAGAGCCTGAGGGAGTTGACCCGTCGGGGATAAAAGAGAGAAAGTGTTCAGGGTTTTTGGCGTAGAAATCTACCAATGATGACATCCTTGACATGACTGTCTATGTCATCAGTAGACCATTCTCTTGAACTGGGAATGATTCTTTCTTGAAGGCCTTTCTCTGTCTTATCTAGACTAGACTTACTGGTTTGAACAGGGGTCTTTGGGATAACAGAAGACTGAGACTTGTCCATCTGTTTATTTGGGGTAGAATGTTTTTGAGGTGTGGAACGAGGCTGAGACGGCTTCCTCTGTTTTTCCCCTTCCCCGTGTGTGGAAGAGTGTTTACCCTGTTTTTTCGCCCCTCCGGAGCCTTTCGACGCCTGGCGCCAAGGTTCGGGGTAGTGTCCCTACCTCTGGATAATGGAGGTTGGGACTCGGGAGCAGCCGTTCTGCGGCCTGTTGACGCCGACTCCTGGAGTGCGGACTGGGGATAGAGGTCGGTTTCGTCTTCTGACGATCGAACCTCCGTTACCTTGGGGAGCGAGGCACTTCTGGCAACAGTGGATGGTTGCCTGGAGTCATGCGGTGATCTAGATCGAGAACGCCCAGAGGACACCGATTCGGACCATTCTCCATGTGCCTCTTTCCGAGTACTCGACGTGCGCATCGAGTCTCGGTTGGACTTCATGTGTTTTGTGGAAGTGCTGTGGGTAGCGCTTGTGTCGCCGGGGGTCTTCCCCATAGCCGCCCTGCCGGACGACCTTCCGAGATCGGGGACTTGCGCTTGGCTGTCGATTGACGCCACGTTGCCCTCGCCGTCCGAAAGCACTGCGTCGCTGCCATCGCTGAAGGCGCCCTCCGCTGCCAGGGCCTCTTGACTCCTGGCGTGTTGGGCCCAACGCTTGATCGAACGGTCCTTGAGTGTTTTCGGTTTGAACCTACTACACGCTCTGCAGTTAGCCTCGGGGTTGTCCCTCGGTAAGCAGAGATTGAACGTGGCGGGTCTGTCAACCCAAGGGTACTTGCGGTTGCACTTGGGGCAAAATTGGAAAGGGGTACCCTCCATACGCACCTTGTGGCAGCGGGCTAATAAGTGTAGGAATATATAAGAATGTACCTATATATCAAAAGAGTGTAGAGTATGTCCACCCCCCACTCTCCCCTACTTGCAGGGCCGAGGCCAGAGGCCTTCTGAGGCCCGGGCCGAGGCCAGAGGCCTTCTGAGGCCCAAATCCGTCGTGCAGCTCTCGACGGTCGATTCTTTCTCCGGGGCCGGCATCGAGTGTGGATGCGGTTACTCGACGTTGGGGTGGAGAAATGGGGAAATATAACAATATTTTAGCAAAAGTATGGCTAAGGCCAGGGAACTCTGCGGAATGCTTCCGACCAGTATGGCGGAAAAAAACAATCTGAGGGTCCTAGGCGCGTGAGGGATCATGGGTACAGTGGACGTCACACTAGGGATAGTATTACTGGCACGCCTTGTGTCGACGCCCATTTTCGAGTTTCGAAAAACAAACTAATACTCTGGAGCTTCCACGAGATGTCGGCCTATGCACAGCATGTGATCTAAGCAGATTCCACAAGCCTCAGAAATACATATATGGGATACATTACTCACCGTAATCGTATTTCTGATGCTTGTATCTGCTTAGATTCACATGCTGTGCATAGGCCGACATCTAGTGGAAGCTGCGGAGTATTACAGTTTGTTTTTCGAAAGTCGAAAATGGGCGTCGACACAGGCGTGCCAGTAATACTATCCCTAGTGTGACGTCCACTGTACCCAAGATCCCTCACGCGTGTAGGATCCTCAGATTGTATTTTTTCTGACATGAGGAAGCATGAGGAGTAGCGTGAGTACAGATAATCCAAGCAGATAGACAGAAAAGGTAAGACTACAAGCAATCATGCGCCTTCTCTCGGAGGGGAGGAAGGGTGGGTCGCATGTGAATCTAAGCAGATACAAGCATCAGAAATACGATTACGGTGAGTAATGTATCCCTTCTGAGGCTTGTGGAATCTGCTTAGATCACATGCTGTGCATAGATTAGCGAGCAGTACCAGAAGAAGGAGGTGGGATGTGAGAAGGGTCATGAGCAAACAGGTGTCTTAGAACCGCTTGTCCCACTTGTGTATCTGTCTTGGAATGAGTGTCAATGCAGTAATGCTGAGTAAAAGTGTGAATAGAGCTCCAAGTAGCCGCTTTGCAAATGGTGTCGAGGGGAACATTTGCAATGAAAGCCAGAGTGGCACCAATGCCTCTAGTAGAGTGGGCCCTTGGCGTAAAAGGCAGAGTCTTGTCAGAAAGAGAGTAACACAGCTGTATACAGTTGATAATCCACTTCGAGATAGCGCCCTTAGAGACGCGATCCCCCTCTCTGCCTGTAGCTACGGAGACAAACAGTTGATCTGTTTTCCTTAGCGGTCTGGTTTTATTTACATAGTATAGGACCGCCCTACGCACATCTAGGGTGTGTAGTTTCACCTCAGCCGAGCTTTGCGGGTTCTGGAAGAAAGCCGGAAGCTCGATGGACTGGTTTACATGGAACTTGGATATGAATTTAGGTGAGAACCTAGGGTGTGTGCGTAAAACCAGTTTGTCCTTGTGGATAGTAAAGAAAGGATCCTGCACTGACAGAGCCTGAATTTCACTGACCCTTCTTATGGAGGTAATGGCTACTAAGAAGGCCGTTTTATAAGTCAGGTGTTTGAGACTACTTTTATGCATGGGTTCGAATGGGGGTCCCATGAGCTTAGCTAGCACCACGTTGAGGTCCCATCCTGGCGGTGGGTTCGAAATAGGAGGGTGAAGTCTCTTTACTCCTTCCATGAAGGCTTTAACCACTGGTACTTTCCACCACGAGACCTTGTTATGGGATGTGGTGTAAGCCGAGAGGGCTGCCAGGTGTACTTTCAGCGAGTTAAAAACCAACCCTGCATCCAGCAGGTGGAGCATGTATGTCACAACGTTGGAAGGAGTGCAATCAACCGGGTTGATTTGTTTATTCTGGCACCAGATAACGAATCTTTTCCACTTATCAAAGTAACAGTGCCTTGTATTTGGTTTCCTGGACTCCTTTAGAATGTCCATACACCTCTGTGGTAATTTGAGATGTCCAAACTCTATGACTTCAGGAGCCATGCTGCTAGGTTCATAGAGTTGGGTTCCTGATGCACTGTTTGACCCTGTTGCTGGGACAGTAGGTTGTACCAGGCTGGGAGTCTGATGGGTTCGCACACCGCCATCCTGCGTAGGTGTGGAAACCATGGTTGTCTCGCCCACATGGGAGCAACTAGGATGAGCGTCATAGATTCCTTGTTCATCTTGCACACCACCTTCCTGATGAGAGGAGTTGGTGGAAAAGCGTACGCAAACATCCCTGACCAGTTCATCCACAGGGCATTCCCTTGGGAGTCCGGCTGGGGGAACCTGGATGCAAATCCTGGGCATTGTTTGTTTTCGCTTGTGGCGAATAGGTCTATAGTGGGGAAACCCCACTGAGAGAAGAGATCTTCTACTACGTCTCTGTGAAGGACCCATTCGTGTTCTTCTGGGAGGGAGTTTCTGCTTAGAGCATCCGCTAGGGAATTGAGCTCCCCTGGAACATGTTGCGATGACAGGAAGATGTTCCGTCTGAGTGCCCATATCCATATTTTCTGGGCAAGCTTGGACAGATTTGGCGAACGAGTCCCCCCTTGCTTGTTCAGATAGAACATGGCTGTCGTGCTGTCCGTCCTGATCTGCACCGACAAGTTCAGTAGATGGGGCTCGAACGCCCTTAGCGCTCGGAATACTGCCAGAAGCTCTAGCAGATTGATGTGGTTCTTGGCTACTGAGTGAGACCAGAGACCCTGAGCTGTGTGGTGGAGATGGTGAGCTCCCCACCCAGTCAGGCATGCATCTGTAGTCACCACGGCTTGTACTTCGGGATCGTAAAAGTGTTTCCCCTTTGCGAGATTCTCTCTTGTCCACCAGTGTAGGCTCTGTACGAGTGTTGGCGAAACGACCACTAGATCGTCCCAATGACCACTTGCTTGAGACCACTGTTTCGCCAACCATTCCTGCATGGGACGCATGCGCAGACGCGCGTGGGGGACCAGGTAAATGCATGACGCCATCATGCCCAGTAACCGCATAGCTTTGCGTACTGTTATCTGTTGACCTGACTGATAATGCGGAATTTGCAGAAGTATATTCCGAATTCTCTCTTCCGAAGGGAAGGTCAATCCTTTCTGAGTATCTAGGATAGCTCCTAGAAACTGTTTTGAGGTGCTTGGCACCAGACTTGACTTTTTCTCGTTGATGGAGAAGCCTAATTCGTGGAGGAGGTCGATAGTCCTCTGAATGTTTGACCTGCAAATTCCTGGGGTTTCCCCCGTTATGAGCCAGTCGTCCAGATAAGGGTACACCGGGATTGCTTCCCTGCGTAGGTGTGCAGCCGCCACCGCCAGTACCTTGGTGAATACCCTTGGTGCTGAAGCTATCCCGAAGGGCAGTACCTTGAATTGGTAGTGGCGACTGTCCACCTTGAAGCGCAAGTACTTTTTGTGCGCTGGGAGCATGGAAATATGAAAATAAGCATCTTTCATATCCAAGGTTGCCATGTAATCCCCCTTTTTTAGGAGGGGGATTACCTCTTGTAGCGTGGTCATACGGAATTTTTGGGGCTTGACATATTTGTTGGCAGGCCGTAAGTCCAATACTGGGCGCATTGTCAAATCTTTCTTTGGCACAAGGAAGTAAGTTGAATAGATACCCTTGTTTACCTGGTGTCCTGGGACGAGTTCTATCGCGTCCTTTTCTAGCAGAATGGCGATCTCCTCGAGAAGGATCCTTTGATGCTCTAGGGAGTGCACTCTTTGTCGTGGAGGATGATTCCGGGGACGCTGCAGTAGTTCTATACAATATCCTGCGGATACTGTTGACAGCACCCATCTGTCTGAGGTGATCCCTTCCCAAGCCTGGGTGAAGGTGGAAATGCGTCCCCCTACTGGGGTTGCGTGGCAAGGGACCCTGAACTGAGCGTCACTGTTTTGGTGGAGGCGTGCCACCGCCCTTGTTGGGGCTGCCTCTGCCTCTTCCACGACCTCTCTTGTTACCCCTGCCGTAACTCTGGGTAGACTGCTGGTTGTTATTCCATTGTGTACCTTGTCCCTGGGCATAGTTGCCTCTTTGTGAATTTTGGCCGCGTGGGCGACGAAAATTATTGTTCCCCCTCTGGTTAGGGGGTTTGTTGGTAAGCTGGCCAAGGGATTTGAGAGTCTCATATTCATCTTTGGCATTTTTAAGTGCGTCTTCGACCGCTTTCCCAAACAATAGGTCGGGTTCCACTGGCTTGTCTATTAAAGAAGCCTGGGTTTCTGTCTTGAATCCCGACTGCCGTAACCACGCATGTCTCTTGATAACAGTACCTTCTGCTATCAATCTCCCTGCGTTGTCAGCGGCGTCGAAAGTTGCTTTTAAAATGCAACCAGACACGGCTCTCCCCTCTGCCGAGATCCGAGCCAGCTGGCCCTTTAACGGTTCTGGAGCAGAGGCAATGAGCGCCGCGACTTCTTCCCATTGATGGCAATTGTAACTAGCCAACAGGGTGGTGGAATTCGCAATCCTTGCTTGGTAGGCGGACGTTGAGGCTACCTTTCTGCCAAACCCGTAAAGTTTTTTGCTCTCCTTGTCGGGAGGAGCTTCTGATGAAGATAAGGGCGTGCCAGCCCTCTTTCTAGTGTTGGTCACCACTAGGGAATCTGGTTTAAGATGTCCCTTTATATACAGAGGGTCAGACTGGGCTGCCCGGAAAATCTTTTCAATTCTGGGGTTGACAGCTCTGGTGAGGTTAGGATTCACCAGGGAAGGATCTATTCTTCGTTGGATGGATTTGAGGATAGGGATGGTCTGAGCGACTGGTCTTCTCTCTCCTACAAACTCCTCCGCGAAGTCCCTTTCCTCCTGTACACCGTGGGTGTCGATGTGGAAGTGTTCCGCTGCTCGAGCGAGAACCTCGTTAAGGAGGGGCTGGTTATCAACTGGAGAGTCAGTAACTGGGGCTTCGCTTTGTACTGGGGAATCTACTCTGTAAATTTCCTGCTCATCTTCTCCCTCCTCCAGGTCCTCATCCTCTGCATAGTAATCTGTCCCGGTTTGTTCTTCCATAATTGCAAACTCCTGGTCCTCTTCAGGGAAAACTTGTCCCTGATAACTGGGGAGTGGAGTAGAATATGGAGAGGAGTAAGGCTGAACCTTGAAGGGTTCAGGTCTTTCGACCCGGGGCTTTTTACTTAGCGGGATAGGATCGGAGGAGCCTGAGGGTGTGGCCCCTTGAGGGTTATATGAAAGAAAGTGTTCTGGGTTCTTATCATAAAAATCAGCCAAGGAAGACATCCTAGACATAACCCTGTCTATGTCTTCACTGGACCATTCCCTGGAACAGGGTATTACTTTAGCAGGTGATTTATTTTCAAGGGTAGACTTGTGTTTGCTTGTCTGCTTAGGCTTTACAGGGGTGGAAGGCTGTGCTTTCCGCTGTTTCCCCCCTTCTCCGTGCGTGGAAAAATGTTTTCCCTGTCCCTTGGGGGCCCCAGAGACTTTCGACGCCTGGCGTCGAGGGTCTGGAAAGGTATCTGTGTGCTTCGGGCGTGGGGCCTCACTGATGTTAACCGCGGTCTCGGTATCTTGGAGCGCGGCCTGGGGGTGGAAGTCGTCTTCGTCTCCCGACGATCGAACTTCCGTTAGTGTGTGTAGCGAGGCACTCTTGGCAAGAGTGGATGATTGCCTTGCGTCGTGAGGCGATCTCGATCGAGAGCGCCCAGAGGACACCGAGTCGGACCGTTCTTTTTGTGCCTCTTTCCGGGAAGTCGACGTCGTCGAGGTCCGGTTGGTCTTAGTGTGTTTAGTGTGTGTTAGGTGTGTAGCGCTTGCGTCGCCGGGGGTCTTCCCCATAGCCGCCTTGCCGGACGACCTTCCGAGGTCGGGGACCTGCGCTCGTCGGCTGTCTTTCGACGCCGTAATGCCCTCGCCGTCCGAAAGTACGGCGTCGCTGCCATCGCTGAAGGCGCCCTCCGCTGCCATGGCCTCCTGCCTGGCGTGGTGGGCCCAACGCTTTGTCGAACGGTCCTTAAGTGTCTTAGGTTTAAACCTACTACACGCTCTGCAGTTCGCTTCGGGGTGATCCCTCGGCAAGCAGAGATTGCACGTGGCGTGCCTGTCGACCCAAGGGTATTTGCGATTGCACTTGGGGCAGAATTGAAAAGGGGTACCCTCCATACGCACCTTAAGGCAGCGGGCTGCTAAGTGTAGGAATATATATAAATGTAACTATATATCAAGAGTGAAGAGTATGTACCACCCCCCACTCTCCCTACTTGTAAGGGCCGAGGCCAGCGGCCTACTAGGCCCGGGCCGAGGCCAGCGGCCTACCGAGGCCCAGATCCGTCGTGCAGCAGTCGACGGTCGATGACTTCTCCAGCCGTCGTCGAGGTTGAGGGTCGACGTTGGGGTGGGGAAGGGAATGAATAAGAATTAAAATTATAATAACAGCAAAAGTATGGCTAAGGCCAGGGAACTCCGCAAGATGCTTCCGACCAGTATGGCGGAAAAAAACAATCTGAGGATCCTACACGCGTGAGGGATCTTGGGTACAGTGGACGTCACACTAGGGATAGTATTACTGGCACGCCTGTGTCGACGCCCATTTTTGACTTTCGAAAAACAAACTGTAATACTCCGCAGCTTCCACTAGATGTCGGCCTATGCACAGCATGTGATCTAAGCAGATTCCACAAGCCTCAGAAATATATATATATATAAAATCTTTTTTTTTTTTTTTTTTTTTTACAGAAAACTGTCACTCCAGAGCCATACCAGATGCCTTCTCGTTTGGACAGAAGCGACCACCCACAGAACTTTCTGAGCAGGGAAGGATGGAAGGGGTCGATGAGAAATCTGCGGGAGAAGAATCCATAGAAAGAACGTTACGGTAAGGTAATTTCTCCTTCAATGGATTGCTTTTCTCCCGCAGATTCCTCATCATGATAGTCTCCCCAAGCAGTTAGGATAACGGAAGAGGGCAGAAAGATTTAGACCAGCAGATTCTGCAGAAAATCCCTACCAAACCTAGCATCAGCTCCCTGTGCCACGTCCAAGGCATAGTGCTTGGTAAAGGTATGCAAAGATGACAAAGTGGCTGCCCAGCAAATATCCCTAACCGGGACCCGTCTCTGGAGGGCCGTAGAGGCTGAGACCACTCTGGACGAGTGGGCCCTGATAACAACTGGAAGCGCCTTGTCTTCTGATTGGTAACTGTTAGGGAGAATTCTCTCTTTAGGCTGAATTTCCTAACCTAGTGAGTCCCCCAGCAGCTTTGCTGGATTTCTGGAGTTTGTTTTTTTCTCCTGCCAAGAGTGAGACTCTTTTTCTCCCACTCTTGGACATGATTTATGGTGTTCCTTTGACTGTTAATGTGTTTTATGGGCTATGGGGTCCTTTACTCCATAGGGTCTTGTGTGTTTTTACAATGTGTTACACAGCACCCTCCGTGCAGTAACACAGGGGTGTCATAGTGACACCCCACTATAGACTCCATACCCTGGGACTGACTACTGTCTCCCAGGGCATGTAAAGTCACCATTGCCTTTACTAGTCCCAAATTATTAACAGAAACCAGTACAAACCATCATATTGTGGACGTACTGGTCGGGGCAATTCGATTGCCCCAGGGTCTGTTAGTCGAGGGGGCACGTCTCCGTCCCCCCTGATCGAGTTTTGGCAGGTGGCAGTGGAAACTACTTTTTATATTCGACCGCGAATATATCCCAATGGGATTTTCCCATTGTTCGAGGCTACCAACTTTAATTATTTAATTCTCATAGCCTCGAACATACCGCCGGTTGATTTATTTAATATTCATTCGCGGGTTGGTATTTTTTGCCAGGACTCGATTCTAAAATGGCGTTTGTGTGCTCTTCTGTGACTCCAACCCAAGTCGCGCCCTTTGTTCCACTCTTTGGCGGGCTTCTCCACAGAAGCCTCCAAAAGTGGTGCCACTCTGTCTGGGTACCACAGGGGGTGCGGGAGGGGGTTTAGGCACCCTGGACTGAGTTACCTTGGTAACTCAAGTCGCACTCTTGTGTGATTGGCCCAAGTGGTGAGCCGGCCGGCTCACCACTTAGCATGTTTGATTGACAGCTAGGCTGAGTGAATGGGGATGTTTTGCATAAAAGCAGGGCTTTGGGGACTGGAACTTCAGAAGTCGCCACAGGACCTGAGAATCCGACGAGGGAGAAGCTGAGCCGACCTACCACGACGACACCACCGGTGGAGCCCTGCGGAACCGACTCACCACTTCCCGACGACAGAGAAGATCTCCCGGCTGGAGAGGCTTCTTCCCCTGACTGGTGGGCACAACCAGTTTACCTTCTTCTCTTCGCACCCCAAACCGTCTCATGGTCGAATTGCCCGTGCCAAGCACCCCGGCAACCGGACAGCCACTTACCACTGGACCGCAAATAAAAGGACCGCACCTTTTACCTGAGAACTCTGCGGCTGGTTTCATCCCTGGCAGTGCAACGGACTCCTGTCTTCCTCCCCAACGAGATCCTCTCTTCCCCCGGACGAAGCACCGACTTGCATCCGCTGCCAGGAACAACTGCCCCCGTTGGAGCATTCTCGCCACTTTAAGGTACCGGGTCCGCCAGGCCTCCCTTTCTAAAGATTGCTACAAGGTAATAATAACTACTTAACCTTCTGAACTGGGCTGGCCGCCTTAACCCTCTAACTGGTCCCTTTCTTTTGGTCCAACTCTTTTTGAACCTTTGCAAGACTCTTGTGCACTTCAACCGTGTGACCTTGGACACATTTCGTTCTGATCCTCTTAAAGTGGATCCGGCCTACTGAACTCTAACTTCACGGTTTTATTTGCCTTCCTCTCTTGTTTGGATCTTACGAAAGTGTTGGGATCTGTTTCATATTATTCTCTGCTTTTCTCTCCCTTTTTAAACAAATTATTAGAGTGCCATCTGCGTTAAGCGCTCACCGCTGTCTGAAAATAAGTGGGGCTTTACTTAAGACTTGTCTAATATTCTTCTAAGGGAGTGTATATCTTTTAGTGACAGTGTTTTTGAATTGCTTACTATTAGTGCCTGTGTATTTTTCTAGATGTGGTTTAAAATAAATAATTATATCTCTTTTACACCAAGCTCTGGTCGGCGTTTACTTGTTCTACTCTGTTCTTTTTGACCTATTGTGAATACTCTGTATACTGCCTAACTCTTCTTGAGGGAAGTCTGACTGCTCAGCCACAGCTACCAAGTGAATCTGTGTGGTACAGACTGCTACCAAGTGGGTTTACTGCCAAACACTTGTAGTCCTAAATCTTTTGGAATGGTCCCAGAGGGAACTGCACAGGTTTCTGCCCAACAGTAACACTCGGCTATGCACAGAATAATCCACTGTGACAGAGTTTGCTTAGTGACGGCAGGGCCTTTTCTAGACAAGGAATGGGCTACAAACAACTGGTCTGATTTCCTAAACTCAGCCGTACAAGCGACATAGAAACTCAACGCCCTCTTGGGATCAAGGCGATAGAAACGATCCTCCTTCTTCAAAGGATATACAGGAGGGTAAAAGACAGGTAAGTCAATGGAATGGGACAGATGAAATTCCGAAACTACCTTAGGAAAGAATCTTGGCCTGACTTTCAGAGAAAAATTCAAAGGGGGTCCTGGGAGTCCCTCTGCCGGACATTAGTACCTAGGGGAATCTAGACGTGGACCCCTTGCTCACTATTCTTAGAGAGGCACAGCTCCCCCTACCGATGAGGTCCAACCAGACTGAAACACGTGTCTGGGGTTGCTGTTGGTACTTGTAAGGCTGCAACATACACACGATGACACAGTGATAGTTAAGGATGTATTTAAGATAATAACATAAAGGACCCCCAGCTGCCCACACACAGTTTGGTCTACCTAAAGGTCCTACCAACTGAATAATATAGAATCTCTGTAAAAGTAAACATACATCACTATGACTAAAGAGAAGGCTCCTGAACTAAACACGCCACATGACATCATTAGATGGCACTGTCACTAGGAGTGCCCCTTTGAGCTGCATTATAACATATCTCCCTCCCTTTATATATCATACACTAATCACATCAACCTTCCTCTCATATTTAACTCCCCATATTCACACACAACCTCTCCTGACCACAGCAACTCTATTATTGTTCCATACCTGACCACCCGTAACCTGAATGGCCCCTTTCAACACCGCAACCACCCTCACGGGGTCAGAATACAAAGAATCTCCTTTTCTTTTTTATCACTGCCTTCCTTATTCGCACCATGTCACCATATTTTCACTCTCCGCTCCTTCCTGCCTCTCCTCGCATTTTCTCTCACAACCCAATCCTCCATCTTCTTCAACACATCCTCAACAACCACACCACATTGGATTCCCTACACATACGTAACCATGGTGGACACACAGCAGAATTAGATTTTCGACCACGCATAAATTCAAAAGAACCTAAAAACGTCTCTGCATGCGGGGTCATTCGTAAATCCCACCTCCTTTCCTGAATAGCTACTCTCTTATCACATCAGCACTCCTGGGCCATCGGTATGCTTTCCATCACACATCTATTCATTCTCTCCATCATACCATTTGTCGCTGGGTGGTAGAGAGACTTTTTAAGCTTGACCAAGTACTCTTGAAAACACCCTCCTGTGAACTGCATCCCATTATCCGTTAATAAGCTCTTTGGGACTCCTTCCCTTGCAACCACTTCTTGCACGACATCAACCATGCTCTCACCTGAAATGTCCTTAACGACTGCAAATTAGCACCATCGTGAAAAAGTGTCCATGAGCAGTACAACATATTTACCTTTACCATATCCAAGGTCAACCGGGCCTAAAATATCCATGGCTAGTTCGCTCCATACTCCCGTAGGAATGTTGACCTCTACCACAGGTTGTCTCGTCTCAACCATCCCCTTACCAGACCTAATACATACCTGGCTACTCTCTTCTCAATGTCCCTTTCAAAACCTGGCCACCAATAATCCGACCTAAGAACTCCTTTGGTTTTAGAAATACCAATATGCCCAACATGGGCCAAATCGACAACCTTGGCACATAATCCCATCGGAACCACTGCACGCTCCCATCGGAAAAAACACCTCATCCCTCACACACAGTTCATCCCCAACTTCCCCAAAATGGCTTCTCAACCTCCAATTGCTCCTCCTCCACGGCCACACCGATGCCTGCACATATGTCATAAAACATGACAATAGTTCATCTTTTCTTCCTTCTTCTAACGACATCTCTTTAGATACTATACCTTCGGTATTCACAAAAACCATTTCCATCTCCACATCCTCCTTTGTTTCCGGTGCCACCCTTAAATGAGAGCCTATCCGCTAGAACATTTTCCTTGCCAGATATCACCTCCATCTGAAATCAATGGCATTGCATCCTGGTGACCCATCCTGCTACCCTCCTTGACACCTTGTCTAATCCTTTATTCTCAAAGATGACTTTTAGTGGCCTATGATTTGTTCGATTTCTAAAATTGGTTCCTCATACAACATTTTTAAATCTCTCGACTGCCCAGTAGCACGCTAAAGCCTCTTTCTCCAAAACAGAATCTCTCTCTTCTGCGCCCCTCAATGCTCGCGAAGCATGTGCTATTATGTCATGGGACCTGCACCGACTCCTGAATCACATGCATCGACGGTTATGACACTTTTCCGCCTGGTGTCATAGCATCCCAAAGGTTGAGCCAAATCAATATCCCTCTTCACTCTAATGAACTCATCCTCACATGCCTGAGTCCATACAAACTAGGCGCCCTTCTTTAACAATTTTCTCAACTCCACCATCTTAGATGCATAGTTTTCTACAAATTTCTGGTAAAACTCTACTAATCCTAGAAAAGATCTCAATTCCACTTTGTTGGTGGGCCTCTCCACCACTTTTATAGGATCAACTAAACTTTTCTTTGGCCGGACGCCATTTCCTGAAACCTCATGGCCTAAGTATTCCACCTGACTCACGCCGAACAAGCACTTCTCCTCCCTCAGTGTAATACCCTTCCTTTCAAAAATCCTGAACACGTCATTCAGTATGGCCTCATGTTCTTCAACAGATATAAGCACGTCACCCTGAAAACAAAACACTCCTTTTACCCTACCTAACAACCTGTCCATGAGTTTCTGAAACACTGACGATGCGGACACCAGCCCGAAGGGCATCCTCTTAAATTGAAAAACCCCTTGATGGGTAACAAAAGCAGTCAGTTTCCGACATCCTTCCTCAAGCTCCACTTGATGGTAGGCAGACGCCATATCCAGCTTTGAAAATACTTTTAAACGGCCGACTCTCGCTAAGATCTCCCCCATATTGGGGAGTGGATGCCGGTCTACCAATACACACCTGTTTAGTTTGTGCAAATCTACACATAGCCCGAGCTCTCCTGAACCCTTCTTCACCACCACCACCACCACCACCACCACGGGAGACGTCCATTCCAATGACATCCATCTGCAACAATTTGAATATTTCCCTCTTGACACCTTCTCTCATCATTGGTACGGTCTCAATTTTGCCACTTCAGGCTTACTGCCCTTTCTCAGAATTATTTGATGTTGTACCGCTTTTATTTTTCCAACACCCTTCTTAAAGACACCTGGATACTTCTCAGCTATGGCACAACCAATATGAAGTACCTGCTCCTCTTCATTTGGGTCCAACCTTATTTTCAACTTTCTCTGTTCTCTCCATCCTTATAACGTCAGACCTTTCTTTGACAAATACATTTTTCCTTCACACCGGCGACCCTTAAACTCAAACTGACCAACGCAATAACACAACCGCTCAATTTGATCTTGGTTGTACCCACCAGGGTTGATATCGGGTTTCGCCAAAAGTCTGACTTCTCCCTACACATCTCTCTCAAACACCTCCCTAGACACCGTGATCTTTGATCCTGAGCCAGCCATCATCACATCCTGGCCATTCACATTGATGCATGCATATGGATGTTCGCAATCATCGTCATCATCATCATCACCAGTAATCTTTAGCGTGCCAACAGTTATATTCTCAACATAAGCCGATTCCTCATCTTCTGAAGATCTTCGGTCAGACTCCTCGTTAACATACAGTACTCTCTGGTTGAATTGTCCAGATTGGTAATTTTTACTGCAATTTGGAAAGTGTCCCTTTCTTTTGCACTTATAACATGTCACTCTCCTTACAGGACATCCCATAAATGCTGCAAAATGGCTTCCGCTAGCGCAGCGAAACCATAGACGCTCTTCTCTCCTTCTTTCTTGTCTCCCTTGAAAGTAGAACCTTGTCCTTGTGAGGGTTTCAATTCTTCTCCTCCTCGACCACCTTCCTTGGACCTATGCTTCTTTTTGCCTTTGGTTTCACTCACACCTCAGGTTTCTGATCTTTATATGTGGTGTTCTCATTCTTTGACAGTTTGGCGACACACGCCAATTAATGCTCCACTCTTCGTGCTATGGTTAGTACCTCATCCAGAGTCGCCTCGTCCCTTAACCATAGTTCCTCCCTAATTCTTGTTGGAGCAGCAATGAGTCATTAATTGGTCCCTTATATGTTCGTCAAAAGCATCGCTGAACTTGCAAGACAAGGCTAAGTGTTGCAGCGCAGTCATATAGTCCGCCACAGATTAATTTGTTTCTTGAATCCGCATGCAGAAGTTGAACTGTTCCAAGATTGTGCTTGTCTTGGGCATGAAGTGCTGGTCAAGTCTTAGTAGGGCACTATCTAAATCATTTGGAGCATCACCAGTCCCGTCATCCTGCATCTGTGGAAGAGTCTCGAAAATTCTCTGGCCCTCATACCCAAGGAAATTCATGAGAAGCACCATCTTCCTATAATTGGGATATGAGTTGCCACATGCTGCTTTCCGATATTGTAGGAAACCCTTCTTCCAATGTGACCAGGCAACCTGGGGGCTCCCGGGGTGGGCATCAACATTGGTGGCCTATTTATCCCTGACATTGCCATTGTTCACAGTATCAATTCACAGCGCCCAGTATTTACTTGGCCAGTTATACACTGCCCGCCTTGCACACTTCTCTTGTGCACCTCACTTGCTCGTCTGCCTCGATTTCCCCTTTGTCCCTGTTCTTGACTCCTGCTTGCCTCTTGCCTGTTAAAATGTGCAAATGCACGCAAGCCTTTAGTCACAATCGGTGCCTTATTCTGTTTCCCTTCTGCGGGACAGAACATGCAATGAAGCACAGAAATGAGACCGATTGCCCCTCTATTAGGTGGTGCACGGTAGTCCTGATGAGCTTCTACAGTGTAATGGTCGGTTCACCTCTACGCGGAAGTGACTGTTGCCGGATGGTGCTGCTCGTGTTGCAGTCTCTTGCAGGACCTGGGCCGTCGAACGTGCCTAGTTACTTGAGGGCTGGCTGCATGTGTCCCATGTCGGCCGTTGCTATGCGACGGTGCAGAGCGGCATGAAGGAGACCCGAGACTCGCTCAGCAAGTACGTGATGTGATGGGCGTCTGGGCCGCTACTATGCCGTTACAGCAGAGCGGCCTGGGAGTCGGGTGTACACCAGACACCGGACTCTGCCAGGGGTCCTCCAGGTCCATCTTCCCTGCTGGTAGCAGTAGATCCTCGTCGCCAATGTTAGACTGAAACATACACACGATGACAGTGATAGTTAAGGATTTAAGATAATAAAATAAAGGACCCTAGCTGCCCACACACAGCTTGCTCTACCTAAAGGTCCTACCAACTGAATAATATAGAATCTATGTAAAAGTAAACACACATCACTATGACTTAAGAGAATGCTCCTGAACTAAACACTCCACATGACATCATTAGATAGCACTGTCACTATGAGTGCCCCTTTGAGCTGCATCATAACAGTACTCTTGTTCAGAGGAGAATTGCCTAGCAATTCGGTGCTGGACAGCCCCAGGGCAGGACAAAGACTGATATGCTTTGGATATTTCTCCTCTGTGAAAGATAGTGAGCTAAAGAATCTGGGTAAGGCTCTCATAACCGGGACTAATGTCTGGCAGATTGACTCCCAGTACCCCCCTTGTTTTTTCTGACTTTAAGAGGGACTTTATCGCAAAAGAAATTCATGAATGGGGATTTGCAGCACAAACCTTGCTAACCCTCCTGGAAGATGTGATTTACGACCAAAAAGGCTGTTTTAAGGGACAACAGCCGCAAAGAACATGAATGCATAGGCTCAAATGGAGCCGCCATCCCAAATTGGGACAACAAAGGGGGTTGGCAGAAACATGTTGAGAAGGTCCTTCAGGAACTGGGCCATGAAAATGAACCTTGGTCTGGGGATCTCTTAAACACAGACAGGGCTGCCAAATACCCTTTCACTGTGGCAACCCGAAGGCCTGAAGAGGCCAGTGACAGAAGGAACTCCATCACTGTGGTGGTGGGGCAAGCTATCGGGTTAGTCTCGTGTTCACTGCACCATGCCTCAAATCTTCTCCACTTGCAAGCATGCATAGATCTAGTAGAAGGTCTGCGTGCAGTGAAGTACCTCAAGCACCTCCCCCGAGAGGACCCAGTCATCATACCCCATCCTCTCAAAAGCCACGCATGTAGGTTGAGGGAGTCCGGTGTAGCATGGGTGAGGAGATTCGGACTCTGAGGCAACCGGTGAGGCGGACACATGGTCATATCCAGGAGATTGGTGTACCATGTTCTCCTCGCTCAATTTGGGGCAATCAGGATCATGAATGCCCGAAATCTCTTCAACTTCCTGAGAACCCAAGGAATCGGAGGGAAGGCGTAGTGGAGAGGGAAGGTCCAATCCACCAGAAACACGTCCCCCGGTGCGCCATTCGCTGCGAATTCCCTTGGGCAAAACTGGTTGCACTTCCTGTTAGACTACGTGGTGAACAGATCCACTGCAGGGGTACCTCAGAGAGTGAAGACCTCCTCTAGGACATCCGGGCACACTTCCCACTCGTGTGAGACAGTGCTCTGCCTGCTCAGTGCATCCACCAAGATGTTCTCTGTCCCCGCCAGATGAACTGCCAAGACCGAGATCTGGTACTCTCTCAACCAGAACCACAGCTGAATCACCTCTGTGCAGAGCGGGCGAGAGTGCATGCCACCCTGCTTGTTGAGGTAATGCATGGCCACTGTGTTGTCTGTTAGGACGAGGACATGCTTCCCTCTGAGAGATGGTGCAAATGCCCTCAGGGCTAACCTGATGGCCCGCAACCCCAGCCTGTTGATATGCCACTTGGCTTCTGATGGGGACCTAAACCCACTCACCTGCAATTCCTTGCAATGGGTGCCCCAACCCTTCAGAGACGCATCCGTGACCACTCTGGCCTGGGGCCAAGGTGGCCAGAAGGGTTCACCCGCTAACATACCGCTGTGTGTACTCCACCAGCTGAGGCAGCAGACTACCTGGCTGGACACACCGAAAGGAGATCGGTGAGCACTCCCAGGTACTGAGACCACTGGTCCCTCAGGAGCAATTGGAGGGATTGCATACGCAGCCTGGCCTTTGGCACTAGAAAAATACAGGAGGCCATGAGATCCAATAGGCGGAGGAAGGAAGCCACTGGAAGAGTGGCGTGGTTCTGAAACAACTGCACCATCTGGGAGATGTTGCCGACTCTCTTCTCAGTAGGAAAAGCCTTCCATACCCGGGTGTCTAGGACGGTTATAGGTCAAAGTTTCGACTCAAAAGGGTTGAATGACAAAAGGGTCGAGTCAATTCGACTGAAAAAAAGGGTTGAATTTTTTTTTTTTGGCCCCCCCCCCCCCCAAATCCGTTTTTGGTGTAAAAACACCTTTTCTTACCTATACTAAAGCAAAAAAAAAAGACATTTCAAACAAAAATTCTATCCTTTTGTTTTCGGTCGAATTGACTCGACCCTTGTGTCATTCGACCCTTTTGAGTCGAAACTTTGACCGGACAACATCTAGGACCGCTCCGATGAAATTGGAGCTGCTGGACTGGCATCAGATGGGACTTCTTCAGGTTGAGGGAGAAACCCAGCCTGTGCAGTAGTTGGCAGGTGTCTTCAAGATGAGACAAGACTTGCCATGCCGACTTCCCTCGGATCAGCCAGTCGTCTAGGTATGGAATTACATGGAATCCGGATCTCATGAGGTAGGCCGCAATCTCTGCCATGAGCTTGGTGAAGACCATTAGTGCAGAGGTCAAACCAAAGGGAAGCACTTTGGACTGATAGTACTTGTCGTCAATGAGGAACCGTAGCAATGTCCTGTGCTTTTGGTGTATCAGCACATGGAAATAAGCGTCTTATAGGTTTATGGACACCATAGAGTCCTGGAGTTCAAGAGCACAGAGAATCGCGTTCAACGTCACCATCCTGAATTTGTCCATCCTCAGGAACTTGTTCAAGGACCTGAGGTCCAGGATGGAACGGAGACCCCTCCCTTCTTGGGCACCAGGAAGTAACGGGAATGCGAACCCGACCCTCGATGATCAGGATGCACCCCTTTCACGGAACCTTTGACAACAGGGCTCACAATTCTTCTGGGAGCCCCTTCTGGGAGGCGAGAAGTGCCTCTGCCCTTGCCTCGTTTGCGGGAAATGCAGCTTCCTGCCATAGGGCACAAAGTCTGTAGCCCCTACCCCTGGAGGTGTAGCTGAAGTCAGGCTTGGCCGGCTGCACCGTTAGGCCCAAAGATTTAGCAGCCGATTTTGACTCCTTGAATTTCTCCAAGGATTGGGCTGCTTTTTTTCTGAAAAGTAGGTCACCTTCAAAAGTCATGTCCAGCAATCTGTTTTGGACATTCGGGGAGAAACCAGAGGTTTTAAGATAAGCTTGGCGTCTCATCAAAACTGCTGAACCCATTGCTCTGCCAACACAGTCTGCTACGTCCAGGCCCTTCTGCAACGACTGTTTGGCTACCTCCTTCCCATCCTCCACCAGCTGTAAAAAGCCATCCTGCATGGCATCCTCAGGGACAAACTCAGCAGCCTGTTCTACTGCTTTCCATAAGCCAACCAAATGAATATTTGGCGAAACCACATGTCAATTTAGTAGCTTTGAGCCCCATGCTACTAGAAGTGAACACCTTTCTGGCAAAGGCATCACATTTTTCCCCTCTCTGTCCATAGGCAGATTTGAGGGGGGATGCCGCTGGTCTAGTGGAAACAGTGGCAGCCTGAATCATCAACCCCTCCGGGAAAGGATTTGTGGCGAGGAAAGAAGGATCTCCTCTTGTCGGCCTATAAATCGCATTCACAGGGGGAATGGTACAAGGGTGCTGCCATAAGGAGGCTAAGGGGTCTGAAATGGTAGGGTTGAAAGGCATATTGTTCTCTACTGTGGGATGCTCGTCCAAAATGTCGGTGAGATCATACCCCTGAAGAGGGACAGGGAAAGCCTTCAACCCCAGGGTGTCAACTAACCTGTGAACCAGCTCCCTAAACTTCACATTAGTGTGTGTACAGGGCTGTGTTTGCTGTAACTCCAAGTATGGAGAAGTATCCAGACCACTGGCATCATATAAACCCTGAGCCAAACCCAATAAATTGGCCTGGTTGCCGAAATAGTCGACGCCGCCGGCGCATGTGTAAATGGGGTCGACCGTGTCCTCCGGGTCATCGCGTGCCTCGATTCTAAGAAACCCGATCTCGACAGTGGCAGAAAGGAACCATTGCTGACTGTCTGCACCAAAGGCTTGAGGATAGATGTTGAAGCCGAAGCTATCGAGAGGATAGATGTCTCGGGAGGATAGCTCAGGAGCAATGTGCTCACCTTGGAAGCAAGACGACACAGAGCAACACAGGTTCAGTCCCTGGGTCGGCGCTTAGAAACCTATGGGTATTAAGCATGTTATAAATAACCTATCATATCGATGCCAAGGATACTTTCCTCACCTAGGGACGCTCGGGCAACCGTGAGACGTCAGGGGCCTCTGCCTTCCGGCCTTCCGGCGACTTATGTCTGACAGGAGTAACACCCGAAGATGCTTTCTATGCCAATGATGTCGACGGAGTGCCCGGCTTGGGATCGAGAACACGAGTGCTGCTTTAGCCGCCAAAGCCTACTGGTAGGGGGCCGGAGCCGCACCTGAAGTTGCCTGCATCTTAAACATTTCCAACATCGAGTTCTTAAAACTCTCCCACTCCTCCCGAGTGGTCGGCCCTGCAGAGGGCTTACCTCGTTCCGACGACGAGCTGGACTTGCATCGATAGCGGTAGTGCCACTGCTTCTTCCACGAGGAGGACTAGGAATGGCTCCTGGATCGCTTCTTGGTCTTCTTACAATGGCAGTCTTTACCTTTGACAGGGGTGGGCTCCTTAAGTCTCTGCCTGAGGACCGGACGAGCGACCGCGCCAGAGACTTGTGAACAGGTAGGCCCAAAGCCAGTTTGGCACAAGACGCGCAGGCCTCTGTGACATGTCTAGCACCCAGACACCACAGACAGACATCATGGGGGTCGGTTATAGACATTTTGGTCTCTCAATCGCTGCATCGATTCAAGCCCGAAACACTGTGGGTCGACATTGCGTCATGTTTTTGAAGAAAAAACATACGAAAGTACAATACGAATGTTGAGTAAACTTGAGTAGTGTTCCCTATGTAACATGCAAGCGTGTGGAAAAAAGGAACTGAGGTGTGGGGCGTAGTGATGTGCATGGGGGCGTAGTGACGTGGCCTGACTCTCATCCGGAGCCGACTATTGAGAGCCAGACAAGAAGGATCAGCGATTGGCAGCTGAGTCAAGATCCATTACACTCCTGGTGAAAGGTTTTCTGAGCACTGAAGCTGGAGATGAACATCTATCATGATGAGGAATCTGCAGAAGAAAAGCATCCATGAAATAAAGGTTCTCCTACAGAACCATGGTGAGACTCCATGTGAAATACACCCTGGGGACAAAAGTGCACAGGGAATTCCCAAGAAAGCTCAATTTCCCCATTTTAAGGAAGAAAGTGAACCAAAGCAAACAGAGGTAGCTTAGGCTTTGGAGTGGCTGATGAAACACATATCAGTGAGGCAAAGAGGGAAGAAGAACCTACCATCCTTCCCGATCTAGCCTTCGTTCAGTGAAACAATCCAGCACTTGCAGAGGCCTTCGTAAAAATGATTCCTGGGAAGAAGGACAAGCAAAAGGGGGTCCCTTTTTCTTCCTGAAACAGGGATTATTATATAGAAAGGAAACCTCCAGAGAAGGCCGAAGTAAAACTCAGTAATACCCAAAACCCGTTGAAAGATATTGATAGAGATTGCACACTCATTTGACAGGGGGACATTTAGGACAATCTAAAACCTAAGCTCACATCAGTGGGAAATTCTACTGGCCAGGTATCCATGCTGACATAAAGAACTTCATTCAGAAGTGTGAGATATGCCAGAAAACTAGCACACATATTCCACTACCTGCTCCTCTAATCCCCTTGCCGATAATAGAAGTCCCTTTCTCCTGAAGTGGGATGGATATCATTGGACCATTGGAAACCTCTACACTAGGTAATGCATTTGTTCCAGTAATGGACGATTACAGCGCTACCCGGTACCCAGGCTTTCACCATGTGGAACACCACAACCCAACACATTTTAAAACACCTACTACCATTCTTTTCTACGGTTGGTTTTCCCAAGGAAATTGTAACGGATCAGGGATCCAACTGTATGAGCAAACTTATGAGTGAAGTCAAGGACTTACTACACATTACCACCTTAAGAACTTTAGTTTACCAACCCCAAAAATACATATTGGTAGAGAGATTTAACAAGACCCTCAAAATGATTTTGAGAAAATGGGTAGATGAGGATGGGAAGATCTGGGATCGCATGATCCCATGGGCCCTATTTGCAGTAAGAAAGGCCCCTCAGGCATCTAGTGGATTCTCTCCTTTTGAACTACTTTGCGGTAGAGAACCAAGAGATGTCTTAGACATGCTCTAGAATACCTGGGATGAGAGAGAAGAGGCACCTATTACCCTCTCACAAACATCTACCAGATTATGAGAGCACATGAAACTCATCCAGAGTATAGTCTATATTCATATGGAGAAAGCTCAAGCCCAACAGAAGTCAACCTACGACAAGAAGGTGAATTTAAGATCCTTTTCAGTAGGACAGAAGGCATAAGTCCTCTTACCCACCTCTGAAAATAAACTGGGCCATATGGGGTGCTAGAGCAAACAGGAACCTGTACTTATCAAATAGCCCAACCAGATGGAAAACAAAAAACTTGCCTTTAATACATAAAAAGAAAATCTTCTGCTACCACCCCCTCGATATTGTCTTGTTTGGTACCGCAGCAGATAGATAACTCTGAACTTATCCCCCAAGAACTATCTAAACAAAAACAAGAAGATTTGAACAACCTTATTACAGCATTGCCTCATGTATTCTGCAAGAAACAAGGGAGAGAACATGGTACTTATCATGATATCAGAACTCCAAAGAGGAAAGTGGTCCATTTGAAACCCTATAGACTCCCAGAATCATGAAAACAAATAGTGGTTGAGGAAGTGAAAAAAATGCTAAAAGCAAACATTATGGAGCCCTCTTCAAGTCCTTGGTCCTCATCTATTGTGTTGGTAACTAAACCCAATAATTCTTGGAGTATTTGCATAGACTTCCGGCAGGTTAACGCCATCTCCCCCTTCAATGTCTGGCCTTTGCCACTCGTCGTTGAGTTCATAAAGTAGGAAATGCCACATTCCCATCAACCCTAGATTTAACCAAGGGATATTGGCAGGTCCCAGTATATGGACCTGATAAGGAAAAGGCAGCTTTTGCGACACCCCTGGAACTAATCCAGTTCAAAGCCCTCTCTTTCGGCCTGCATGGGGTCCCAGACACGTTCCAACGACTTTTGGACAGGATATTACAGCCCTACTCCGATTTCTGTGGAGCCTTTATTGACGACAGTCATTTATAGTAGAACTTGGGAAGACCATCTTTTTCATCTTTCTTTTCTACTATTATGAGGGCCCTCAGAGAGGCCGGCCTAACTGCTAATACATCCACATGCAAGCTGGCTCAATCGGCTGTGAAATACCTAGGCTTCTTTGTAGGGAATGGCAATAGCCAGCACCAGCAAGAAAAAGTGAAAGCCATCCTAGATGCCCCCACGCCCAAGACCAAGAGAGATCTCAGGGCATTCTTAGGACTGATTGGTTATTACCGTAGGTTTAGCCCAGATTTCTCAGACTGAATGGACAGGTTAACAGACAAACTAAAGAATGCTGAACCTCAGAAGATTCATTGGAATGAGGAGGACAATGTATGTTTCAACAACCTACAACAAGCCTTGTATCAGAACCCAATCCTAAAGGGAGTAGACTTTTCGAAAGAATTTGTGTTACAAATGAATGCCTCCCTCGCAGGGTTTAGGAGCAGTTCTATCACAGATATATGATGGATTAGAACATCCCATCTGTAACAATTAACACTTAGTTGTGAACAAAAAGGACTAACCTGTACCATGCAGCAAGAAGCGAGGCAAATGAAAGTGTCCCCTGAGACCATGAGCAACTTCCTTCCGGTATAATGGAGAAGGGGATGTGCAGGAAGCACCAGGGAAACCATCTGGGGAGAAAACCCTGCTGGAGCAGTCGAGGTGCTGGTTTGTAAGAGGCTGCTCGAATTGTGTTGGTGTCTCTTCTATCGATGTACTGGATCCTAGTCTGCATGTCCACGGCTCGGTATCCGGACAGGACTGGATAAAATAAGATTGGAGGTAGAATCAGAGGCAGAGATGGCCAGGCACTGGATAGTGGGAGAGAAGGTGAGTATACCTAATGCTTGAGAAAGGGAGTCCTACCAGAACCTGTCTGAAGGGGAATGGATGGAAGTCGCTGAGAGAACTCTGCAAGGCAGCAGAGAGAATGTAAGGAATGTAAGGAAAGGCATTAAGAGCATGAGAGGTAAGGGGAGTCCAAGAAATTACCTACGTGAGAATGTACGGAGCGTCCTGAGAACAGTAGCGACGAGCCGATCCTTGAATCAGCTGTGTCTATATCCGGGTCCAATAGTGTAGCGCGATGACGTCAGAGGACGCATCGGATCCAAACGTGAAACCACTGCAATGCACCCTTGCGGTGGTGGCGCCATCTTGAGAGTAGGGAGATCTCTCTCAGATGGCCAGAGCACGGCCATCGCTTTTGGATCCAGACCCTGGGGATGGACCAGTGCAGGAGGATCACCTGGGTAAGGGGTGTTCAGGGAATGGGGGTGAGATAGCTGATGGCGAGACGCTGTAGTCCCCCGTTTTTTGTTCCTGTACCCCATCCTATTTTTTAGGATTTTCCGAAGTACCAATCCCCCCCCGCCCCTCCTTTTACACAAACACTGGGCAGAGGAAGAGGGTGACAGAGTAACCAGACTAATTCTCTCACATCGTACTGGACATGTCACGTTAATCAGGTCAGGCAAAGTGAGACACTTTACCTTAAGTGCATACACCTGATTCCAATTTCCTCTCCTCACAAGGCAACACCTAAAGACACACTCTGAGCAAGGTGGAACATGAGAACGAGCAGAACTTCTGGCAGAAAGGCACACCTACTGGAGCAGAGCAACGGACCAAGGGACAAGAGCAGCGGGATGACAACCCCAAGGCTTCCCTTTTGGAGGTTGTTGCCTCTGATAGACCGCGAAAGACGCGTGGAGAAGGCCAGACCACACAAGCGAAGATTGCATTGTGTTTCAAGGACGCCAGCGACCGCCGCGGGTGAACAGCAGAGTTGGGGAGGCAAGGTCAAGTCTGTGGTACTGACCTTGACTTAAAAATCAGAAAACACAAAACAAGAAAGAAGCGCATACAGCCATATATATGGTCATTGGGAACGGCCATAGGCAACATTTTTAGTGGGGATAATATTAGGGTTTTTTGGGAGCAGGGGTTCCCCCGCTCCTTTTAAAATAATACAGGGATTGCAGGGGTGTCCCCCGCAGGTTCCATGCCTTAATATCGGCGAAAGAATATGGCGATATTTTTGTATGCCGATATTTTTGCGGGGATATGAACACATGGAACCGTGTTAGAAGTAGTAACATTATATCAGAAGTGAAGGCTGCACGCGTGTGGATGAGACCGAAGAAAGGCAGACCTGTGAACTAACTTTAAAGTAAAATACAGCTGCAAGATCGCAATACTAAGTAATGGTGTGGTCCGGTGAAAGGAAGTAAACCATTCAAACGTCACTATGAAAGGTGCACTGTTTGAAGCTAAAGGGCGAACAAACAGCAAGAGTGAAAGTAAATAGTGAATGTTGACTGGAAGTGGTCCTGCAGTGGTCTGTAAAGAAAGCCACACACATTTGAAAGACTTCAACATCCAAAACGGGTCCGAGCCCGATTGAGGGAGAGCCGAAGTATATTAAGCTTGGGGAAGGGAGGTCTGAGCCTGGCAGAGGTGGACCTATGAGAACTGTGTGGTGAAGGTCTGAGCCCAGCGGAGGGGAACCTTTGTGAACGTTTTGGTTGAAACATTATTTTGAAAGACAGAGAAAGGAATTTAAAACATGGAAGGCCAGGCTGGCCTCGATCCATGGTTTTGAACCGTGTACTGTGTTGGAGGCTGAGCCAGAGTGCGTCATCCTGCCTATAAGCATCGCCTTACCTTGTGAGGTCTAACGTGGGGGAGGAGAGCTTGTTCAGTCACATTATCATTTGAACACTGACTTTTCCTTTTTCCATACATTTCCTCCTTTTTACACTTTTTGTACAAGAGATAGAGCAGGCATTAGGTTTTTGTTACAATAGACCATTTTTGATTTGAAAGACTTATCGTGTGATGGTCGAGACCACCCCCATCTTAGTTAAAAGGGCAGAATAGGAGTTTCTCCAACCCCAACATTTTCGATAAAGGTCTTATAAATTGTATCCATTGTGTCAGTGTCAATACCTGTTATACCATGCCTTCCCTACATTACCACAATCGTATTTATTTCTGGTGCTTTTATTTGCTTAGATTCACATGCTGGGCATATAGTCCGACACCTAGTGGTAATCGCAGAGTTCTTTTCCTATAAATCTCTGAATAATCAAATACGAGTAACTTACCTGTAACAGTACTTTTCCAGTGATGATATTTTCACAACATTCAACCCCTTTCAAATAATTCCTTGCACCGATCTGTTCTATGATCAGTCCGAACCAGAAAACAGAGTTACCAAAAAAAAAGAATACATCTTCTATTACTTGTTAAGGAAGTTGGCTGTGAGAATGTTTGCCACCAGTCAAACTTTCTCAGTTCATGATTTGAGCTCACATGTGCAGCTCTCAGCTACTATATTGAGCAATGAAGGGAGGGACACCCATGAATCTGCAGAGGATTCCCTCACTGGAGTATAGCCATTAGAGTTAAGAAACGTTTCATTCTTTAATAAATGCTGTTCCCTAGATTTATCAGCTTCAGAATACCTTTCATAGTAGCACACAACGATTAGAGGAGAGACTACAAGGTTCAAGTATATCTAAAAAGACTTTCAAGACATGCTTGGCTTACTAAGATGTCATTTCTTGCGATGAAACTAAAAGCAGTAATGGCTAAGAAAGGTTGGATTACCTTCCCTGTTGCTCCCTTACACATCCCTGCTAGTTCAACCGTACTTTAGAGTGGAGCGGTAGTTGCTTTCCTCTGAATGGTGAGTTATCATGGGCATCCTATTAGGTGCGCTGAACCTGCCCGGAGTGTTCGGATGGATTTTCAGAAGCAGCCCTGTCAGATGGTTCTGAGGGGCGACTGTGACGAATCACAGAGCAAATGCCCAGAAACAACAAGAAGAAATAGTGCTCCCACACCAAGGCCAAGGAAGAAATTAGTCCCGGAGATAACATATACGTTAAGGAACAAGTTACATACCTGTAACTATTGTTCTACAGCATGGGTCTAGCATGGATTCACACGCTCATGAATATTCCGCGTCGTCAGGCTGGATATCGCCGGTAAAAGAAAAAACAGCTTCACTTACCAACTGTATTTCTCCTTTAAACCAATCACTGTCCTCTGAGTCACACTGCCCCCAACCAATGACAGTCCTCTCCCTAAACCCCTCCTCTGGCAGCCATCTTCAGTTTTGGTAAGCACGTAAAATGGCAGTATGACCAAGAAGAGCCAAATAGGGGACAGAGGGAGGGTTTGCATGTGAATCCATGCCAGACCCATGTTGCAGAACAATAGTTACAGGTAAGTAACCTGTTCCTTCTCCACCTTGGGGTCTAGCATGGATTCACATGCTCATGAATACCGAATAAAGAGCAGTACAACATTATACAACCACGGGAGGTGGCAAGGCTCAACAAAAGCGATTAACTCTTACCTCTGGAACAGACTCACCTCAAGCGAACAGGTTGACTAGCACTGCATGGCCGACTCTGGACTCCTCTCTGGAATCCCTGTCAACGCAGTAGAACTTTGTGAAGGTGTGTGCCAGGAACGCAGTCGTCGCAGCAATCGTTCTGGTGGAGTGGGCTCTCGGACGGTGGCCAGCGGTAACAGTTCATGATATAGCCGGAGAGCCACCTTGAAATGCAAGCCTTGGCCAGGCCTTCCCATTGTTCACAGGATCAAAGTTCACGAACAGTTGTGAAGTCTTCCGAAAACTCTGTGTGTGCCATGTAGAACTTCAGGGCCCGAGCAACATCCAGCGAGTGTAAGGACCTTTCAGCCGGTGACGAAGGCTTCGGGAAAAAAACGGGCAACACCAAAGGCTTGTTGAGGTGGAATTCCGACAGAACCTTTGGCATGAAAGAGGGGTGCCTCTGTAGCACAACACTCGATTCATGGAAAGTCAGGTATGGCTGCTTGCAGCAAAGGGCCCGGATCTCACCTAGCCTCCTGGTGGAGGAGGTGGCCACAAGAAAAGCAGTCTTCCACGAGAGGAACTTGAGAGGGGTCTGATGCATAGGCTCGAAGGCGGCCCCCATGACCCTCGCCAGAACTACATTGAGTTCCCCACGCCACGGCTGGTGCCGTCACCAGCGGGAAAGATTTTAAAAAAGTAATTTCAGGAACTCCTTGATGAGTCGGTGAGACCAAAGTAAAGATCTTCCCAGTGACCTGGTTTAGCGGGAGATAGCCGCCAGATGCACCTTCATAGAGGCATGTGCCAGTCCGGCTTTTGCCAAGGATAGCAAGTATGACAGATTTGCAAGTATGGCAGATTTGTAGGGCTGTCACCCTCAGCGGGATAATCTTCTGCGACCGGCACCACGTGTCGAAAGGCTTCCACTTGTGATCGTAGCACTTCAAAGTCGATGATGCCCTGGCCTTGACGAGGACCTCTCCAGTCTACAGGTAACTCATATCCACCAAACTCTAGGGCTGTAGGAGCCAAGCCCTCAGGTTTAGCGATCCTGGGTTGTGATGCAGGATTGCGCCTCCTTCTCTGATGAGAAGACCCGAAACCACCGGCAGCTCGACCGGAGGCAACGTCAACAGATTGAGAAGGTCTGGATACCAAATCTGCATCGGCCACGCCGGGGTGATCAGTATCATCTTGCACGGACACCGTCAGAGTGTGTTGATGACTTGCAGCAGTTTCACCACTCCTGGCATGCCAGCAGACTTTGCCAAAGTTACTGCGGCGGTGTCGTGCCTTGGGGTTAGGGACTCCGTGGTTGCGTGGGCTACCTTTGCAGGGTCAGCGCCCTTAGCTGCTGCTGTCTCCAACTCCATCATCGATGAGGACTTAGCCGGAGCAGAGCCGATGGGGCCTGCTTGGGCTGCTCGACCTTCTCCTCCGTCCGCAGAGATTTTTCACAGAGTCTAGCCGGGGTAGAGGACTTCCTCTTCGATTAAGAGCTCGATTGCCGACTGGCAATGGAGGCAGATGATAATGTCGATGGCGCCCTATCCACCCTAGGACACGCTTCTGCGGTGACCCTGATTGACTCAGACTTGCAGTTCTTGGCCTTATCTTGGTGCCCCACAGATGACGCGCCATAACAGGACTTCTCCATAAACACGTTCCGTAGCCCGCATTTGGTGCAGATCCTGAAGAGGGACCTACCCTCCTCCTCCTCCATCATGGTCAGAGGGCACGAAGTAGGCCCAATGGCCTTTTAGAATCTTTGATGATCTTCGCTCTTGAGGGGCACTGAAATTCACTGACAATGGATCCCCGCTGCCGACAGATGGAGAAGAGAGCACACAGGCTCCTTAGAAACAAAAATTGAACTTTTTTCTGTTGAAAACTCGAGGACTTCCAACACTGAAGCGTGCAGAAAAATCTGAAGATGGCTGCTAGAGGAGGGTCTTACTGAGAGGACTGTCATTGGATGGGGGCAGTATAACCCAGAGGACAGTGATTGGTTTAAAGGAGAAATACAGTTTGTACGTGAAAGTGAAACTTTTTTTTCTTTTACAGAAGATTCCCAGCCTGACGACAGGAAATATTCATGAGCATGTGAATCTATGCCAGACCCCATGCTGGAGAATATGTTCTATTATCATGCCAGACCAATGAAACATAAATCAATGGGTGATATTCAAACTGACACAGCAACAAATAGACAACACACAGAGTCGAGGAGGCCAGGCTCAAATGAAACTCAGAAGCGCAACCAATGTTCTAGTTGTCCCCCCCCCCCCCAAGGTGTAAGGCCAATAAATGTATAGTTACTCACTGTAGTGACTAACGCACTCTTAGTTCATAGTCCCCTTTCCTCCATACTGTATGGGGGTTTCTTGCGAGGGACGGGAGACGGAACCTTTTTAGCCAGAAAAATCTTCTTCCCCTTCAAATTTAGAGGCGCGCCCTGGGAACATACACTTGCCTAACTCTGCTCACCGTCGCCACTCCTCAGTCCCCATTGACGCGTCAACAATATTTAACATTGCCTAATGACACCAGTATTATTGGGGGGGAGGATGGTGGGATGTATGGAGGAAAGGGCACTATGGACTAAGAGTACGTTAGTCACTACGGTGACTAACTATTAATTACTCTTACGTCCCGTTCCCTTTCCTCCATACTGTATGGGGGATTACAAGCAGTAATGCTTACAGAAAGCTGAAGGGGTGGCCCAGGTAGCCGCCCTGCTGATGACCTGTCACGGCACATGCCGTTAAAATGCGATGGCCGTGGCTTTGGCTCTGACAGCATGGGCATGAAAATTGGCCGGTACTGGAATGTGCTGCCCCTCATAGGCCTCCTTGTTGGCTGCGACCATCCATCTTGCTATGGAGGCCTTGGAAGCCTGATAGCCGGGCCTTGGACCACCAAAAATGATAAAGAAGGCATCCGACTTGTGGAAGTGTTTGGTCCCGTCAAGGTAGTATTTTAGCGCGCATCTGACATCCAGGCGGTGCAAGACCCTCTGAGGCTCATCCTTGGGTTCGGCGAAGAAGGTAGGTAAGACTATTTCCTTGTTCAGATGAAAGGAGGAGGTCACCTTGGGTAGGAACGCAGGGTGCATCCGGAGGACCACCTTGTCCTTGTGAAAGGTAGTGTAGGGCTCTGATGTCCGCGGACACCATTGGCTGGAATGGTTTGTGTGCAAAGGTGCCCAGGACTACACTGAGGTCCCACACAGGGTGTGGCTTCTTTATAGGGAGGTAGAGCCTGTGGAGGCCCGCCAGATGCCGGTTGACCACCGGGATAGCGGAGGAGAAGAAACCCTTCTCTGAATTTCTGTAGGCTCCTATGGCTGCCAGATAGGTGCATCATGTGTCCACCTGAACTTCAGAGTGGGCGAGGTGTGCCGAGAAGGAGAGTATGTCGTCCAGGGTGCACTTAAGGGGGTCAACCTCCTTAGAGTAGCTTTGCTTCTGGCGCCCTGAATGATCTCCAGGTTAGCCTGAGATAGGCTCAAGTGTTTCAGTGTGACCTGCTCAGGAACCACGCTGCGAGGGCTAGCTTGTGAGGAGCGGGGTGGAGCACCCTGCCCCCCCACTGGGTCAGGAGAGGAGCCTGACCCAGCGGCAGGTGAATGGGGAGGCCTGTCCGATAGGCTGAGCAGCTCGGAGAACCACGGTCTCACTGGCCACCAGGGAGCTATCAGAATGATGCTGAGGTGACAAGATTCCTTTATCCTGCAGATCACCCTCTGTACCAGGGGTGTGTGAGGGAAGGCTTATGCCGCCATGTAGTTCCATTGTATCTGAAATGCATTGCCCAGGGAGCCTGAGCCCTGTCCCTGCCAGGTGGCGAACTGCTGGCATTTCCTGTTGTTCGGGGAGGCAAAACAGATCCACTTGGGGTTGCCCCCACCTGAGGAAGATCTCCTTCAGGACCAGGTTGTTCAATTGCCAGTCATAATTGTCCGCCCCCAGTCTGCTGAGCCTGTCCGCCTCGAGGTTGGACTCCTCCGGGAGGTGGATAGCAGTGAGGTAGATGTTGCTCGACATAGCCCAATCCCAAATGCTGACAGCTAGGTTGCACAGCCGAGGGGATCTGGTACCCCCCCTTAAAGGGGCCCCTAGGGGTCCTTTACGTATATGGAAACAAGGCAAGTCACCACACACGATAGATATGCCAGACACGAGGTTGTATTCCCAAAGCTAGGGTTTATTGCAATGCAAATAGTCTCAGTTGGCCAACTTGGTCTCACGCACCGTGACGTGTATCTCTAGACCTCGAGGGACGCAAGAGAGTGAATTACGTACATCAGTTACATAAATACAAAATGCATATCATACAATCAGCTATGACATGTTTAACACCCCCCTTTATTGGGTTTCTTTGAACTCGGTGTGATGATGGACACTTTCGACAATTATGACACCTTCAAATATCCATTCTACTAACAATATGCAATTTGCAAGTGCGGAGGCATCTTTCAGTTGTTGAACAGAAACGCAGTGCTTCTGTTCTTGGAAGCGAGCTACATACGGGGGAAGAGTCACATTCCAGACCTTGCTATCTATGAGGTGCTATTCGTGTCCTGGGAGCAGACACGCTCTACAGGGCTCCGTAAAGGGGGGCCGTACGAAGAGCATAATTCAAGCCTTTAGCTGCTTTATTTTAACATATTCTACCATATAACGAGACTGGCTGGCAGCTGCGAAATGATTAAATGCCCTGCAGCTCTGCTTCAAGGCTACATTCGGGAGGGAGCCGGGCATTCCTTCCTGGCGCTGCCTACGTTGTGTTTCAACAAACCCTTGTTATCCTTCCGGCCCTGCGGCCTTGTCCTTTCACGTTCAGACAACAATGTTTTGCAGTCGAGCAGTGTAAGCAGAAAATGTGCTGCGAAGCAATAAGAACAGAAAGCAATGAGCAATGGTTAGAAAAGAAAATGGCGATCCTTGTTACATCAAAATGGTCGTTCATTGGCAAACTGGGAAACCTATATGTCTGTCATATCGTGCATGAGACGGTTGGCCCACGGCCACCAACATACCTTTGCCGTCAAACATGAGAGGCATCCATTTTTCTAGACTGACACCCCTGCTTGTTGACATAGTATATGCTGGTGGAATTGCCCGGTTTTTGAAGTACTGTATTGCCCTCTATCACAGGGAGGCCTTGAGGGCCAGCCATATGGTCTTCAATTCTAGCCAGTTGATGTGGGACTCCTGTTCCTGCCGAGTCCAGGCACTATGGACGCTGTGACTGTCCAGCGTGGCTCCCCAGCCTTCTAGGGAGGAGTCCATAGTGACGGTGACCTGCGGGAGAGGCTGCCTGAAGGTCTTGCCCTGGCGCAGGTTGCAATCCGCAGAGCACCACGTGAGGTCCGGGTGGAGAAATGTAGGAATGTCGACAGGCTCAGCTGTAATCTCCTCGTCTTGTGTCTAGGAGTGTACCGAACTTCGGCTTCGAGTAAGTATTCGGCCAAATTCCAGCTGAAAAAAAGCTATTCGGCTCTTGCCGAATACTTTGACATTCTCATTTCAATACAATGCAACATGAACTCAGAAAGGCAGATATAGACTTCAGTTTACAAAACTGAATAGAATTAGACCAGACAAATTGCTATCACGCAGCTGAAAAATATCTTATATTGTAATCTGCTCCTTAGGGCATGTTTTGCTACAGATTCTTAGACAAAAAAGGTGGTCATCTTTTATACTTAGCCTGCAACAATACAGGAACATCTTTTCTTTTGGCGAATGTTTATATGCAATGTGCACTTTTTTCAGTTGGAAAAAGCAAACTGAAAGAAATGTGCATAGATACTTTTAGTTCCTGACATGTCACTTCCCATTGAGTACGTCATAGTCCCCCCTTTTCTTTTTTTAAGGACTTGAGTCCTGAGTAACATTATCTGATATTTTATCAGGAAATTATAAGTTGCATATGTTTGTGTATTGATGAGAAAGAGTGGCTAGGATAAGTGAAAAGTGAGCATTTGTTTGGGTGGGGTGAATAGACGGGGAAGTGTCCAGGGGTCCATTCCCTCGTGCTGGGTTTCTTCCCAATTGTATGTGGCATCCGTCTGTTCCTCCTCATAATCCTGTAGAAAGGAAGTTTCTTCCTCTTCATTGTAAATGTCCCTATAGGTGTCCATGTGGACAATGTCTTCCTGCTGGACAGGGACAGAAGGCTGATCTTCCTGATAATGAGTAGATTGAAGGTTAGGCTCTCCACAAGACCTTTTCAGGGGAGGATGGTCAGAAAAACTGATAATTCTCTCCAGACGGTCCATACACCCCTCAAATGTCTCCCTTGTCCATTTGGAGGACCCAGGAGGGCCTACGGGTGGAAAAACATTGTCTTCCTCCCTACGGCGCCGAAAAGTGTCTCTTAGGGTGTTGGAAAGAGGCTCCTGATTGTCCTCATAAGTATCGTGAGATCCGGGCCCCATGGCGTATCAAAAGATTTGTCCGCGGCTTGCCCCATGATTTTCGGCGGAACCAGTATAAGTCCCACTGCCGCAGTAATTCTCTCGATGCTGCCCTCGATAACCGCAAAATCGGTGTGAGATAAAGGTTCCGATGGTCTACCGGTAGGTGTATTGCCTTCCGCAGTGTTAGGGGGCCTAGCGGTCGGTTTTTCGACTAGAGGCCTAGTCGTAATTTTTGGGCCTAACGCGGCCTTCGGGGCTGTCGTAGCATTGGATTTCCACGCTTCGACGTGTGAAGCTTTTGGAGCAGCGCCCTTACTCGTTTTTGATTGGCCAGTCGCAAGACGCTGCTGCGGATGCAGGGCAGGCTTTGGATCTGCATGATCCGAGGAAACGGCCGAAAGTTTCGACGGCCCTGTTGGCGCTTTTGCCTTTTTCGACGAGGACGTTGAAATAGGCGTAGGGGTTGTGTGCTTAGTGAGATGCGTTTGTACGCCCCTGTAGCCGGGTGTTGTCCCTGAAGCGTGACCAGAGTCAGGCCTTAAAGGGTCGGGGATGGGCGTGGCGGACCTAGTAGTGTCCGCTTCAAGGTCTATTAAATCCGCAATGGATGTTTGGTCATCTGAAGTGCCCCCGTCACTCTCAGTGGGTGTGGCGGTGGGGGGAGGGTGTTCCACCCGCGACATACCATACGCGGCCCACCGCTTTACACGGCGCTCCTTAAGGGTCTTAGGCTGAAGGAGTTTGCAGGCCGCACACCGCTTTTCGTCGTGATCTAAGGGGAGACAGGCGTTACACGTCCTGTGTTCGTCCTTCCAAGGATAGCTGTCACTACACTTAGGGCAGAACCTCAAAGGAGTCCTTTCCACAGCAAAAGGGGAAGATGACTAGACCAAAATGGTAAAGAGGGGGAAAGAGGAAATACATTACGAAAATATGGCCACCCCGACCCCACTCTCCCCACTGTAAAGTTCGGCCAGAAGGCCCGACCACGTGGAAAATCTGGCCGCCGGATCTTAGGTGCCGAAATCCACCGCCGTAGACGAATCCCCCGCAGTCTTCGTCGAAGATGTTCTTGTGACCGAAGTGATTTAACGGAGAATAACCGACAAGTCGGTATAAGATAAACAATGTCTCTTATGTAAGAGCTCCGCTATATGGCGACCAGTTATCTGGGCGGAAAAAAACTATCTGAGGGACCTAGGCGCGTGAGGGATTTTGGGTACACAACATGTCACGATAGGGATAGTGTTACAGACACGCCTATGCCGATGTCCCCTTTCGGTCCCTGAAAGACAAGATGCAATACTCCGCGGTTACCACTGGATGTCAGACTATATGCACAGCAGGTGATTCTAAGCAGATTGACAAGCATCAGAAGTGTGTTTATTGAAGTTTGGAACATGATTTATTATTTAAAAAAGCAACTATTTGGCTTCATATTCAGCTTCGGCCGAAAAGTTGACAAACTATTCGGTATTCGGCTGAATACTAAATATGCTATTCGGTACAGCCCTACTTGTGTGGGGTATGGCCAAAAGGGCCGCCTGTTACGCTCACCTGGCTCCGACAGGAGCGTCAATCGGACCCGGACAGCTGCGACCTCCTCCAACGTGAAGCGTAGTGCAGAGATGACAGACTGGACTGGACCGCCTAATCTCGTCTGCTTGACCCGTAGAAATATTCTCCTGCAAGTGGAGAAAGGGATTCAGCCACCCGTGGATTTTATTAATGGCACCCCACTGTTCTTCCCACTAATCACCACCGATATTCACTTTCTGTAAGCTCACCTTATGTTTGTAAATGATGAGCTCTCCATCCTGCGTGGAATGCAGGGGCGCGTAGATACCAGTTACTTCACTGGTTTGAGGGCGTTGGAAGAGTTCCGGATGAGAACCCCTAAGTATAAAGTTCAAAGAGTTCAATATGTCCGATGTTCACTCTTGTACATTCCTTTCTTGCGTTGCAGCTGGGTCCAAGGGAATATTGTCTTGTGGCAGCTGATGGTGTTGAGGTAAGAGTCTGTATTACCCAACACTGTCCGGCAAAAGATGCGTGTGTTTAAATTGCTGGTTTCTCTCTCCTTACAGGTGCGGCGTAAGAAGTTGCGGTTTGTTACAGAATAATGCCTCCGTTTGTTAATCAGGTAAGTCTATGGTGGAGAGGTTGTATTTGTTGGCTCTCTCGGCTCACCTTATGTTTCTTTTGTCCCCTAGATGGTGGAATTCGGCGGAGAAAATGATGGAGGCTGCGCCGGATCGAAAAATGCTGTGAGGACTGGTGAGTATGGCACGGCGCTGCAGCTGGCGATGCAACGCGTGTAGAATAGCGTTAAATTGATCTACAGCTGTAAAGCCTACTTATCCACAAACAGGTGCCTAATGTTGGCTAGAGCACTTGCTCTATCTAACCTCGACTATTACAACACATTATTCCTGGGCTCACCTGAACATAACCTAAACAAACTTCAGCTACTCCAGAATAACTCTCTGAGAGCAGCACTCAACCTTCCCAGATCTTGCCATATTTCCTCTCACAGACAGAACGCCAACTGGCTACCCATCCGCGACAGAATCACATTACGCACCCTGGCCATCACGCACAAATGCCTCACAAACTCAGCCCCGAAATACCCGGCGGGCAAAATTTGTAAACACCAACCCACATGCACTACCAGATCATCTCACTCCCACAACATGGTGGTACCAAGATTTAATCTAAAAACAGCCGGAGGAGCCAGCTTCCCAGTCCAAGTTGCCAAACGATGGAATTCTATTCCCATCCCCCTCAGACAGGAACCATCCTTCCTCACCTTTAAAGCCAATATAAAAAGTTGGCTGAGCAAGAAGTCTCATCACTAAGAGGACTCCACTGTGCGAACTGACAAATGTCTATTTATGCTTTTGCTCATCTTTTGTCATACTGCTGTATATTATCTCCTTTTCTGACCCACCTGTAACCAAGGTCTCTCTTGCTGTCTCTACACTGGATTGTAATATGCCTGCCTTTTCTGTATGTAACCATTATGTTTTTCAAGCGCCCAGTTACCTCAGGGTTTGGTGCGCGATACAAATAACAAAAAAATGCAATTTCCCGCCAGAGCCTTTGGTTAACGGCTGCCAGCATGGCATCAGCATTGGCTTGACACAGGTCCAAGGAGGCGTTGGAGTACATCTTTTTCCCATACGCCTCCAAGATATTCTCCTCCTTGCCTAGCAGTGTCGAGGACGAGGAAGCCGAGGACGACTAAGGCTTAGAGTAGAGTGACGCCGCAGGAGTCACTGAAAAGTGTGGTTGAGGGTGCGCCGAAAGCAAGAGTGTATCCCCCTCTATCAGCCTGTACTTGGCGTTGAGGCGCAGAGTGACAGGCTGGGCAGAGTGCGGCTTGAGCAACCCCGTTCTGGCCAGGGCAACAACATCCTTCTGCATCGGGATCCCCGTTTTAGTAGGGGGTCTTAGGGTGAGGACTTCTGCCAAGAACCCCTCCTCGGGCTGTTTGACCTCGGGCTGCGGAAGGCCAAAATACTCTGCCAGGCATTTGTTGAAGGCCTTGGCTGAAGATGGCGTGTTGGGGTCTTCCTCCTCAGTGTCCACCTGAGTGCTCAGAGGATCCGGAGCTGGTGGAGGAGTACTGGGTGCCGTGGGCTGCGGTGTGGAGACTGGAGCCAGTGGCTGTTGCGGGGCTGTTGTGGAACTGCCGGTGGAGGTGCCAGAATCGGAGGAGCCGGCAGGGGCAGCGCGGGCTGCACTGGGGCCTGAGGAACCAGAGCCAATAGAGGAATGACTATAGGTGCCGGTGGGAGGGCCGGAAGGAGCATGTCCCTGATAGTATCAGGAAGGATGGCCCCCATCTGGGGGGTTCGCATCAGCGCTAGGAACCTTATAAATAACCTTTTTTCGGAGTGTGAAGAGATGGCAGGTGAAATTGACTGGAAGGCGTATTGCCCTTGGCTGAACTGCCGGTAGTGCTGCGTTAAGGCGCCCCCAGAATCGGAGATGGTTCTCCTTAAGTTTCAGTGAGGCAGGGAGGCTGTTCCAGAGGGAGGCCCCAGCCGAAGAAGGAGATCTACCACCAAATCATTGCTTGGAGAAGCGACTGACCCTGAGGGAGTTGGAGGCGGATGAGCGAAGGGCTTGAAAAGGAAGATATTTAGGAAGAGAGAGTTGAAGGTATTGAAGCCCCAGGCCCCAGAAGTCCTTGTGGACATTGCCAAGGGTTTTGAACTTAATCCTTGCAGCCACTGGGAGCCAGTTTAGAGATTTCAGTCCTGAAGAGATACGATGCCTGGGCTTGAGGCCAAGGACAAGTCTTGCAGTCCTGTTTTGGATGAGTTGCAGAGGGCGGAGTGTAGATGCAGGCAGATTTACAAAGAGGCTGTTGCAGTAGTTCAGCCTAGAGGGAACCAGAGCTCTGGAGACAGTGAGCTTCTGGGGGAAGGGGAGGAAAGGAAGAATACCTCTGAGGAGGTGCAGCTGCTAGTGCGACTTCTTAGAGACGTCAGGGAAGTGAGGAGAGAAGGAGAGTGTGGAGTCGAAGATGACCCTGAGGTTTTTAGCCTCACAGGTGGGAGCAGGGAGAGGGCCAAGAGAGGCCGGCCAGAGAGTGACAGCAAAGGAGCGAGCAGGTGTGCCGATAAGCAGAATCTCAGTCTTACTGGCATTAAGGCAGAGATCATTGGCGGCATCCAACCACTCCTGGATAGCAGACAGACAGTCAGAGATGGGAGAAGGAGAAGAGGTGGCTGAAGGGAGCCTGAAAATGAGTTGAGTGTCATCCGCAAAGCACTGAAAGTTGGGGCAGAGAGTGGCAATGCGGTGTGCAAGAAGTGCCAGTTAAACAGCCAGGGAGAGAGGTTAGGCCCCTGGGGAACACCACAGGTAGAGGTAGAGGAGAGGAAGGACACCAGTTGGACATCGGAGGGTCGATTGGAGAGGAAAGAAATCCGCCAGGCCAGGGCCTGATCGTTGATACCCAGGTTATCATGTAGACGGTTGAGCAGTATGGCTTGGTTGACCGTGTCAAAGGCAGAAGAGAGGTCAAGTAAGATGAGAACACAGGGGGTGTTGGAATCGAGGTTGAAGCGCAGGTCTTCACGGATGTTCAGGAGAGCAGTTTCGGTGCTTCTGGTAGTTCTGAAACCAGTCTGATGATCATGGACACAACCAACAGATTCAGTGTGGAGATTAAGCTGGGAGATGGCCACCTTTTCCAGGAGTATGCCCAGGAAAGGAGTGATGGAGATTGAGCGAAAATTAGCTGAGCAGGACGGTTCGGCAGAGGGTTTCTTAAGAAGAGGGTGCACAAGTGAGTGCTTCAGGGGGGAAGGGAAACTTTTGGTGGCAAAGGAGTGGTTACCGAAGTCGGCCAATGCAGGAGCCAGGGTGTCAATGTGGTCCTTGAAGGTTTTAGAGGAACAGGGGAGAATCTGTTTTGACAAGACTTTCATAGATCGGACTTGTCTAGAAACCTTGTCTGGGGAGGACAGGGGAAAGGCAGAGAATGGGGAAGAAGGGGTGGCCACAGAAGGGCCAGAGGAAGAGAGGGGAGTAGAGGGGGGGGAAGAGAGGGAGGCCAGGAGGTCCTGAGTTTTAGATATGAAATGAGAAGCCAGGGCCGTGCAGAGGGCCTGGGAGGGGGCAGGAGAGGTGCAGAGTGCAGCAGGATTGGCCAGCTGCTTGCAGATTTTAAGGAATTCGGCCGAGCTGTTGGATGCCGCAGAGACGCGGGCTTGGTTGTGGGCTCTCATCTTGGTGCGGACAGAGAGCCGGTATTGCCTTTGGAGCAGGCGGCAGGCCAGTTTGTCAGAGGATGCACATGAAGCACGCCATTTCCTCTCAGCCACCCTGCACTTGCGTTTAAGGGTGACGAGTCTGAGTCGTACCTGGAGTTGCACTTGGCTTTGGGCTTCAAGCGGATCCTTATGACAGGGGCAAGAGCATCAAGAGTATCAGATATACCAGAGTGGAGCATCGAGAGGGCCTCCAGCCAAAGGGGGAGGAGGGTGGGAGGAGGTGGAGGTGAGAACGTGGCAGCGAAAGCCTCAACTGACACATGCTTCATGGTTCGAATAACCAAGAAGGTAGGTGGCAGTGCTGGAGTTGGCTTGGCCTGAGGGGTGGAGAGGGTGAGCTGGGAGGAAAGGAGAAAGTGATCACTCCACGAGAGGATTGGTGAGAGGGATAAAAAGGGGAAGATATGAAGAGATCAGAACATCAAGAGTGTGCCCTGCAGATTGAGTCGGGCCAGAGGGTAGAATAGAAAGAGAGAGAGTCAGAGGTTGCGAAAGAGTCCAGGAGAAGGACTGGAAGCATCCAGGTGGATGTTAAACTCTCCCAGAAGGAGGGGTTGAATGGTCGAGACCAGAAGGGAAGAGGAGAGGTCCGCCCAGTAAGAGAGGAAGGAGGAAACCTAGCCAGGTGGCCTATAGATGAGAGGGGAGAGGGGACAGGGGAAGAGGGGGGGAGGGGGGAGAGAGAGAGAGAGAGAGAAAGAGAGAGAGAAAGAGAGAGAGAAAGAGAGAGAGAAAGAGAGAGACTGACTGCAGACGAGGAATTCGAACGAGGACTAGGCCTGTGCGGAAAATGAGAGAGGCAGGAATCCGCTCAGGGAAAATCAGAGCTACACCCCCTCCGGAACGATTGGACCTGGGCACGGAGAGGATCTTGTAGACATTAGGAAGGAGAGTGTCAAAGGTTGTGACAGAGCTGGCCGCAAACCATGTCTCAGTGAGACCGAGGACATCGAGGTCAAGCTCATCAAGGAGGCAGCAGATGTGAGAGGAGCGTTTGACAGCTGAGCGAGAGTTGAGTGTGTCAATATGGAGAAGGTTGCCGTCCTTGAAAGACTTCCGGGGAGGGGAACAATTCAGAGGTACACCCTGCAGAGGTGTAGAAGAAGCCTGAGGGGGGCTGAAAAGGAAGGAAGAGAGGGCAAGGTAACCAAGGAGGAGAGAGCAGGGGGAGGCAAGGGAGCTGTGGAGGGAAGAGAGGGGACAGCAGGAGAAGAAAGGAAATTGATGAGACGCGGGAAGCGTCTATCAAAGAGGAGAAGGTTGGCCTGAGGGTCATGGAGCAAGATGTACCATTCAGGTAAACATTAATGATGACCTTAGAAGAGTGGAAGGAGGTCAGGCGGCTTCCCACCCTGTGCCACCATTGATGGGAGAAGTAGAGAAAGGAGAAAGCACAGAGAACATATGAAGAGTCGATGGGTCTGGCGAGGGAATGATAAAGAGGATGTCAGTGAAGGCTTGCCTGGAGGAGGCACTGGTATAGGTGTCAGCGATAGGGAGGCCTGGGTTGGAAACCAGGATGTCCTTTTTAAACTTCTTCCTACCAGATTTAGTGAGAAGAGCAGGACAGTCGATAGAGAAGCAATTAGAGAAGATAGGAGAGACAGAGAGCACCACAGAGCAGGCAGGTAGAGAAGAGGAGGGAGCAGGACACAGGGAGGGGCGCAAGCAGACGAAACAAAAAGACGCAACAATAGTAGACAATTAAACAAGAAGACAAGAGCTCAGACAATAGTAGAACAGTTGCTGGATGAAAGCTTTGCGAGAAGGCAAAGCCAAAGACGGTACTACTATAAAAGTAATTTAAACACTGGAGACGGAGACAACTGGGTCTGAGAATCCTGTCAAGTGGAAGAAAGGCCTAGATTTCACAATGCAATTTTAAATACTGTCACAATGCAATTTGAATACTTTCACAATGCAATTTTAAATACCACAGAAAACACACCTGGGTCTGAGAATCCTGTCAAGTGGGAGCAAGGCCTAGGTTTCACAATGCGATTCTAATTTCTTTCACTATCAGTTTAATGTACCGCAGATAGCTAAATTATTCAAGTGTAGGTAAGGTTGCTATGTGGCAGGGTTACAGGGTAGAGTGATGGCTCTGCAGCTTGCCCGGGACACTCCCACCTGTGGTATAAGCAGCCGGGAGACAAGTAGCGCTGGAAACACATCTCAGCACATACAGTCTGGAAAAGGGGAACAGTGGCATTGTGGCAACAAATGCTTGGACACTAAAGGTTGGAAGGGCTCAGGATACTACCCCAGGGGAAGGCAAACAATTAAACATCACACAATTGTTCATGTATAACAGGGCCATGGGTCCACCAGTATACAGTGATGCACCTGGGGATCTAACAAGAGCACACTAAACCCAGGGAAGGGTTTGTTCCCCTGGCATGTCGCGAGTCCTGGGAGAGTATTGTTCCCCTAAGAAGAACAGCTTCAGAACAAAAGCAAACATATTATTTTTTCCTCATAGTAGTTTTGTAGGAGGACTTGAGTGTGGGAGTCAGAATCGGTTTTTGGACACAGGAAAGTGGATTTTATTTGGGGCATCCTGTTTTTCCCCACCCATTTATTATTTAAATAAAGTAATTGTGAACGAATTAAGACGGCCCGTCTCCTTACTCTTGTTCCTCACACCGCGCTAGCTAGTGTGACATGGCCAATGATCTATACCTGCTAGGTGGGGATAAGGAACCCTCCCAGCCTGGGATGAGAGGCCCCGCAGGGGTTACACCAAAGCCTGTTCTAACTCAGTTTCAGGGTCTGTGATGTGGGGGGATGCCAGTCCCTATTACTATTCCTTCGCCATGCGCCTGATTGGTTATGTGACCTAAGTGCCACTGTCTATCATGCCATGCCTGAGGGGCACCGTTCTGGTCATTGTCTTTCTCTTTGACTTGTAGGATCTACTACATCAGCAGCCCTAATGGAACAGACCGGGAGTACCCAGAGATAGGCAAAGCCGAACAAACAAGTCACTGAACAAACCATGCAGCAGCCTGAACAAAGCAAGCTGCTCTCCGACCCGCTTCCATGGAAACATCACAGCGAGTCCCCAATGTAGAAGGCACCAAGCAAATACACCCACCCTGAGACAGAGACCCACGCAAGCATGAGTCAGTGTGCAGAGCGCCTGATCAGACTTACTCAATCAAAGAAGCTACACTCACCTACATGGGGGTAAAATAGCGGTACACTCATCAAATCAGTGTCTGTAATCGGCGGGAGACCCTCACATGAATTTAGACATTAACCATTCCGGGCCAACACTGCTGGACACCGGCGGTCCTGCCGATGGAAAAGGGAAGTGGCTTAAGACCCATGCTAGATTTTCTTTTTGTGGCTTTCCCTCCATAGGCATCAGCGAGACACCCACCTTTCTGCTATTGTTTTGAACCTGTTCTGTCTAACTCCACTGGCCTTGCTAAGCTCATCTCGTTTGAGGGCAATGATCAGTCTCTATGGCCATCAGTGCAGGAGAACTCTTGTTCTCCATAATAAAATCCTGTTTTTATATTTTCCTACACATCACCTTCTGTGAAGTGCAGTAGGGACACTTGTCCATGCAAGCGTTTTTGTACTTTTCTGGTTACTAACTGGATGTGTGTAAGGCAGGCTGGTGGTAGCGGATAATTTTCTACCAATATTTCTTTTATAGTCACATGCACTTTTGAATTTTACTGCATAATACCAATTAGAATACCATACATTCTAAAACGGTTGTGCCACAGGATTTTAGCTAGTCCTTTGGCCATCTTGTACTTTGGCAGTCTTGTTGGCCTCGTAGGGTCAGATTTTCCATGTATGGTAAGCCCTTTCCCAGGGAAAGCAACAGCATTAGCAGGCCAAAGTGGTGGTCTGTGTGTGTGGCCAGATGTGGGGCCTGGGAGTGTCTGGTCCCTGCCGACATCCATGCCACAGTGTATCTGTTGCTGGGCAGATGTGCAGCCGCTACCAGTATGAACAGTGCAGATCCTTATCATTGGTGGGCTTGCAGGCGACTCCAGCTCGAGAAGGCCTTCATCTGTGCTGTGAAACCCTGGACCGGTGAAAACAACCAGTCTCAATCCCTGCTTGAGGATCTGAAGCGTTCCAGAACCATCCTGTGGGTTGACCACCTTCCAAGTGGGCTACCTCGCTGCATTGGTTGGTGTATCAAGTCGAGCCTATGGACTCCACGGATCTTCAGCTTCTAAAGCAAGAATCATTGACCTCACGTTGCGGCTCTCCACCATGAAGAGGGGCCTTGCAGGACCACTTTCTTTGTTTCAGCCATTAGGGTCGACTGCTGCCATTTCTTCGGAGTGGCCATCGCTGATCGCCACCTGCATCAGGTCCTGGGGGGTCCTCTTATGTCTCAAGAGTGGTCGTTTTTTTCCAGTCCAGTAGAGATGTCCAGAACCAATCCATCAGCGCATGAAACCATGAACGAGCCGGCCCAAAAACCTTACGCTGAAAGGGACCTCTGCACCAAAGCCTCCTGGATTTCCTTAATTGGAACCAAGTTACAAGAAAAGGGGGCCCAGCGATTGCAGGAACTTCTACAGCGGTGCTCGAGTGAATCAGGGTAGTGGGAGCGTGTATGAATACCTATTCGGACACCGTCCCTAGCTCCATAGGGTTTAACCGGTTTAAAGTCCTTACTTTGTGTAACGGATCAAGGGAATTCATCCCTTCTCCCCAGGGGAGGTGGGACTCTCTCCCACCCACCAGTCGCCCTGTGAGGCCAGGGAGGTGCAACTGCTCCGAAATACCCTTCCATGGGATAGAGGCAAGTGGGACCTCACCAGGAGAGACTCCCCCTTTGGGGACAAGGACTCCTGTTCCGATGAGGAACTCCCTAGAGAACCAATCACCAATAACTCTTCATAAAGATTCATGTGAAGAAAATATCAATATGTGTTATTGTCAACTGGAAATTGTGAATATTCCTTTAACTAAGGAATCCCCATTGACTGAGATGAAGAAGAGGCCCTGTGGAGGAGGAAAGAAGCCATATGAGACAGAGAGAAAGGAATACAACACTACGCCAGGGAAGTCAGAATGGAAGGAACCACTGAGAGACAAGAGAACCTGCGATTCTGGAGGCACAGAGGAGGAGACGTGAAGGAAACCTCCAATGCCGCCCTGACAAAGCAAAGAAAAGCGCAAAGGAAACCAGAATCCCTGGTGACGTGTTCTATACCTGTTGCTGGTAACAGTTAATACGGTATTCCCAGGAGTGGGATGGAGAAGCCTTATGGGAGTGCTCATACTCGTCCCAGTAGAGAAAAGGGAACTATAATATTAAAAGTTAAAGTCGCATATGGGAATGATACCAGCAAACGGTAATACTGTCACCGGCCACCGGTCCAGTGGAATGTCCACCGTATTCCGAGTCCCGTAACTATGGTAAATCCCCATTCCATTCAGTCCCATGGGACTCACTGGGGGAATTTACTTTATTACCCGCACTGGTAATACAGACAATTTTTGTTGCCATTAAGGTGGCGGAATGACCTGCAGCTTTAAGCTGAAGGTAATTCAGGCCACCTCAGCAGCACTTGAGTTTGCTGTTGCGGTAAACGGAATTATCGGCACATTAATACGGCACCCGCAAACTCGTAATGGGGGCCTATGTATCTCTTAGCAAATTTCTTGTATTGTTGAAATTGCACATATCAGCCTAAAGTGAAATTTGGTTAGGAGACTTTGTATCCTTGTAACTTTTTCTATAATGGCTTATCGGTTATTTTCACAATGTGCCTAGGACGAGCTAGTGGCAAGGGATATTTTTCTACCAGGTTTTTAACTTTTTACTCCTGCACTTTTGCATTTATCAGAAAAGGCTATTGAAGTAGCTAGCAGCATAAGATGGCAGTTTCACATTTTATTTGTGTATCCTCGGCCATATTCCAGCCACCAGGTCAGGAAATACCATATATGGAAGGCCCTTTCCTGGGAAAAGTTGCTGCATTCCTGAACAAAGAGGCAGTTTGTGTGTGAGGCCAGAGTGGGGGGGGGGTGTGGGGGCGGAGGGGGGAGGATCAGGGGGCTGGTAATATCTGGTCCCGGTACACATCATGGTTCATGAAGGTCTATTGCTGGGAAGATGTGGCCAGTGGCTATCAGTGTTTGGATAGACACTGTCAAGTTTGAATGGTGCAGATCCTTACCATTGTGGAACTGGGCGAGCTTCCAGTCCAGATCTTGGATAAAAAGAGGACACATGCAGCCATTCTTCAGATCATCGTTGGAGCCATGTTTTCTACAAAGAAGAGCAACCCTGTTGAAGATCCTTGCAGCTGACCAGCAACAACTCCAGTGAAGTCACAGTAAAGCCCTGCTCCTCTTCTGAATCTCAAAAAGACCCTTGTCGGCGCTTCGAACCCTGGACTCGTAGGAACAACAACTCTAGACCCCAGGGTGAGGATCAATGCCTTCTGGAGTGCCTCTGGACCAACCAGTGGACTGACCAGCTCTCTCCTGGGCTACCTCGCTACAGCCGTCGCCATTCCATGTGCATCCTTGGAACTTGGAGGCTCTTTAACTTGCCTTTGTTTGCCTACACTAAATCCTCTTCCATAGGGAATTGTGCAAGTCAAAGTGGATACCGTTGCATCACTCTCCCTACTACTAGTTTCACCAGTCAATGGGGTTTATCCCCAGTTGTAGGCCACTATCCGTGTGGCCAATGTGTGGTTTGTAAACTCACCACAAGAAGTAAAGAGGTTGATGTAGGGTTGAATACACTGTGGACACAGAAAACTTCTTCAAACTGCAACACAGATCATGTAGTTTATATGAGCACGTGTTCCTGTGGCCAACATTATATTGGTAAAACAAACCGGAAAATCAAAACCCGCATCTGTGAACATAAGAGCTGCCTGAAGAACAACATAATGCAAGTCCCTTTGGTCAAACACTTTGTTGAACACAAGCATGGTTTTGAAAGCTTCACGCACACGGGCAAGTACCGGCATAAGTACCGCTTTCCTGCTTGCTACGCTGTTGGAGCTGCTCCTTTGGATTCTGTGAACTACGACTTCGATCCCGCCATCAACCGAAGAAAGTGTATTTCAGCGCATTTCAGCACTTCTACAGTGATTGACACTTTGAATTGCTGATCCCGTCTTAGATTTGCAGGGATTGGTTTCCATTCTAAGCCGATGTTTGCTTGCTAACTACAAATTGCTTGCACACACGCACACGGGCAAGTACCGGCATAAGTACCGCTTTCCCGCTTACCAGCATCAGCTGCGGTCTGTGCCAATCCCCGTTTGTTTTCATTTTCTATTTTTATTGTTTATTATTTACATTTTTCTCATTAAGGTGTAAGTTGGCAGCTCTATTTCAAGTTCATTGGCAAGCCTTCATAATTACTTTACTTTGCTTTGATAACTGATGAATGGTGTTTTTCACCTATAAAAACTTACCACAAGTATGACTGATAATGCGTGCTCCTTCCTCAATTTAGCCGCTTGTGGCGAGGTGGCAGCTCAATCCCCAAGATTTTTTTCTGCCATTGCGCTGACTCCTCTTTTAGCGCCTCGTAACCTTGGTCCAATAACTCCTGCCAAATTTCCTTTTCCACCTGCAGCGAGTGAAGCTCCTCAGATGATTGACTCTAATCATCCCTTACTCCCTCCATCACCAATAATTCACCATCTGCCTGTCATTCTCCACAGGCCCATGTGAACCCCCAACCATTGTCTGACGTCACCATGCTTAACTCTGTCAACCCTCATTCCTTGGCCTCACGCCAAGGGTCTGCTCCCGCTCTGATAAAATTACCTTCCCTGCACCCTGACGCCTCTGACATTTCTATTCATGCGTCCTCGAGTGAACCACCCATTTCTTCGAAGTCTGAAGAAGACGTGTCTGGGATATTTATTCACTCCTCAGTCTTTCGTTCATCTTCGTTTATCCACTCATTTGCTTTGCCCACGCCAAGAGTTCCACAAGCACCGCTCACAGATGCCTTGCCTCAACAACTTGCATTCATTCAGGCAGCTCTCACTTCCATTAACTTGGCCATTTCCACTATGAGCAAAATGTATGACACCATTGATCACAAGCTTTCCAATCAGTCTGCTCTTTTTGAAGAACTTGCCAAATGGTTACATGTACATGGTTCCCCATCCATCGCCCCACGTGTGCCAATTCTATCTCTATCCATTCTCAAATCTAGCTTCCTAACTGCTTGGATGTTATTGATGATGATGAGCGAGTCTCCAACCGCCCATCCCCGGATTGTTTCATTGTTCCCTTGACCAGTCACCTTCCGCCTATTCCAGGTGTCATTAGACCTATTGCTGCTTCCTCCCCTCCACCGGTGCCACTCTTGTCGAGCGCCCCTGTTGACTATGTTCCCACACCTTCAACTGCCCATGTAGCTGCTCCCGAGCCCTCCTCCATCCCCCTGTCCCTTCCTATACCCCAAATGTCCTCTGTCGACGTTGTGCCTGCCCCTCTCTCTCTTTCTGAACCAGCTTTCATCCCTCTGCTTGTCCCAATTTCAGATGTCTCCTCTCATGTCCTCAATTTGTCTTCTGCCCCAATTCATACTTCGCCAGTTTCTCCCCCCGGGGACCCTATGGCTCCAAAAAACATCCCCATTGCTAAATTGCCAAATAGAAGATCTCGCCCTGCAATCAAGAAAACCAAAAACCTGACCGGCCTGAAACATTCCAAACATACTCTTACGGCCTTTTTTAAAGCTTTAGGGCAGTCTTCCAAATCCACTACGTCCTCCATCATTCCCTCTGCGCTACCTCAACTCCAATCCCCTACTGTCCACAACAATAAGGTGCCCTCAGTTCCTTCTTTGAGACTCCCTCCCCCTCCCTCTGCCAGTCATCCAGTGTCCCTCTCCCCATTAAGCCAATTAGTTCAATCACTTGAACAACATGAGCTCCCCCATCAGTCAGTTGCTCAGACCGCTCCATCTCAAACACAAATCATGCCTCTTCAAATTCCAACTAACTTATCAATTCCTCACACAAACCCTTCCACCACGGATGTGCCTTTTGACTATAAAGCAAGTATTGATGCCTACCTGGCTTCTCGTTTGTGCCATCTGCAGGTCCCCACAAGTCATTTAGTTGCACCGTCCTCTAGGACCTTTGACCCAGTCTCTGTCATGCAAGACCAAACAAAATTTGTGCAGATCGCTCCTCCAACCACCTTCCACCCTACCCACACCCAAACACACACTCCTACTGTCTCTGCACTATCAGATCTCAAAGCCAGTGTTGATGCTTACTTAGCCTCACGATTAGGCTCTATGTAGGTTCTTCATGACGATTCCGATTTGTTCACACAAAGCTCCTCAGTGATGTCAATGCAAGACGAAGAAAACGCTTTGCGCTTATGTTTTAGAGCAATACCCTTGGCATCTTCTTCAAAATGGCCCTTACCAAGCTCTTCTGCTAAACCATCCTCTAAACCTTTACTGTCATCCCGTTCCCTTTCTCACTCTTTTATTCTTAAGTGTCGAGACGGGAACTTTCTCAAATATGACTTAAATCGATCGAGCGTTCTGAACATCTTCGGTGATATTGAGGCCTTGCATGACATCACCACCCATGACATAGACCAGATCGAATTTGTATCCGACACCTGTTCTTCTGTGGTTAGACTTTTTGGTGTAGTCTGGAACTCAATTTGGTATTGCAAAATGCAACTTTTCGAACTGGGCTTTCTTTTAGCTCTAGATCCGGAGTCTTCGTCGAACCTGACACAAGCACCTAAGACCAAAGTTAACATCTATCAAGGCTCCGTTAATAAACGTACTAGCTGCTCCTCAACATCTTCTTATCGCCCGACTTAACCACTAACTGCTTCAACTTCATTACCCCTGAAACTTGCCAGTTGGAACACGCGAGGCCATGCGCACCTGCACATCTCCATGTCCACCGTATACCATACCTATCACATTATAGCCTTACAAGAAACTTGGCTGTTAACTCCCCCTGTATGGGACGGCTTTGATCTCACTTTGCTCCCAGCCCTACCTAGTAAGGGCAGACCCTCCTCTCGCCTCCTAGTTGCGGCCAATTCGAAGATGGGCCTCTCCGTTTCACCATGGGCATCAGTGCAGGCTCACATTCAATTGGTGAAGATCATCCATCGCACCTTCACCATTGCACTGGTTAACATTTATCACAATCCCCTTGCACAAACTGATGAATCTTTTTATGATGGTTTAGTCTCCATTCTCAATATGGTATTAATAACTACATATATCACATACAATTGTCTTGGGTGACATCAATCTTGACTGCTGGAATCAAGCTCGATCGAATCATTCAACATCTATGTGGTCTTCTTTCATGATGCAGTGTAACTTCCATAAGGTCAATGGTGAGGTGCCAGGTGACCACCCTCCTCGATGCACCTGCCATCGAGGGACTAGCTCGAGCACCATTGACTACATTTATGTAGACGCTAAATTGTTTCAATACATTGACAACTTAACCATCATCGATCAAGTTCATAGTGATCATAAATTGTTATCTATGCACATACAGTGGTCTCTCTTTGATGAAGAAACTCGCTATTTTACTCCTGAATTATCCATCAACCCAGCAAGATCACGAGTGCGTTGGAATCTTTCAACCTTGTCATCATTTAAACACAGTGTTGATTACAACGCCCAATTGAGTCATCCCGTACACTACTCTGAGTTATTGCGCCCCTTTGCCAATACTTTAACCCCCTCAAGACGGTTGAGTGGGAGACAAACACTCTTTCGATCCGGAAATTCAATCAGCTAAAGCTGACTATCGGAGAACGCGCAAAGCCATCTTGCGACTAAATTCTCTGTCATGTAGGCTTGACCTCACTATTCTCAAATGCAGGTATAAGAATTGGATTAGAAGCAGAAAAGCCCTTCTTTACCAACATGATAGTGAAACGATGTTCAGGGCAATGAGGAATAAAAATTCAAACTCCATGTGGCAATTACTTCACGCACAGACATCCAATTCACAGGGTGCTTTGCAGACCAATGGGGTTTCAGATTCTGCCTCGCTGATTCCCTTCCTGGCCTTATATGCTGACCCAGAATTCTCTAATCATGAATCTGAACCAAACACCTTCCTCCCATGAAAAGTCGATTTTACAGTTTCTTTGATTCAAGAACAAATAATGAAAGCAACCTCGTCTCGGGCTGCTGGTCCAGCCGGCCTCTCGAATATGATCTTTAAGGCCTATCCCTTTTAATGGGCCTCTATTCTATACATTATCTTTTGCAATATCTTAAAGTATCAACTAATCCCCCTTCTTGGAAGACATAATTAATCATTCCGATCTTCAAAAAGGGTGCTCGTAGTCTACCATCTAACTACCGCCCAATAGTGCTTCTTGATGCCCCAGGCAAACTTTTCTGTAAATTCATCCTCTGTGACTTCAACATATGGACCAAAAATGTTCGTCTAAGTGACCACAAGCAGTCAGGTTTTGTTGCTGGCTTATGCACTACCATCAATTTATGTTGTCTTAATGCACTCAAAGCACAATGCCATGCAACAAAATAGCAAATTTTCTTTGTCTTTGTGGACCTTCATGCTGCGTTCAACTCTATCAGCAGACCACTTCTATTTGCCAAATTACTCCGTGATCACTGCCTGTTCACTCTCTTTGACATATTCTCTGCGTTACACACTTACACCTCCATTCAAATCCATCTCTCTTTAGACGGGCGATTGTCACCAAGCATCCCCACGGCACGTGGACTAAAACAAGGCTGCCTTCTAGCCTCGGCTGTATTAAATTATTTTATTCAAGACGTAAAACTTGCCTTCGATAACATCTCAGATTCCCCCAAATTCAATAATCATCCAATCAAAGCATTAATGTATGCTGATGATTTGGTTCTCATTTCCAAAAGTCATTCTGGTTTACAGAATCTGTTAAATGCTTTTCACAACTATATTCAATGTAATGAATTAAGAGTAAATACCAACAAAACTCAAATTGTATCATTTTGTCCAAGGAAACAAACCGTTAAAGCATCTGTGGCACATCAATCGGATCCCTTTATCTGTGGTCTCCCAGTATACTTATCTTGGGATGATTTTCGAAGGCAAGTCCCACGCCTGTGGTCACATCCTACAGTTAGGTACTAAAGTGAATACAGCCATTTCGCAGGATTCCATTATACTGTCTAAATATGGCAAATTCTCAGTGAATCCTGTACTACAATTTTGGTACACGAAAGTTGTACCTACATTACTCTATGGCCTTGAAACCACTAATGAAGATCTTTCATCGTTGTTTGTACTATGGGAAGCTAAATTTTGGAGACATGTCCTATACCTACATGTATCCCTTGTGCATGGATCAGGTTTGAGCTGGGCCTAGTCTCATTAAAAGCAGGAAATGCTTACTCTCAACTACCCATATCTCAATTTTGAAACTGCTATCTAATTACATGTTTTCTGTCACACATGTCTTCATACGTACTTGGCTGACAAAAGCTTATCATATTTTGGCAAATGCAGAAATATCATTTGAAACCCTGCTAACAAACCCAGACAGAGCCAAACTTAAAATCTATCAAACTGATTGGCTTCTTACAAGAGATCTCTGTTTACAATACAAAGATGGGGATGGCTTAAGATTTCCACACAAAAAAATTCGAACCTGCGCTCCTTATTTGATGTTTTCGCCAACCCCGAAATATCGCCTGGGTATCCTCCGTCTGAGGTTTCATCTATGGATCACCAGAGAAATTCATGTCAGACGCAATCTCTTACCACCCACGGACAACGTTTGTCGTTTTTGTATGACGCCTGAGGCTCGTGAAACACTTATGCAGTTGATTATTGAATGTGTGCCTCTCCGTGGTCAACGAAAAACACACTTTTCAAAATATTCTAAATACCTAGGTAACCTAGACCCTCGAGACTGTTGGGCAGCTATTTTAAATTTGTCCTGCACAGCAATACAAATTGCCACTGTTCATTTTTTGAACTGTTTGATGTTAGAAACTGCACCTTGCTAGCCCTTGCAGTCAAAATTTATATTTTGCTCTCTTGAATGATGCATTTGCCTTCTGCCATTCTCTTTTTATGTTAAAATTTTATGTTTTTAATGATTGTATTCATGAATTGTTTTATATTTGAAAGGTTGATTAATTTCAACCAAACAAATAAAAAAAATTAAAAAAAGAAAGCTTCATGTGGACGGTGCTCTTAGCAGTCAAAGGCGATAAAGTAGCAATGAAGGACAAAAGACTTCTTCAAAAAGAACAAGAGCTGATTTTTGAGACATGCAGTGACCTCAGAGGACTGAATGAGGCCATTGAGTGGCACAAGTTAACATAGGGAATCCGCTAAAGTAAGGCAATTGAGGAAGTGCCTTAACCCAGGGTTTTCTCATGCTAGATAACATTACTGCTTTTTCGTTTTTCCTTGCTTCCCCCCTTTTCCTCTCCCCAGGGTTGGAGTAGATTGGGTTTTGAATCCGAGGAAGGCCGTTTATATTAACAATGGGAACACAATGAAATTGTGAACTGAAGTGCTCAGGGAGTGTGTATTGATAGTCTGAGAAATGAGCGATCCACAGGCTTTACCACTTTATGGCACTAGAGGGCCCTCCAGGATCAGGCAAGCTTTAGACACGAAGAACGGCCGTAGATAGGAGTAGCTTTTCTATATTAACTTGGTCTTACACCAAGATGGCAACTGCAAAGTTTCCTGCGGCGTCTCACACTTACTAACCGCGTTTTTGGCAGAAAGACGGGGGAAAACAAACCCTGTGAATCACAGGCCGTCTATTTTGAAGTGATCTAGTTAAAAGGTAAGCGCTAGGTCCATAATGCGCATTCATAATATTGACAGCGATTTCCCGGTGAAAAACGGCCGTTGGCTTTAAAAACATGGACTTATCTAGCAAGTACATGTGTGTTGTGGCCTCACGACAGGACGCCCAAGGTAGTTGCAACTGCTTTTATTCAACAACAGAACGCAGGGTAGCAATAGTCCGGGAGATGGGACAGGGCGGGTACTCACAGTCTTGGCTGGGCTTTCCAGTTAACCACACTGGAAACGGGGTGTGCTGTTGACTGCACGCTGTGTACTTGCAGGGCCCCCAGGAGGCCTCCTGTGGCATTGGACTTACGCCCTGGAAGTGAGCTGATATTGACTTGGGCCTCTAGTCAGATTTGCCCCTCATAAGGAGCAGCGCTGTCCAGACCGACTTGTCTGGCGCTCCACCAGCCTCCTACTGGCGCCAAGAGTTCCCGCTCACGGAGTTCGGGTCCGCGAGGTCACGTTGGGCCGAGATCTCGCAAGACCACGCTCCCGCGATCACGTGATGTCCCCACAATGTGGTAGATGGGAATATTATGACCAAACGGTGACCGTGATGTTTTCTTACCCTACGTATCGCTCTACTTGTGCAAGATTAGTTGAATCTTTCGAGGAGACGGACAAATCTAGTCGTGTATAGCATACAGCTGAGCGAAAGAGGTAAACAGCCATACTTTTGTTTATGCTGCTACTGTACAGAATTGCCCTTTGTTGTTTTGGTTTTTGACACTGACAAACCCACCTGATTACTTAACAGCTGTCAAGGGGGGGAACAAGATATCCCCGCTCACAACATTCGAAGTGTACAGCAAGGCAGCCCGGGTCCTAGTGGTCTTGGTCGAGGAATAGGCCGAGGCCAAGGCAACTGGAACATGGGTCCTCCTGTGGATTACAAGAGTTCAGTTGCATAGTTCCCACTATCAAAACTGGATTGATTATTGGGAAAGGTAAAAAAAACTACGTCATGATTTTAAGCTTCATCCAATGATCTAAAGTACCACAGATGCATTGATGTGCATGGGAGTTTTCAACTGACTGCATTGTGCATTACATATGTTAAAGTATTAGTCAAAGGTCACATGACTGGTAGGTGAAGCTGTTAATTTTCTCAGAGAAATTATGTCCTAATTGTAACAATGGTGTATTGTGAGGAACAGTATCCAAGAGCTGCCTGGCGATCCTGGGACTTCAGTTTTATCTAACACTGTGACAAGTCACCTCTTTGCTGGGTTTCAAAGCACTCCAACCGGTCTAGAAGTTGGTGTATTGTGCCCTCATCCAGGGTGTTCAGACTGGTTTGGAGGGACGTGGTGGGGCGGAGGCTAAGGATCGAATAACATGAAAGGGGCTGGAAAGGGGCTTAGAAGTGGAGCATGTTGGGATGGGGATTGATGCCTTGTTTTCATGGTAAACCAGAGAAGCTACCCAATAGTGAAATGGAGCAGGCACCATCTTAAATTCTTCTTATTCAATTAGTTGTGTTAATAGTGTTACAATGTGCAACTATTTGGATCATCACTAGTGCTCCTTTACACCCTAAGGAGTCCTTCTGTATTGCCAACTCTTGCCAGAACCAGGTTGATCCCTTGTGGACAAGCCACTGGGATTTTAAGTGCTCTTGATTACTGTGAAGGTGTAGATAAAATCAACACTTCAGTCCGTCCAAAGTCAAATGTATCTGCAGTCCTTTAATGGCGGACACAGGCATTGAGGATGCAATTTTAATACAGTTCTGCATGTTCTCCTTCAGGGATTCGACAAATGTGCCTGATTCTTTGTTCAATTTATCAAATGTGAAGGCATTCCCAACTGTATGCTGTAATTTGTAGATGGAAGTGTACGGAACTTTGGCTTAGAGTCACTATTCGGCTAAGATCCAGCTGTAAAACAGCGTTTAAGCTTCGGCTGCATACTTTATGCAGTAGTGACTGGAAGCTGAAGTCCACTTTCTAGGATTGGCTGTAATCTCCCAAATAGGCAGAAGACCGCTAATCAGAGTGGGGCGCTTCAGCAGAGGCTGTAGATTGTAGAAGCCAAATAAGCTGTTTGGTTATTGGCTGCTGCAGCTTGACCAAAGGAAGCAACCCGGCCCTCCTTGAAATCAGAAGTGAGGGAAGGGAACAGTTCCTATCGGATATGTGGGGTTTGTGAGTTCCACAGAGTTGAGGCCAAGGTTGAGAAGGCGGATCCTCTGATCCTGGCAGAATTTGGAATCGCTAGAAAGAGGGTAGTGCTTGATAGATGGGATATTATAGAGCTTTTGGTCCTGTTGGTGAGTAAGGTAGGTAATCCAGAGTAGGGCCATTCTTTTTATTTAAAGTTAGCTTTTTAGTTGGAATTCGGGCTAGTGGTGTTTCAAAGCTGCTGAAATGTCCAGCAGAATGAGCACACTCTTGAGGGGTCATCCACACTGATCACGGATGAACAGATGTAGAATTGGTGAAGAGGGTGGAAAGGGTGAAATGGTAGAACGGATGAAGTGGGTGGAACGGGTGAAGTGGATGGAACGTGTGAATATGACGTATGTGGATGGAGGATGCATGGAGAAAGGATAACGTTGGAGTGCATGGAACGGATTGGAGTGCATGGAACGGATTGGAGTGCATGGAACGGCATGACTTACATGGAATGGTTTGGAGGGCATGGAACGTTTGAAAGGGCATTGAAAGGAACGGTCTGAGTGCTTGAAACGGTCGTAATACACGGAACAGTCGGAGTACATGGAACGGATGGAGCACATGGAACTAATGGAGTGGGCTCGATCACATGAGGCCTAAACCACCATATTCACATCGCCACGCTTACTCTCTTTACACCACCACTCAAATCGAACACAACGATACTATGACACCATTCGGTATAGCTGTTCTCATACCATCATCTGCCTCATACTCCCCATCACCCTAACTAAACACTGTTGGTTACACACCCTCCAGCCTAGGCGTTCTCCTCAGGCCTAACACAGCCAGAATCGGTCTGGATTACAACCTGCCAGAACGAACACATACTCCTGATCCCTCAACCACCACACCTACCGCTAAGAAACAGCTATCACATGAATGCCACACCAGCTGCACACATATCTGGTGCTCACATGCACCTTTTGACTCTCTCTACTGACTTGAACTTCGGTTCCCGAGGGCGTTCAACATACCAGCGCCTTGAGACCATACCAATGGTACATAAGCCGCAATATAAATGCAAAGTAACATAACATCCATCTATGCATAGCTCTCAACTCACATGCTTTTGGCGGGTGTCACCCGCCTTGTAAAGGGCTGACTCACCTGTCAAGCCTCCTGCACGCCCATTCATTCCAATGGGCGTCTCACCCGCCAAAAACAAAATCGGGTGATTTCACCCGCCTTTGCAACACAAATGGTTGAGAGCTATGTCTATGCCAGTCAAGACTTTACTACTCTAGGCAAACTATTCACTCGCCTCTACTGTTGCGCGGTAAAATAACGTTTCTAACTTTTTTGATTTTAATTTGTTTGACTCGCTTTCTGCAGGCTTAAGAAGTTTTAAATGTCAATGTCGTTAGATAAAATCAGCCATGTTTCTGGCGTATTAGATAGCTGGTAGACTTAAATGTTTGATGGCTAAACAGACGGAAAGCAGGTATTCTGGCAATAGTTTGATACAATAATTTAGACCCCCACAGCAGTGAAACATCATCTGACCGCCCTGTCAGATTCCACTTCACCAAAACTTCCATACTTGAGGTGGAAAAAGTCATCCTCTCACTCAAGCCCTCCAACTGCCAGGGTGATCTATGCCCAGCACAGATTATAAAAGATGCTGCAAGAGATCTCGCCCCTTTCATTGCTAAACTTGTCAACGCCTCCTTCTCATCCGGCACTATTCCCACTAACTTGAAGCAATCTTAGGTGCTCCCATTTTTAAAGAAGCAGATGATACTCAGATTCTCCTCCCACTTTCTGGGGATTATGATAGGGATTTGGAGCTGGTGAACAGAGTGTATCTCATCATCCAGGCATGGATGGCTACCCACGGTCTATGCCTGAATGATGACAAGACCGAGCTTATCATCCTGGGCACCCACACCAATCTTAAGAAATTAGGCCAGGAGTACTCTGCCTTTACTATTGATGGTAATCTCATCAAGGTGGCCAAGGAGGTAAAGACTCTTGGTTTTTACCTTGACTCTACCCTCACCTTCGACAATCAACCCTCACCTTCGACAAACAAGTGAAATCAATGGCCTCCGCCAATGCCTACACGTGTAAGCTTATCAGGGTCGGCAAACCCTTCTTGTCGAATGATAACTGCATGATCCTAGCCAGAGCTTTAATACTCTCCAGGCTAGATTACTGTAATGCCCTTTACATCGGTGCCAATAAAGCAACTATTCAGAGGATACATATCTTACAAAATAACACCTTAAGAGCAGCACTTGGTGTGACCAGAAGATCACATATCTCAGCGACCAGGCGCCAAAACAATTGGCTCTCGAGTTTTTAATCCTATTAATCCTATTAAAAACTGCATCCCTCACCCACAAAGCACTCAACAATGCTGCCCCTAGCTATCTCATGGATAGATTCCACAGGAGAATATCTACCAAACCTACGAGACACACCACCAATTGCCTCACCATCCCCAGATTTAGGCTTGCTAAGGCAGGTGGTAGCAGTTTTCCTGTGAAAGCAGCCAAACTATGGAACACTCTGCCACTCCCACTTAGAGAAGACCAACCCTACCTGAACATAATTAACTTGCTCAAATCCACTGACCTGTAGGTTTGATTACTGAATACTCAAACTTTGGTATGTGTCTGTATATTCACTCTAAAATACCCTTTGACATATGCCTGCTGTATATGTATTCTCTCCTGCATACAACCAGTATATATGTTTTTATTTTATACTGTATATTGTTTGATTTTTTGCGCATATCTTGTAACCTGTAATTTAAGCCTTACATATGTCATAACTGCTGCGCCCCGATACCTCTGGGTCTGGTGCGCATTACAAATGAATAAACAAAATAAACAAAACAAAACTAAACAAATCATATGTATGTTTATAGATCTCAGCGTCCTCATTTTTGGACAGAACTACTACTGGTTGAACTAAATGAATCCAGTTTCTTGCTAGACTACCACTACTTCAACTTGAGGTAAAGAGTCTTCCGGTACCTCAAGTTGTGCAGATTGCTACTGCTTGACAAATAAGTACTTAAGTGACTTATATTTGTTTTGATCTATTTCTGATCAACAGCACTCCTTTGCCAAATGCACAGACTCAGATGTTATGGGGAAATATGTTCCTAGATGTATTTCTAAAGTTCAAGTGACTTAGTGAGAAACCCTCCTGAAGAAAGTTCAACATTGTTATAGAACTGAAACATGTCTAGGCATAATAATAGTACTCTTTAGATACTAGGTTTTTTTTAATAGAGATCTTTATAGATCATAGCTCATCTCCAAATCTAATAAGAAAAGATAAGGTTGAACTAAACTGATGCAATGATTGCACCAGAGATGAATTGTGGTTATTGAATACCTAGTTTTTGTCACTAGCACTTTGTTTTTATATAAATGTGTATTTTTTACTGTTTTTTTATGATTGATGAATAAAATGTATATGTTTTGTAAGTACTATTTAACTGATGGCAGTGCTGTTTAGAATGTTCTACCTTGTTGCTCTATATCTGGCTCTTTAACTTATACAACAAGATGCTTGCTCCTGCCTTTTTAGCCTTCTTGCATCAATGTGCATGAACTGCTACTCTGTTCATCCCTGGAAGATCGTCTGTCACCGCTGACTGTGATGACTCCCATGGTAATCTGTCTTCTTTGTATCCGAGCGGTGTGCCTGCTCTGCAGCAGTCTTCTCCCTTTCTTTGTTTGGGTGTTCAGCTGGAAGGTGTCTGGAATTGATTCCTAAGAACTGTGACTGACCAAAACAAAATCCAGTGTCCCAAAGTGCCATTTGCACCAGTGACCTCTTGGTCTTCCTCGACCGGAACAAGAACAGAAGACTGTTTCCCCAACGGATTCTGGAACTTCACTGGTCTCTGTACAAATCTGAGTCGGGTGGGGGGATAAGTTAACATACCTATTCCTTTACCCCCCTGTTCTCCATAAGATTACATGGCTGTAAATTCCTGTCCTAAAACTAATCTTTCCTGACTTTGGTCAGTGAAGGCCTGGTCAAGGGTCCCTTCGTAGGTCTATCCTAGTGACTGGGATTGAGTTAGCTTACTTACCTAAATTTTACTTGCCTTTTTGACTTTTGAATCATAACCACTGCCATCGCCCAAATCTCTTGAAAAGTATAACTTTGTAACTGATGATTTTATGGCACAAGGCCCCAAACCATCTTAGGGTTGGACTCACTAAGTGTCAGGGCAACTATTTTGTGGTTACTCTAAAGTGTTTTTACTGAATTTCATGTATCTGAGTTTGTGTTTCACTGGTTATTGACTCATATTGTTTCTTTCTTCTGCAAAGGGTGAAAGTATATATCAGTTTTATAGTAACTGTGTCACAATATTTGACTAGAGGTTTTACTTGCTTAGTGTTTATTTTAAACGCCTAATAAATCATTGTATATGTTTGTACTTACCTGTCTAACTTGAATTATTGATATTGTTCTGTATGGAATCCTTGTAGCCCCAGACCACAATCACAGCCCTCCTTGCCTCCAGAGCCTTGCTGCTCTGCACCTCACCTTGATTGGTTTGGCTAGTACTAAGTGTCTCCCTTCTCATCATTATAGGTTGGCCTCCCAAAATTCACACCAGGGTTGACATATGTTTTGCTATTGTTTTTAACATTTCCTGACTTTGTAGGTAGGTGAAGCCTTTTTGCAAAAATTACCTTGCTGAGCCCATCTGTTTTGGGGGCAGTGATCGGTACCCATGGCTATTCCTACACACATCACCTTTTGTGAAGTGCGGTAGGGCCATTTTATTTTCCCAGTAACTTTGTGTTTAGTAACTTTGTAGTTACTTGCAGGATGTATTGTTAAGATCGATTTCCAAAATGAGCTCTGGTGGGAGGATATTGGGAGGCCACCCTATTTGTGGTAAACAGGGAAGACACCAATGTTAGCCAAACCCCTATCAAGGTAAGGTATCTGAGCAGTCAAGGTTTAGTCAATAAAAGTGCAAGTGTTCTAGTGCTACAATGAGTCCACAGAGCAACACCTTATATTTCAAGTTAGACAGTAAGTATATAAAAATACAGTTAATTATTAGGCTTTCAGTTACACACTAAGCATATAAAAATCAAATGTCATTACTGTCACAAAAACCATATAAAGCAAACCTATACAGTGAAGCTGGAAATGCCTTATGGAGGGACATGGCCTCCAGTCCCTGTCCTACCATCTCTCTCTGTGTTTGCGTTTTCCTCATATTTTCTGCCACTGAGGTCCAGCCTGGACCTCTAGCAGTGCAGCTCTTCATTTTATCTTTAGGTGAACAACACCCATGGGATACCCTTATGGTACCCATGGGTGGGAGTATACCCTTGTACCCCTTATGTGTGTTTTTGGGCAGCTGTGTGTTGCCTACATAGCAGGGTATGGGCTGGTGGCAGATACATGCTGATTTGGCAGTGGCTCAGAGAGTCCTCCATTTTTGGGACTCCCAGGCCCTTCCATAGGAATCAAAGTATTCCTGATGGAAGGCATGATGGCCCCTGTGGCCTCTTGGTTTCTATTGATTACCTTTTACCTTGTTTCCAAATATCCTAGGAAGCCTTGACTTTGTCTCTTCCTCCTGAATGGCTGTTGGGTGGAAATGCCATATATGGCTCTGGGGGTGCCACCTGTCAGACTAACTGGAGCCTTTGCAGGTGTTGTGTGTACACCCTAGGGAGGGGTGAGACCTCTGTGAATGGAGTTGGGAGTCAACTCACATTCTCTGTTGTGGGTCTCTGGTTTTGAGACAGCCCTGACTGAAACTGAAATGAATCCAGTGTAGTGTTCTGAAAGGCTGGGTACTTGCCCCAATCCACATTCTTTTGTTATGGGTGTCTGGGTGGAGTGAATGTCCTGAATGCCTGTGAGCTTGATTGGCTGCCCGAGTCAGAGTGAATGAGGGACGGATGTGTATATCTGGGGACCTCTCACTTACCAATTTGTTCAGCAGTTGAAGGTGAAGCAAGAAGCTGTTCCTTGAAGCTCAGATGGAAGAGAAGTCAGCTGCTGTATTTAGGATCTCTCCCCGAGCTACGAGGGACCACCTGCAAAGCTTCTGCTCTTCATCAAAGTATCCTGGAAGTCAGTCCTGTGTGCCTACCATCGGGAGAAGGGGTCTTCGAAGTCCTGAAGAGGAGTGCCAGACATCTCAAGCCAGAGAAGTCCATTGGTGTCACCCAGGATCTGGCGGTGCGTTTCATGACCGCTGGAAGCCGTTGCTGTCTACTGCTCAGAAGAGGGGTTACACTGGCATAGTGCTGCTGGACACCCGGAGCTGCAGCAGTGAAGAACCGAAAGTCGGAAAACGGTGATATTCCGAAACCCAACACCAAAAGTGACCTATGCACCTGTCACCGCACAAAGTCATCAAAGTTTCCCAGGGGTCTTTCTTTCATCTGCTAATCTTAAGAAGCCCACAGCAAGTTTCATCTTCACAGCACTTCTACAGTCAGAGAAATCGTCGACCAATGGAGAGCACCGCGAAGAGCCAAACTGCTGCACTTCAGAAAGACTTTGGTTCCTTTTTATTCTTGGACTCCGCATCCCAGTGGCTCCTTCTTCTAAAGGGGGTCCATCCTCTGAGGGAATCGTTGAGTAAAGCCAAGAAACTCTACCACTTTGCCTGTCAAGGCAGCAAAGGTACTGTAACGAGTAAGAACATTTTCTGGCCCGAGGAGTCGTCCATGGGGTCCCAGATTCGTCTTGGATCCTGCTCTCCTGTGGCCTCCCAGGTACTTTGAGGGTGGTAGAACCTTTTATAGGAAAGCAGAAGGTTATTGAAAATTATTGGACTGGGCTGTAAAAGACAACATAAGTTACTCCCTAACCTTTCTATTACAGGTTGCCCAGGTGGGGGCATACTCAGTCATAATTACTAGTCTAAAGAAAGCATTCTGACACTGTTATGATATGATTGGTTATTTATAACGCGCTTAATACCCAGAGGTTTCTAAGCGCGGACCCAGGGATCGAACCTGTGTTGCTCCGTGTCGTCTTGCTTCCAAGGCGAGCACTTTGCCCCTGAACTATCCCCCCCAAGACACTGTTCATAACTAACCTGCCTTCCCTCCCTATTCTATGCTGCTATACCTCACTTAAGAATTCACCTGTCCGCAGTTAGTGAATTTCTTACTGAATTTAAGTGTTGTGTGGTACCACAGTGTGTGTATATATATATATCATTCTTTGAATAAGTATTCCAAGTACAACGTTTTATTATTTATATGTATATATTGATGGTAGATGTATGTTAGGGAGAATTCTCTGTTTAGGCTGAATTTCCTAACCTAGTGAGTCCCCCAGCAGCTTTGCTGGATTTCTGGAGTTTGTTTTTTTCTCCTGCCAAGAGTAAGACTCTTTTTCTCCCAGTCTTGGACATGATTTATGGTGTTCCTTTGACTGTTAATGTGTTTTATGGGCTATGGGGTCCTTTACTCCATAGGGTCTCATGTGTTTTTACTATGTGTGTTACACAGCACCCTCCGTGCAGTGATACAGGGGTGTCATAGTGACACCCCACCATAGACTCCATACCCTGGGACTGACTACTGTCTCCCAGGGCATGTAAAGTCACCATTGGCTTTACTATTCCCAAATTATGAACAGAAACCAGTACAAACCATCATATTGTGGACATACTGGCCGGCGCAATTCGATTGCCCCGGGGTCTGTTAGTCGAGCGGGCACGTCTCCGTCCCCCCTGATCGAGTTTTGGCTGGTGGCAGTGGATACTACTTTTTATATTCGACCGCGAATATATCCCTATGGGATTTTCCCATTGTTCGAGGGTACCAACTTTAATTATTTAATTCTCATAGCCTCGAACATACCGCCGGTTTATTTATTTAATATTAATTCGCTGGTTGGTATTTTTTGCCAGGACTCGATTCTAAAATGGCGTTTGTGTTCTCTTCTGTGACTCCAAACCAAGTCGAGCCCTTTGTTCCACTTTTGGCGGGCTTCTCCACAGAAGCCTCCAAAAGTGGTGCCACTCTGTCTGGGTACCACAGGGGATGTGGGAGGGGGTTTAGGCACCCTGGACTGAGTTACCTTGGTAACTCAAGTCGCACTCTTGTGTGATTGGCCCAAGTGGTGAGCCGGCCGGCTCACCACTTAGCATGTTTGATTGACAGCTAGGCTGAGTGAATGGAGGTGTGCTGCATAAAAGCAGGGCTTTGGGGACTGGAACTTCAGAAGTCGCCACAGGACCTGAGAATCCGACGAGGGAGAAGCTGAGCCGACCTGCTACGACGACACCACCGGTGGAGCCCTGCGGAACCGACTCACCACTTCCCGACGACAGAGAAGATCTCCCGGCTGGAGAGTCTTCTTCCTCTGACTGGTGGGCCCAACTAGTTTACCTTCTTTTCCTCGCATCCCAGGACGTCTTGTGGTCGAATTGCCCGTGCCAAGCACCCCGGCAACCGGATAGCCACTTACCACTGGACCGCAAATAAAAGGACCGCCCCTTTTAACTGAGAACTCCGCGGCTGGTTTCCCTCTCTTCCCCCGGACGAAGCACCGACTTGCACCCGCTGCCAGGAACAACTGCCCCCGCTGGAGTATTCTCACCACTTTAAGGTACCGCGTCCGCCAGGCCTCCCTTTCTAAAGATTGCTACAAGGTAATAATAATCCCTTAACCTTCTGGACTGGGCTGGCCGCCTTGACCATCTAACTGGTCCCTTTCTTTTGGTCCAACTCTTTCTGAACCTTTTCGAGACTCTTGTGCACTTTTCAACCGTGTGACCTTGGACACATTTCGTTCTGATCCTCTTAAAGTGGATCCGGCTTTCTGAACTCTAACTTCACGGTTTGATTCTGCCTTCCTCTCTTGCTGTGTTCTTGTGAAAGTGTTGGGATCTGTTTCAATTTATGCTCTGCCTTTCTCTCCCTTTTAAACCGAATTATTAGAGTGCCATCTGCGTTAAGCGCTCACCGCTGTCTGAAAATAAGTGGGGCTTTACTTAAGACTTGTCTAATATTCTTTTAAGGGAGTGTCTATCTTTTAGTGACCGTGTTTTTGAACTGCTTAATATTAGTGCCTGTGTGTTTTATTAGATGTGGTTTTAAATAAATACTTCTATCTCTTTTACACCAAGCTCTGGTCAGCGTTTGCTTGTTCTACTGTGTTCTTTTGACCTATTGTGAATACTCTGTATACTGCCTAACTCTTCTTGAGGGAAGTCTGACTGCTCAGCCACAGCTACCAAGTGAATCTGTGTGGTACAGACTGCTACCAAGTGGGTTTACTGCCAAACACCCGTAGTCTTAAATCTTTTGCAGTGGTCCCAGAGGGAACTGCACAGGTTTCTGCCTAACAATGTAGCAACCTTATTTAATATAAAGAAGCTGTGTTATCACCTAACATAGTGTGTGGCATTCCTTTGTGGGGGCTTTGGGGAAACACTGGGCCTCATTCTGAGTCGGCAGTCTGGTAAAAAAGTGCCGATATCCGTGGATACTTGCACTTGACCGAACTGCCCGACTACAGGTTTGCCAGTGGGGCACCTGTGTCACGACCCTCGCCCAAAACCCCCTCTGGCAAACCCATTGGCCAGGTGGAGTCAGGACTCGGGCATCTAGAGCCTGGCACCCTCTTCAAAAGCCCTCATGGGGCCAGTCCTGGCGCCTATGGCGCCAGGCTCATACACCATGAACAACAATGTGCTTGGGAACTACTTTATTGTATTGTCAGCCAACATGGAGGCATCCACATAGCTTGGTTCCTAAGAACCAAGCTATGCGGTCTAGTGTTTTGGGTGTGGCAGGCCTGGAACTACTTTCCCTGGTACTACTTTGCCTGGGCTATATAAACCACACCCTGACTGCAGAACATGCTTCGTGTTACTTTGCATCTTGCAACGTGACGCTCACCGTGTCCAGCTATTCCCTCGGAGAAGCATAACCTGCAAGGAGACAAAAGGAACATCATTAGCAGCAGCATCTTACCTACAGTCTTCTTCTTTAAACACTCGCAGCTACTGAGAACAGCTTCCTCGAATCTGCACGCCTCCCGGACAGAACGACCTGAAAGAGGAAGATAGAGGCAACATTAAAGAAAGCTGTAGAGACATTTACAAATTAAGAACTGCTCAAAAGGCTTACCTGGCTGGTCGCCTCTCGGCTGGCACCACTCCGGACATTCCACTCGTGCTGAAGAACACTGCGACCTACAAGGAAGGAAAACACAGGTTAGCAAAGGCAAGACTTTGCAGCGCTGCGCATAGCGCTTACTTACCGCATCATAGCGCTCTTAATGCGCCATCATTTACCAGCGGGGCTCAACCAAGCCAGTTCGCCGCGCTGAAGCTCTGCATACCTAAGGGAGAAAAAAAAATGTAAACAAAGAAAGGCATGCAGGATAGCAACAAAACTAAAGAACAGCAATAAGACCTACCTGAACAATATCAAACGGGCCGGCGTCAGTGAAGTAACTGGACCGCACTCGCCCATGAAAGACAACGCGCCCCTGTAAAGAAGGCAGTTCGGAGAGCACGCCTAATTCTATCACAAGGCAGAACCTTCCCTGCAGAACACATAAGGGCAAAGCTAACAAGCATACCAGCGAGTACCCCAGCTGGGTGGCGTCCCTGTGGATACCAGGTGAGCGTAACACCTGGGTTACCTCCAGCTACTGGCCAAAAAAGCCCTCATTACGGCCACAGAAAACCCCCTCATGGAGTCCTATGAGACTGCATGAATGAGGATGTACACCGTCCCACCAGCACTAGTAAGCAATGCCGCCGGACCGAGGGCTGGAAAAGGTAAGTACCAAATGCCAGTATCCTGGCGACTCTACCACCAGGATACCGGTATGCTCTGAATGAGGTCCACTGTATTTAAGAACCTGCCTGCATCACCTCCTGAAAGCTTAAGCCTGGCTGCTCGTCCACATTTACCAAATTAAGTGCCTTGCTGGGGTGTTCTGTGCCTTTACCCTGCCAAATACGGGGCAGAAGAACAAATACTCCCCTCCCGTCTTTACACACACAATCACCAATAGGGAATCGAATTCCATATTAATTACCAGTGCAATAAAGGTGACTAGTCAGACGCAAGAAAAATAGGTAGAACTCTTTGAAAATCTCACTGGACAATTCCCTCAATCTTATGAAGTCTAACCCTAAGGCGATATGCGGCCTTGGGCCCAAAGGTCATCAGTTCAGGTAAGTATTCAAAAGACTGCAGTGATCAGTGGTGGTGTTTCAAACATTAAGATAACGTTTTAGTAAAGTTCACTTAACCCAATCCATCACACTAGGATAGGCCTAGGGAAGCATCCTTAGCCCAGTTTCCACCACCTGAGGTCAAGTCAGAGTTAGTTAGGGGCAGGGCTTTACGCCAAGGGCACCCTATTGGAGACAGGGGAAGGAAGCAACACGTACATAGACTGTGAGGAGCAGGAGTGAGACACAGACACAGAACTCATAGTGACTGTTATAGACTTTTTATTGAAATGATGAAGGGGTTGGAAAATGCCTCACTGACCCTAATCTAGGAGGCATTTCCCTACCTCGAACAAAACTAAGGGTCTGTCAAGTGTTAAGATGTCCAAAGCAAAAGTATCCTGTGCCCGAAATCGTATCCTAGCCCTCACATTCTAAGACTAACTCTAAGGTGCTATGGTCTTTTGTTAAAAAAGTGCACAAATGTTCAAGTTAAAAAAAAGGTATAACTCCAACAAAAGTTAAAAACGGTTAATATTGACAGTTTCAGAGGGAATGACTCCCTTCCCCAGGACTCTATCCACCCAAAAAAAGTTCAAAGAATAAACTCTATCCTCTTGTGTTGCAACTCATTCCAGGTGAAATGACTCCCTTTCACAGGCCTATTTCTATTTCCTGCCGCCACGGCTCACGGTCCTGCCAACTTCCTGGGCTGCCTGGCTGGCCAGGAGTGCTTGCGTTGGCTCCCTCTCTTGCCGCCTCCACTTGCCTGCCTTCGGGGATCATTACTGGATTGGGATGCTCTGTCTACTCTGCACTGCACCTTACGTCTGCACTGCACCTTGAGTCCCTCATCGGTCTCCAAGCCAACGCTTGCAAAAGGAAGGTCTTGCAAGTTTCTTGCAGCAGCTGATTTAAACTCCCGCCTCCAGGCTGGAAAGTGTTTCCGACCAATTCCGTCCTTCACACTAGACTGCACATTATAGTTCTCACTGTTGCTTATTGCAGTCCTCTTCCTCATCTCGGTATATGGTGCTCCATAAGATGTAAAATGATCATGAGTTCTGTCAGCGATTTTTACAGGATGTTGAGAGAGATTCTCACAATATGCCATTAAGGCATGGGGATTGGAGAGGGTATCCCTAAAAGGAAAATCTAAACACCATGTCTCATCTGATGATGCTGTCCATCCCTCTGTGGGTTGCCTCCCCTCATGTGATCCTCCCTCACATATCCCCCTCAGGGTCAAGATCAGGTAGTGGATGCTGTCCCTATTCCACATGAGGAGAGGCTCCACCTACTCCCCTCATACTCTTGCGGCTGACTCCCACCCTGACACAGCACTCCTTGCCCCTAATTCATGAGCGTCCAACTAAAGCCTCCCAAAAAGTGCAACTCTTAATAAGACTCTGATCTAGCTGACCTTAAATGCAAGTACACTGCAGCAGAGCGGAATTGGGGATCCTCAGGTGCGCCCTCTTACAAGCTGGCCCGCCGCCTTCTGCAAAGGCAATATAGACTCTGCATCCGGTGCAAGAAAAGAGTCCATATTCATGCCAGCATCTCTGCGGCTTCCAACAATATGCCCAAACTTCTTCAAGGGTGTTTATAGAACAATGAAGGTTGTATGCAGGGTGAAAAAATGCCTAATCTAAACCTTAATCTACGATGGGAGCAAGCGACAACCATGAAATGAAAAATAAGGCAGTCCTAGTGTCAAAATAAAAGGGCCTATACTAAGAAACCTATTGCCAAACCTTACAACGAATACAAAAAGGGGTGTGGGATAGTTCTCATGAAAAGCAAGAAGTGTTCTCAAATAATATGTCAGGATGTGGTAGCTTGGTTCTCCCTTCCCCACGTTTTGAGCACGGGTTAAGATGGGAGCTTGGAGCACAGTACTGTCTCGGGCTTCTCCAGCACGAGACGACAGTTCCAATTGTAGCTCTCGGGACCGTCGACGGTCAAGTCTCGTCTCCTTTGAAAGTCTCTTGTCTTCAAGGGCCGGACGTGTTCAAAATGACTAAAACAAAAGTTCCTTTAACCAAATGAAAGTTCTTTAGGATAATGATTCACCTCTAGGTCCCTCTCTTCTGGGCGCTGACCCTTCTCAATTGTTTTCCACTGTTCCCACAGGGTGATGACTTCACCCCTGCGTCCACCTCTTCTGAGTGCTGACCCTTCACGTATCGTATTCCACAAATGATATTGTACAACAGTTCCTTTATCAATCAACGCTGGGTGATAGTTTCATCCCTGGATCTCACTCGGTCGGGCTCGGACCCCTCTTCTCTTTAGGTACTTAGGTGATGGCTTCACACCTAGATCTCCCTCGGTCGGGCTCAGACCCCTCTTCTTTTTAGGTACTTGGGTGATGGCTTCACACCTGGATCATCCTCGGTCGGACTCGGGACCCCTCTTGACTTTTGCGGGATTTCTCCTCCCTTAGTTTTTTCAATGGCTTGGACATCCCTCGGCCGGATTCACGTCTGTCAACACACTTTTTCACAGGACTTTAGACTTTGCCCCTCTGGTCAGCCTCCCTCGGTCTAGTTCATTCTTGCTAACTTCACATTCACACTTGTTCAAAGTCATTGGGATTTGCTTCCCTTTCTTTGTCATTGGGATTCACTTCCCTTTCTTTCACCGAGTTGTAGGTCAAATTCTTTTGATTGTACTGAGATTTTGCTTGACCCTCAGTATGACCACTTTGACCTATTTTGGTGGCCCTCATATGGCCTCTTAGTTTCTGTAGTTTCGCTCAGATGGGGATCGACTAGAGTTAGCTCCCACATGGTGCCGGTTTCCTTTGCAGCTGGTCTCTCCTTAACACTTTTCACAGTTTATTGAACAGTTCAAACTGGGCACTTTGCGATTCTCTTTCAACACAGCCTGGTTCTTATTGGTTCTCCCCTCAACTCACCGGCTGTGATGAACTGCTTGGCTTCTCTCTTCATTGGAGTCAAGGCGGTACTAAAGTCGCGGGAGCTTCCCTCGCTCCTACATATCGGTGTAAACTTGCCCCGTGTACCACTGATATCTGCTGCAAGACACTTGTGCTATTGTTCGCAGACTTGTGCTCTCTTCCACAAAGGTTCCGCTGGCCTGGGACAAAAAGGGCAAGGTCACTTTTCTCCTCTCAACCCTCTCGATTCCTGCCGCCTTTCTTCTTCTCTTGAACTGCCGTGCCTGATTAGCCGTCTCGTCTTGCCTGCCATGCTCGCCTTGCTCGTACTGTAATCTTTTACTCCACCTTTTATCCCTCTAGGGAAATGGCCGTCAGGAGTGTGTGGTTCAGGTTAATTGCCTGACTTTGCCTGACGCTTGGGGTTGGGACATGTCAAGTAAACTGTTTTATTACAAGTCTGTTGGCTTGTGTTTCGGGAGAAAGTGTTTGTGTAGGAAAAGGAAGGGTTTGAGAGTCGGATAAAGCGGGTAGTAGAGTTTCCAGATATCCTACACGGTTGGAAGGGGAAGAGGTGATACATGGAATTATAACCCTAGGGTTAGGGTTTGTGGTGACCTCAGGAGGGTAGATTTTGTAGGATTTGTGAAATAAGCAAGAGGGTTTGTGAGAATTTGGAAAATGATAATCAGAGGGACGGGATTGGTAGGGTTTGCAGGGTTAACTGGAATAGCTGGGAACAAGAAATGAACAGCATTTCCCTGAGCACACCCTTGGGCTCCCCCTACCTAGGTGATTCCCTTTTGCTCTTTCACCCCCAGGGCTGGGATCTGAGCATGGCAAGCTTCTTTTGGCCACCTCAATAAGGGCTCCTCGAGGTTTGCTTGGACGAATACCCTCAGGTTTCTCACACCTGTCACACCCGAGGAGGTTTCTAGATAAGTCTAGTCTATGAAAGCCTCCACCAAACAGGTGGACCCTTGCCCCTTCATAACCATCAAGGACAACATTGACTCTCTAGCCCCAGCCTTGGCAGACCTCTGCAACCTCTCCTTTGCCACTGGAGTCTTCCCCACTTCTCTCAAGCACTCTCTTATGCACCCTCTGCTCACAAAACTATCTGCTGACCCTTTTATTCTGGCTAACTGTCGCCCGATCTCCATTATCCCTTTCCTCTGCAAACTCCTGGGGCTATCTACCCGGGTACCCCTCCACACTGAATCCGTTGGTTGTCTCCATGACTACCAGTCTGGCTTTAGAGCATCCAGAGGCACGGAAACTGCTCTTCTGAACACCCATGAAGACCTGCTCCCAAACCTTGACTCCAGCTCTCCCCCTTGTCCTCATTCTCCTCGACTCCTCTTCTGCTTTTGATACAGTAAACCACAACACCCTCATTTCCCATCTCTCTGATACTCTCGGCATCACAGATCAGGCCCTGGTGTGGCTTGCATCCTTTCTCTCTGACCGTCCTTCCCAGGTGGAGCTTGGGTCCTTTCTCTCTGCTGTTACTTTCTATACTGGCTGTGTTCCCCAGTGATCTAATCTATTCCCCTGGTTTTTCAATATCTACATGGCCCTGTTGGCCCACAAAATCTCTGCCTTTACCTCCAACTTCCAGTGCTATGCAGATGGCACACAGCTCTCTTTCAAGCTACCCTCGGCCTCTTCTTCCTCCTTGCGCTTTCCTGACTGTCTGTACGCAATTCAGTCCTGGTGTGCTGCTAACTACCTCTGCCTTAATGCCAAAAAGACAGAGATCGTCCTCATCGAGCCCCCTGCTCCCACTTCACCACTCTCACTTTGGCCGCCCTTCCATGGTCCTGCGCCCCCACCCACGAGTGAGGCAAAACATTGGTGGGGGGGGGGGGATCATCTTCGACTCTACTCTCTCCTACTCTTCTCACATCTCGGACATGTCCAAAAAGTCACACTGCCAGCTGCACCTCCTAAGAGGTATTCTACCTTTTCTCCCCTTCCCCCCAGAGGCTCATTGTCTCCAAAGCCCTGGTTCTCTCCAGACTGGCTATTGCAACAGTCTCTTTCTCAGTATTCCTACTTCTACTCTCCAACCTCTTCAACTTATCCAGAACAGAACCGCAAGACTTATCCTTGCCCCAAGCCCAGGGACCGCATCTCTCCGGCACTGTAATCTCTCCACTAGCTCCCTGTGGCTGCAAAGATAAAGTTCAAGACGCTCTGTATAGTCCACAAGGCGTTCTGGGGCCGGGGCACCTACCATCTACAATGCCCTCTTCCCAAACACTCTCCTTTTAGAGCTCTCTGCTCGGCCTCATCCAACTCTCTGCGGGTGAGCCGTTTCCCCAAACAGATATGGGGGTAGATCTCTATCCTCTGCAGGTGCATCCCTCTGGAAGAGCCTACCTACCTCTCTCCGTCTTGAGCCAGACCTCCTCAAGTTCCAGAAACTCCTCAAGACCTTCCTCTTCTCTTCCTCTTTCTCTCTCCCTCTCCCCTGCTAACCTCCTTCTCTTCGCTTGTCCCCCCCCTCTCATTCTGTTCCCCAACCTGCTCAGTTAGCTGACTGGTCGCTTGGTGCACCTCCAGAGCCTCACAGATCCCAGGCTCCCCTGCCAGTCATGCACTTGCCTTTGTGCCTCAGCAATCTGTCTGGCATTACTGCAATATGCTCCAAGGTAGGAGCACCCACTCTGCCCTTTACCCTGGCCCCTGTTGGACTGGGCACACTTGTGCCCCTCCCTCACACTTTCTGTTCTGCACACTTACACAACCTTGAATGTTCTAGGCCTAGCAAGTAATGCATGTCTTCTGATGCTTGTTAATCTGCTTAGAATCACATGCTGTGCATAGACTAGCGAGCAGTACCCAGAGATGGTGGTGGGATTTGTGAAGGAACAGTAGCAAAGAGATGTCTTTGCATGCGCTTGTCCCACCTGAGAGTCAGACCTAGAGCGAGTATCTAGGCAGTAGTGTTGTGTAAAGGTGTGTATAGAACTCCAGGTTGCTGCTTTACAAATTTACTCAAGAGTAATATTTGCAATGAATGCTATGGAAGCCCCAGTGCCCAAGGTAGAGTGTGCTCTAGGCTTGATGGGCAGATCCCTCTTGGCAAGAGTGTAGCACAGTGTGATGCAGTTTACAATCCACTTTGAAATGGCTGATTTAGAGTCAGGGTCCCCTTCTCTACCAGCTGCCACAGAGTTTCTTTCTCAGTGATTTTGTTCTTTCCAGATAATACATCGCCGCTCTCCTCACATCAAGTGTGTGGAGGCTTCTTTCTGCCACGTTAGTGGGGTTCCGGAAAAAGATGGGTAGTTCTATTGATTGGTTCACATGGAACTTTGAAATAAATGTACGCGCAAACGGTGGCGGGACCATCTTATCCTTGTGGATCGTGACAAATGGGTCTTGAACTGAAAGGGCCTGCAGTTCACTAACTCTCCTTATTGATGTAACTGCCACCAGGAAGGCAGTCTTGTAAGTGATTTAAGGGTAGCCTTGTGGAGAGGTTCAAAAGTAGGTCCTAGGTCCTATAAGTCTAATCAGTACAACATTCAGGTCCCATCCGGGAGCTGGGTTGGAGATAGGGGGATGAAGTATTTTAACCCCTTCCATAAAAGCCTTGATCACTGGAATTTTCCACCACAAAACCTTCTGGGACGTGGTGTAAGCTGAAAGTGCAGATAAGTGGACCTTTAAGGAATTAAAAACCAGGCCTGAATCTAGTAGGCGAGTCAGGTACAGGACAATATGCGTTGATGAGCAGTCAATAGGATTGATGCTCTTGGTATTGCACCAGATGACAAAGCATTTCCATTTATTGGACTAGCAATGTCTGGCGTTAGGTTTTCGTGCTTCTCCAAGTATGTGCATGCATCTTTGAGGAAGTTGGAGGTGTCCAAACTCTATGACCTCAGGAGCCAGGCTGCAAAATTGAGAGTTTGCGGGCATGGATGAAGTGTTTCCCCCCGTCTTGTGAAAGCATGTTGTACAGGCATGGCAGCTTCCTCGCAGATGCGACTTACATTGGCATAAGGTGAGAGAACCAGGGTTGGCGGGCCCCCATCAACAGTGACTGGTTCCTGGTGCACCTTGTACACTATCTAGACAAATTTCCCTGACCATGTTATCCGGAGACCGTTCTCCTTGGAGCGCTTTTGCGGGTACCTGGAGGCGTAATCTGGGCATTGTAGTTGCGAACAAGTCGATCTCTGGGAAGCCCCAGTCTGCGAAGACGTTGAGAACAATGTCTTTGTGTAACTGCCATTCGTACTCTAAGGGTAGTGGGAAGTCTCTGCTGAGCACGTCCACCAGAATATTGAGTTCCTCTGGAACGTGTTGTGACAGGAGGAACATCTTGTGTTTGAGAGCCCATTTCCATATGTTCTGTTTGGCTAGCCCTGGAGAGTGCGTGCCCCCTTGCTTGTGCAGGTAATACATGGCCGTGGTACTGTTTGGAATGCCTTCAGGGATTTGAACACTGCTAGCAGTTCTATGTGCTTGGTTGCTACCGCTAGGGACCACACGCTGTCTGCAGTCTGATGGAGGTGAGCCCCCCGGCCCGTCAGATTCGTCCGTGGTGAGAGTTGCTTCTACTGCACGGGAGGTGAAGGTCTTCCCCTGAAAGAGGTTTGCCCTTGACCACCACTGCAGAGACTGAACAAGGGCTGACGAGACAACCACTAAATCGTGTGTCCGCTGGCCAGACACCATTGGCTCGAGAGCCACTCTTGCATGGGGCACATGCGCAGACGTGCATGAGGAACTAGATAGATGCAGGAGGCCATCATCCCTCACAGTCGCATGGCTTTGCGTATGGTCACCTCGCGATTGGCTGCATAGTGAGGGATCTGGAACAGCCTGTTTTTAACCCTCTCGTTGGAGGGGAAGACAAGCCCATCTTTGGTCTGAATTAGAGCCCCCAGAAATTGTTTGACTTGGCTGGGGTCTAGGCAAGACTTTCTTGTTGATCGAGAATCCCAGACTGAAGAGAACTACTGTCTTCTGGGTATTTGGTAGGCATGTTCCATACGAATCCCGTTATTAGCCAGTCGTCGAGGTGCCTACGCAGGTGAGCCGCTACTACCGCCAGTACCTTCATAAACACCCTTGGGACTGAGGCAGTGCTGAAGGGGAGAACCTTGAAGTGATAGTGCATGTTCTCGATCATGAACCTTATGTACTCGGTACGCTGGTAACACTGAAATATGAAAGTATGCACCTTTCATATACAGTGTTGCCATATAATCCCCCTGCGTCAGAGGGATTACTTCCTGTAATGCTGCAATTCTGAACTTTTGTGATTTGATAAATTTGTTTTCTGGGTGCACACAGGGCGCATGGTGAGATCCTTTTTGGGTACAAGGATGTACACTGAATAAATACCCTAGTTTACCTGATGAATGGGCACGACTTCTATGGCGCCCTTTTCTTGAAGGATCTGCACCTCTTCCAGCAGAATCTGCAGGTGTGCTGGTGATAGGCGTCTGTGTCTTGATGGATGGTATCGAGGTGGCTGGTGGAACTCGATACAATAACCGTGGCCAATGGTCTTGAGCACCCCATTGGTATGTAGTGACCCCCTCCCATGCGTGAAGAAAAGAAGTCAAACGTCCCCCTGACCGGGGAGGTATGGGAGGGGACCCGGATTGCCGAATCGTTTCGGAGTGGAGTTCAGGGAGCCTTCAGGGGTGGAATTTCTGCCTCTACCTTTGCCTCTTCATTGTTCCCTCTGCTGGTATTGGCTGGTGCCAGCTGGGCCTTGTGCAGAGGACCATGAGGTACCTCCTGTGCCACACTGGTTGTGTGGAGATTGGGAAAAAGTCTGGCCCCGAAAGGAATGGTGAGAGTTTCCTCCCCGTTGCGGATATGGTCTAGCAGTGATTTGATTAAGAGACTTAAGGGTCTCCTTCTATTTATTTGCCGTCTCCAAGGCATCATCCACAGCCTTGCCAAACAATTGTATCTTCCACTGGTTTGTTTATTAAGGAGGACTGCGTCTGCGGCTAAAACCTTGAGTTCTTTAGCCATGCATGCCTTTTGAGAAGAGTGCCTTGGGCCAGAGTCCGCCCACCGTCTCTACTGCATTCAATGTATTTTTTAGGATGTTGTGGGTCACCTGTTTCCCATCCAAGACAATCGCCAATAGGTGTGATCGCACCAGTTCAGGGACTTCTTGGAGGCCTTCCTGAATCAGGTTCCACTGCACATCACTATAACTTGTAAGAAGTGTTGAATCATTAGCAGTTTTTGTCGAATATGCTGCCGAAATGGTGATGCGTTTGCCAAGGGCGTACACATTTTTGCAGTCTTTGTCGGGGGTGCTTCTGCAGTAGAAGGTGGTACCCAAGCCCTCTTCCTGACGGTAGTGAAAACCAGGTAGTCTGGAGCGGCATGCTCTTGGACATACAATGGGTCAGAAGGAGAGGAGCGACATTTTTTTTCCACTGGAGGGTTCACAGCCCTTGTAATGGACAGGGACAGCAAGGATGGTGCAAGGCGTTATTTTGAGGGAATTTAACAAGGAGATAGCCTGACTTGTGGGGCATTCTCCTTCAGAATGTCTTCAACAAAGTCAGTGTCTTGAACAGCTTCCTGTGTGGCAATTTGGAAATGTTCTGCAGCCCTTTCAGGATTGCGTTAAAAGCCATCTGATCATCAATAGGCGATACCTGCCTCTGTGGAGGCGAGGAGGGAGGATCCAGACAAATGCTGTCTGGGTCAGGAGTATGAGTGAGGGAAAGACAAGGTGCTTCCTCTACAAGCTGATCTCGACCCCAATCTGGCCACTGGTCAGGTGTGTCCTGGCCAAAAGGATTGTCATCCTGGCCATAGGGATCGTTGTATACCTCTTCAGGTTCTGAGAGTTCAAATACGTCTTCCTGTGGAGTATGACTTAAAAGCTTCTTCCCCTTTGCTAAACTAGGGCAGGTATCTTCCTCCCTAGGTGTGTTAGGGGATATAAACCTGTCTGAGAAGTCCACAAACTGTGAACGTTTGTCCATATAGCTCTCAAACCTCACTCTGGTCCACAGAGATGAACCAGAGAGGTCAGGAGGGGGGGGGGAGGCTCTCCAGGAGAACAGGGGTCCTTAGAACAAAGGGACTTGTCAGAGAGTTTTAGAGAGGGGCTGGGACCCTTCTGAACACTCCTCTCAACGAGAGGGTCTGCTTCTTGGCATATTCGCTGCTGAAACAACATTTGTGAGACTCTTGCGTAGCTCCGGTGGGTGAGAGGGAGATTTCAACACGCCTACGGACGCCGTCGTGGTTTTCGGCTCTTCCGAAACCTTTGGGGCCGACGCGCTCTTAGGCGGCGCGTCAGCGATCATGTGTTTTTTTTAAGAGATGCCCTTATGGCTGGAATGCCCAGACGCATGCCGCGACAGCGAATGTGGGGAGGGCAGCCTATCGTGAGGATTGGTGGGCGCCCTCGAAACTTTAGACGGGCCTGTCGGTGCCTGATGCTTCCTCAACGTATTCGTCGAGGGAGCCCATGGGGTTGAATGCTTGGCCTTCGATGGTGCGGTTGTGCCCCTGTACCCAGGGTGTGCTCTCCCCATGGCCCATAGCAGTGTCAGCGGCATGCCTGCCGGGCCAGGGAGGGGCAACTGGGAACCGGACGGTTCCGCAGAAAGGTCTATAGCCTCCACATCAGAGCCATGGCTGCCGCTAGTGTCCTTGCTGCCGCCTACGGCGCCTATGGGGGAACCACACTTGGCATGCAACTATTGCACTTGCGATGGGAGTCATTCCAAGGGTATTTTCCATTACAAGACAGACACAATTTAAAAGGAGTCCTCTCCATAGCAGAGGTAAGGGGTAGCAGCAAGACCAGAAAGGGAAAGAGGGGAAAAGGCAATGCATTCTCAGAGAAGCAAACCCTGGGGTCCCACTCCTATACTATACTCCTGTATAGGCCTGGCCGGAGGGCCGAGGCCACGCGGTTGACGGCGTCGACCGATACACCAATCGCCAAAAGTTGTAGACTTCTTCAGCGAAGGGGTCCACGAAGCAGCCGTTGATGATGAAAGTTGAAGACTAGACTACCACCTGTCGTGGGAGAAAGAAATTATGCATTTGCAATATAACAATTACCTCTGGGAAAGGAGTGATGACATCATCAGATTCATCACAAGACTTACCGTCCTGGCTAATGTTGTTCTGGATTCCACTTGTGTAGGTTCCAAACTTTATTCTAGGCTTGTACATGTATTCTTGCTCTCTTCAAGAGGGTAGTCTAGACAGTAGGCTACTTTACTTCACAGGATTTAGTGCACATGAATTGGTTCTAGAAGGCTTCCATTTGAACACTCAAAGACAAAGGAAGACTTCTACAGAAAAGACGGCCTGGACACCTCAGCCACACGAAGAAGACACGATCCAAAGAAGGTCACCATGGTCAGATGGCAGCAGGCGATAATGCAGCAGCGCACAAAGGAGCCACCCCAGCAGAGCTTCTCTTGAAGTGAGACAGCTGAAACTTCACAGACAGGCGACTTGTGGCAATCTGGAGATCTGCAAAGTTCCATAGCTCTGCTCGGAATGGCAACGGCTGCAACAATGCAGCCAAGGAGAGAGCTGGTCAGTCCACTGAATGGTCCAGGGACGCTTCCAGAGGCTCAGAAAGCATGAAACCTCGATCAGGGAGTTGAGACTGCTTGTTCTCACCGGTACAGGGGTCAGAGTGTTCTTGAGATCAGGCAGAGGAGCGGGGCTTCACCAGGCCAAACACTGGAGTCGATGGTGGTCAGCTGCACGAGTTGTCCTTGCGTCGTCAGTGGGCTATTCTCTGAAGAAGTCTTGGCTCCAACGGTCTTCTGAACAGTTGCAGAAGCCCTCCTTTTACCCAAGATTCAGGCTGGGTGACTACCAATGTTAAGGATCTGCACTATTCAAACAGCCTGGGGTTGTCCAATCGTGGACAACCACTGGTCTTCACATTTGCCCAGCGACAGACTTTCAGGCACCAAAGAATATGGATTGGCACTAGACATTTCCAGACCCTTCCTCTGTCGCAGACACAAAGCCCTTTTTCCCACGAAAGCAGCAGCTTTCACCGGAAAGGGATTTCCATAGAAGGCATTTACTGACCCGAGAAGGCAGGAAGATGGCCAAAGAACAATATGGCCAAAGAATAAGTGATCAATCTTGTGGCACAGCCATCTTAGGGTGCTAGCCACCTTTCGTAGCCATTCGCAATAAATGCAAAAGTGCACAAGTAAAATATCACAAAAACCACTGTAAACGTCACGCAGCTGCCACCAGGTTATTTTAGGCACATGTTAAAAGTAACCAACAAACCATTAAACAAAAAGTTATAAGGATACAAAGTATCCCAACTGCAATTCACTGGAAGCCGAGTTGTGCAAATATAACAATACAAGAATTCACAAAGAGAGACATAGTTGCCCAATACTGAGAATCTTGGGGACAAGTCAGTTTCCCCATACAATTAGCAAAACAGGCAATGGAAGTAAAGCAGAAGGCTTTACTGACCTCCCAAAAGTCAGAACTTGGTTCAAAACAAGCAAAAAGAATGGATTTTCCATAGGAAACTATGGAGGCAAAGGTGCAAAAAGAAAACCTTTCCTAACGTATCCAGGATGGGCTGGTGGCAGCAGATACTTTTGTAGTGTTCTTTTTTATAGTCTTGTGCACTTTTGTATTTTACTTCTTAATGCCAGAGTACCATACGCTCTAAAATGGCCATGCCACAAAATTTCACTTGTCCTTTGACCATTGTGTAGTTCTACCTTATTCCTGTCCTCGAGTGGATGGATATTCCATGTATGGTAAGCCCTTTCCCAAGGAAAGCTCCAGCTTTTGCAAGCAAATCGGCAGTCTGTATATGTGGCTGGATGTTGGAGGCTAGGTTTGTCAGGACCCAGTCCGCATCCAAGCCAGGTGTGTCTGTTGCTGGGCAGGATTGCACAGCCTCTGCCAGTTTGAATTGTGCAGGTCCTTGTTATAGGTGAGCTGGGGCAACTCAGATTATTTACCCTTATGTATAAGTACTGAGGTATCACTAGTGTCCCTTGGGTCTAGGAGCCAAGAGTGGTTTGAAGCATATACCAGATAATACCAAGTGCTATATTAAGAATAGTGTTCTGATAGATTCACAAGCTTCATCTGCTATCAGATACTCTGGGGCCAGTGGAACTGCGCTGGATTCAATATTGGTAAACCAAGAAGCGCTAGCCAGAGCAGCCCCTAGGCCCATGTTGTTAGCTGATGGACCCTTTCAGATGTTTCTAGGAATACCCGTTACTTTAGCTGTAAATGGAGAAGTTCCAGTTACAGGTCTGCTGGGAAATTACCTGTTGGACCTAAATCTGGTAGGGTATACAGCTCAGACCAAGAAGACTGCCTCTGCCAAGCCAAAGGGGAACCCAAGGTAAAGGAGTTGAACAATCCAAAAAAGGGGAAGAAAGCTTCTAACAACTAAAGTACCTGCAACTCCTTTTGAGGTACATGACCCAACATATGAACCTGATGAGGAAGAGATGTTGCTTGAGAGTCCGTACCCAGATAATCACCCTGAATCAAATAGTTTACTTTCAGAAGGGGGACCATACAAGGAAGAACTCAGTAAGGATCAATGTGAATGTCCATCATTAGAAAGCCTCGGGAGATGGGGCTGTTGCCACTTGGAGGGTGAGCCCCCTGGGAAACATAGGCTCCATTTGGAAGATGGGATTGTGTATAACGAAATCACTGAGTACTCAGCTGGAAAAAATAAGAGAATGGTGGTTCCCAAGGCTGTCAGACGCTTCCTCTGCACTTGGCACAAAAGGTCCCACTGGCAAGTCATCCGGGAACAAAGAGAACCAAGGAGGGATTATCTATGTATTTCGACTGGTTTAAGATGGGGGTCCTACTAGAAAACCACTGCAAGAGTAGCACCACTTTTCAGTTGTCTGGAAAATGTGGAGCAAAGATCCAAGCTCCTTTTGGTACCACTACATGTTGTGGGACATGGCCATCGCTATTGGATCCAGTTCCTGGGGTGGACCAGTGCGGGAGGATCACCTGGATGAGGGGTCTTAGGGGAGTGGAAGTGGGACACCGGATGGTGAGAAGCGGTATCCCAACCCTGTCGCACCTTTTCCCCATCCTACCAGGTAGGATAGCTAGGAACTCAACCCCCCCCCCCCTGTTTCCGACACAAACACTTTCTTACGGACAGCTCACCATGAGCGAAAACGGCCTAACACCAGAGCTGTATATCTGAAATGTCCCAATACAATGGCCAGGCAACGTCAGACAATTATTGATCATTACACACAGCTGACTTCCATCACACTTCCCCCACATGGATAAAAGGTGGAGCACGAAAGCACACTCTGAGCAAGGCAAAGCACATGAGGAAACAGCAGTTCCAAGATGGCAGTTTAATACAAGGAGAAAGACGGCGAGACCAGAGAGGGTTGCAAGGAGGGAAGTGCAATTGACCTTTTCAGACAATTACTTTTGTGAACCTTGGAAAGTAAGAAACTCGAGACCGGGAACTAAAGCTGAAGAAAACTGCATTGTGTGTCGGAGGTACCCGGGGCTCTCTGTGTCGATAACCATGGCGGGGAGTAGCGTTTGCCGCTGTGGTATTGTCCTTGGCTCCTACAACAAAGCAGCACCAGTAAAGACAGCACAGCCGGTGAGCCAGAGAGACTGTTACGAAAAATATATAACGAGCGACACAAACATAATTGAAAACCAGAGGAGTGAATGAACTTTGGGAGGCCAAGCAAGATACCGTAGACAGAGTGGTCCGGCGCCACGTGGGTACTCATTTGAAGGACTGTTAGGTATCCAACTGATTGGCAACTGTGGAAAAGGGAATTCTGAGATCGAAGTGGTCCTGCAACGGGTCAAGCTAAATCCTGTGCACATTCGAAAGTCTTGAATAGTTGATTCTTTTTTGTTAATTTTTTTTAAAAATAACTATAGTGTGTTATAGTTTACAAAAGAAACTTTTAACAATTACAGAATTAAAACACAAATTCAAGTGTTCACAATACAAGTAACTACATTTCATCAAACTAAGATTAAAAAAAGGAAAAAAAGGACATTCCAAGTAACTTATTTCTTCATAATAAACTTACATAAATAGTCCCAATTTACTAAAAACAGAAAATACAAAGATCTAATGTTTGGAAACACGCTCATAGAAAGGGCTCATCGGAGAATATAAGATATTATTACTATCAAAGTTGCAATGCACGTAATGCTCAGTTTATATCATTTTCATAGCACTTCATTTTCTGCACAAGTTCTTCGATTTTGTATAGAAGTCTGGGCCAATGCACACATCAAAGCAATGTGAGGATTATTCATGCATTTATACCATAGCATTTCACACGAAGAAATAGAGTTCCCAACATTTTTGTCACCCAGAAACACCATTCTTTCTTTTTCAAAGTGGCTGCAATAAATAACCATATGTTTTATGGTTTCCCTTTGAGGAGCTATCTCGCAAAAGCGACATATCTGAATCAAAATGCATCCACTGACAGATACGTTCTTTTGAGTGAAGTTGGTTCAAAAGAAAACGCATGTAAATATCCCGTACTTTAATGTCAGGGAAGCACTCTATATACATCAGCCTCAGAGCCCTTTTGTGTGTGTGTAAGGCAAACTCTTTATACAGCTGATATGAACCAATTTTGTCGTGAGAATCAACCCAGTCCATTTGATATAACATTTTTTTTGAATAACTCACTCTTGTTGCTAAATCTTCTTTGGTGATGTTGATTCGAAGAAGGGCAAGATCCATTCTTTTTTTTAAAAGTGCAAATGTGGTAGGATTGTCTAAGGCCAGCATCCTGGTAAACTCCACATAAATGGAATGTCTGGGGGGATTCAGCATTTTGACATAGGCATTCATTTGACGCCATAAAAGGTGCAAAGACAAGCTTCACAAACCCAATTCTATGCGTATACATGCATTTGGAACTGATTTAGCCAGATTTAACACGTGTTTCGAAATGCGCCCTTGTACAGAGTTTAGCAAATCATCTATGTTATGCAGACACAAATCCAAATTGTACAAAATTATCGGTTCGATCTTTAGTAAGTAAAATTGAAGTGCAGGGTTTAAGGAGAATTAGCAACATTTTTGATGAATTATTTTTAAAAGTGAAATCAAAGGTCTAACTTTGGCTGTTAATAAATTGCTCCAGTATTTTTTAAAGAAGTCGTTGGAGATTTCAAAACCCAAGTATTTAAGCATTGAAATTCTTTCCAATTTGTGACTGCTGAAAGTCCATGAGTAGCGAGGGATTTTTTTTCGATCCTGATAAAACTATAATCTTAAATTTACCTACGTTCACCTATAGGTTGTGTTCGGTTGCAAAGGTAGAGAAAACCTGTAATTTATTTTGCAGCCCCAGAGGTGTTTTGGCAAATATTATGTCATCAGCATAAGCTAACCAGTGAATCTTGAAGTGCCTGAGTTTAACCGGATAGCATAGTTTGTTCCCAAAGCTTTTCAATATCAAACAAATAAAGATTGAAAAGAGTAGAAGCCAGGCTACAGCCTTGCTTCACCCCAGTGCAGGTGAGAATCGCATGCGTAACATCACCCGGCCTGTTAATTCAAATCTTGAAATAAGTATCAGTATGCAGAAGGGCCAATAGCTGTATAATGTTTTCAGGGAAACCTAGTTTTCGTAGTTTGCACCACAGCTTGTCGCGAATGACGCAATCAAACGCTGAGCGCAAATCTAAGGATGCCATATAAATGTTACATGTCTGATTATTATTTTTTTTTTTACAGGAATACAACATATGTGATAAAATGATTGCATTAATGGATGTTCCCATTTGTTTTCGAAAACCAGTTTGATTCTGGGATAGAATGTCGTGTGATTTTATAAATTGGTCCATCTCATTCAAAAGCAGAATTGTAAAGACTTTGTATGAACAATCCACAAGGGCGATAGGCCTGTAATTTGTTGTCTCCGCCGGATTTCCCTTTTTATATATGGGCACAATCATAGCAATGTGCCACGAATGAGGAATGGACCCTGTAATAAAGATCTTTTCAAACTTTATAAACAACATTTTGGCCCAAAATGTAGGATCAGCCTTAAAAGCACATGCAGGTATGCCATCTGGACCAGAAACCATGGAAAATTAAGCTTACCTATTGCCCAAATATCATCATCAATTGACCAGCAAAAACGAGGTAATGTATATATTTTTTTAATGGTGAAATGAGAGGAAAAAGAGCTAGGAAGTTTAAAGCCTTCCGTAATAAAGTCGGCCCAGGTGTTGGACGAAATTACTTTGGGTAGCGCCGTCTCGGTTATGCTCTGTCCAGGCTTTTTGAACATTTGCCAAATGGATTTAGTATTGTGTTTGCATAAATAATTTACTATTTTTTGATTGTCACATAGATGAAGAAGTTGGCGATATCTTCTGCAATTATTGCTAAACCTACGTACAATTTGTTTTTTGTTGGCCATGTATTCAGAAATGGAAAGCTTTTGGGCTGTTGGGTATTTTAGGTCACAATGTTTTTGCTTCTTAAGTAACGCTGTGTGAGGGTCAAAGTGAAGTAGATGCATTGCCTGATTATTTAGATATCTTTCAGATAACCAGATTAAGGTGTCTCTTATGATGACATTAATCAGATTTTCAATAAGAATGAGATCCTGCACTGTATAGTTCAGACCAGGATCATATAAAGCTAGTCTGTTTAGTCTTTGAACCAGTTTCAGGCATAAATATTTGTTCCATCGAATAGTGCCCAAGAGACGCTCTATTTCTACGAGGGCCAATTCTGGTACCGTTTGCCAACTGTATCCAAAATAAATCTATTTTAATAGAAATAAGACAGTGATCACTCAGACCCAAGCCCATGGAATTAGTAAAAGAATACAAATTCAACAAACTCTCAGATATGACAAAGAAGTCAATTGCAGAAACACAGTTGTCCCTATGCCAAGTGTATTGTAGAGTGTCTTGAAACAGTCTTACAAATCTCATGTTCCAAGCCAGGAAAAATTTCTTCCAACGCAAGCCAAATATGACGGCTTTTTTTTTACTATTTGAAAGACAACCATAAAGACCGTCTAGACAATCTGCATTAAAATCACCTCCAACAATGATGCCCTCATACAGCATTTTCAAATATTACGTCAAGAGTGTTAAAAACCATATTCTGTTTAAGCGGGTTAAAGTATAGATTTACAATAATAATCATTTCCTTCTTTCCGGCAGTTAATTCTATGTCTACAGCAAGAATATTAGTCGATGAATGTGATACAACTGAATAGGCGTTGATCCTGTTGCTGATCAAGATCGCCAGGCCGCCAGAAGGGCGACCCATCCCACACTTTGTTGCAGGAGTAGAAAACACACAGAACCCACCAACAGACATCTGTTTAGTAAGCATCGTCTCCTGCAGGAGAATAATTGCTGGATTACTAAACAAGCTCTTCAATTTAAGTGCTGAAAAAAAAATTGTGGTACCCAGACATTCCAGGAAAATACCTGGATGCTATTTCAACTACCGTGACTGATTTACCATGTTGCTGTTCGTTACCGCATTGACTAAGTTACCCAACCATGACCAATCCTTAATGTTTGATGCAATGGCTGCTAACTGAGCAATAGCATCCGTAGAGACATTGGATGATGCGACAACATTACCAAAGATATTAAAGGTAGGTCTCAGGCTGTGGTACCACATAATTCAAAAGGTAAACAGCCCTCTTTTCATCATGCAATAAATTCATTTGCAACCCCAATTGGTCAAATTCCATTTTGAAATCCCATATCTGTTTTAGGATGATGGATGAGGATATCTTACAGATCATTCTGCCATTGTTAACATTAGACAATTTCACCCACTCAACATCATTCAAATTTAAAAGTCTTAACATAGGAATTTTGGAGAAGGTTTTGAAAATAAATTCTCTATTCAGTCGTGCTTTGCCATGTATTTTTGGATCACTACTCCAACCCAATACAGTAGCAGGATTCAGTATCGCTGCATACTCTTCTTCACATGAATAGGATTCCCCTTCATTCGCTCCCTTTTGGAGCTATTTCCTGCGCGTCACCCTCCTCACTTATCGGGCATTCGAGGAGAGGAGGAACTGCGTTTGGATGGGTATCCCCACAATCCAGATTGTCATCTAACTTTGTCCCAACAGAAGGCTGATTGGCCTCTGTCGTCTTAGGCTCAATGATGGGTCCTTTAGGTTGACCTGAATATCCCCGAGTCAAATATGCAGGGTTAGGCCCATTCGCCTGATTTGAGTTTTTCGTGGAAACCACATTAATGGGGTTAAAGGAGGAGAGTTGTGTTTGTTTGCGCCCTGCATTTACTTGCGGGCTGCTGTGAGCGGGGAGTGCGTCAGTCGCATTCCCTTCTTCAATGCACCCCACCTTATTACATTTTCCTTGCTGTTGTTTTGGAGTTTGTTTATTTTTAACTGCCTTCGCTTTTTTCTTTTTTTTTTTTTTTTAATAACACTCCGGGTCAGCGTTTCCTTGAGGAAGCTGCAGCGCAAGTTTGCTTTCAACATTTAGTTGATCTAGATCTACCGCAGCTTCATCAACGATTAGACCGTTGATCCCAGATTCCCCATTCTCATGTGTGTTACTTGGGTGGTTTGAGAGTTTTGCATTATCCTTTACATTTTTTTTGTCTTTTTTTTTTTTTTTAGGACAGGTGAGACTTTTTGCATTTTGAGTTTGTTTTACAGCCCTTAAATGTAGGCCCCTCTGCTTGTGGGACATGAAGGGTATTTTACTCGATCTCAAGTCCTCTGTCTAACCCACCATCCACACTGACATTCTGTGGAGTTTCCTTTGCAACATCCCCACTCTTCTGAAGTTCAAGCGCGTGCACAAGTGCAGAAGGACTATCCACCAGTGTTATAGAAGATGGAGCATAATTTTGTTCCAAAGGTAGACCTATGTGACTGGCCAAACGTGCCAAGTCACCGGCAATTTTTAAGAACATATCTTCCAATACGCAGAGCTGTCCAACTTGCGGATTTTGAGTTTGTTAATTGAAATCGTTTTTGCTGAGTGGCTTATCCTCCTTATGCTCTGAGACCGCTTGTGAAAACGATCAGTCAAGAACAGTGCTGCATTCCCACCAATTTCTGTTTGAGAAACCTTCACATTTGTTTCATGGCAATTAGATTGAGAGGCACACTCTCGAGTGAGAACCTTGGATGCTTTATTATTGGGAGGCACCTTGTTTAGAGTACCATATAGCATCCCTTCAATCTTTCTAATGCTTGCCAGGATCTCCATGTTCTATTCTTTAAGTGCTCTTATTTCCAGATGAGTCAACTCATGTCCTTTGTCTAGGAGATTGAGTATTCTACTTATGACAGGAAACTGAGTATCCAGCTTCTCCACTGAATATGCGACAGGAGAGGGCCCTGAAAAGGAGTTAAGTGCAGGCTCGTAGTTTATTCTCAGCGGGGTAGTTAAGTCAACAGGACTAGAACACCCACCTCTCTCTAAATTATTTATGTGGGTAGTTTTTTCAGAAGCCCCTTCAGTCTCTATTTGAAACATGGCCATCCTAAATGCTTTTAACTGGGCAATTGAAGATGGACTCATATTCCAATTACCCGTAACCTCACTGTCTTCCACTTTAGAAGCTGCAGGTGGGATAGTAGCATGCACATCTTTTTCAGTGGCTATGTGCAAGTGGACATGCTCCAAGGCACCATTTCTGCCTGTAGCAGGAGTAGAGGGCCCTAAAGAGAGACACGCCCTCTTGGGTAGTTCAGTCAATACAGTAGCTCCCATCATGGAGATATCCGAGATATGATAATTCATAAGGTTGGTGTTGGGTTCAGGTGGAATATTCTGCCCAACTATCTCTCACACTTAAAAAGCTATGCTGTAGCGACAATTCCCCATCATACATCTCCTTAATTAGAAAGCATTTCTTTTTATTGGAGGTAATCCCTTCCTCGGTAGTGCTAACACCTGTACTTTTAACCAAATTGACATCAATTGTTTTCTTGCAACTACACTCAAGCGAACTGGTTGAAGCCTTAGTGCAATCCTTACATGCATCATTATGAATATCAATTGGATCTTCTACTTCTTTGATACTGTGCTTTGCCTTCTCCGCAAACTTAAACGCACCTTCCTTTATTATGGCTGTTGTGCGTTTATTCTGTTTGCCACTGCGAGTATTACTCGCCATGGTACCTATGTCACAAAAGAACCCAGTATGTTTGGCTTACAAATATACTGTATCCTCGTGTTAATGGCGTAATTAGGTGTGCACACACAGTGTACTAAACTATAAACACGACACAGACTTTGTGTAACAAATAACATTTTACGTTGTATTCCCGATCCGCTCTCGACATCAGGTAATGCACCGTGTGAACAATGAAGTACCACGCTGAGTTTTATTAACTCAAGCTGCTAAACAGCCTTGAATCTGTTCATGCGTATTTCATATACACACATTACAAAGTAGCTGCGTTTGTTTTCTAGGAAATATACTGCCTTCACTTATTGCTAGTCAAATTAAGGGAGCACCCAGAAATTCCTAGTGCAAAACCACGACAGAGTCACAAACATTACGTGAAGGGCAGCGTTTTGCGATGCCTTCCTAATACGCTCTCAACATCAGGTAAGGCAACGCATGAACAGTGAAAACCCACGCTAGATTGTAAATGCACGTGCTGGTAATCAGCTACGAGACAACATAAATTGCAAGTGTGGATTGTAGAATAGCAGAGTTCTCGCTTACCGTGCACTAAGCACGCAGTATATTATCTGAAAACAAAAGGAGTGCAGACTTTCAGAAGCGGCTCACAGGCTCCACAAGCATGTGAATGAAAAAGTCTGGTCTGGCCTGCTACTCTGCTGCGAGCAGCGGACAGCAGACAGCCCACTTCCGGCCCACTTCCTCAGTACGCGCAAGCCTCTCTTTATCCTGTTTGCATAAAAAGGGGCGTGGCCTATCAAAAAAGTGCAAAAGAGTATATATTAAACACTTGTAATTATATATAAAGGTAGTAAATTATGCAGTTTATATCATAGTGTCCATAATGTCTCTTTGAGTGCAGGATATTTGTTGTATACCAAGAGTACGTTGCGAGTGTAGCACGAGGTCTGTGGCAGAGAATCTCCTCGACAGCAGTTCGCCCACTTCCGCCCCACTTCCTCGGAGAGCGCGAGCCTCTCTTTTTCCTATTTGCATTGAAAAGGGCGTGGCCAAGAGTACGTTGCTAGTGTAGCACGAGGTCTGTGGCAGAGAATCTCCTCGACAGCAGACAGCCCACTTCCGGCCCACTTCCTCAGAGCGCGCTGAGGGGGACTAATTGTATAGGAGGAAGGATTTGAGACCGGCTGTGGGGAATCTGTGGTTAACCATGAGTCACCAGAGAAAGAATAGTTTCTTAACATTGTAAAAAGGGGGATCCACAATAACGACCATGATAAAAAAAGGATCTGAGCCCGGCTGAGGGGGATCCAGGTTGAATCACCTGAATCGAATACTTATCAGAGGAAAGGTACTTTGTGTTTTGTTTTTGTACACCAGGCCCTCTGAATCAAGAGACTTTTGAGAAGTAAAGAGACTTGCACCACAGAAGGCATTGATGCTGGTAATGGAACTGTATCCTTGTGCCGAAGAAGCCAGAGTGTTTGCTTTGCTCGAGTGAACGGCTTTGTCCCGTGCTGAAAACATGGGTAAGGGAGGCCAACGGTCTGAACATCCTGATATATAATTTTGTGAACACTTTCTTTTTTACACTATGCATATCTAGCAATATGGATTGGCAGTAGTTTTTTTTTTTTAGTATAGACCCTTTTATTTTGACGAGACTCCACTAGCACTGCATTATTATTATTTGATGGTTGTAGCTTGCTCCCATCCATAGATTTAGGATTAGATAGGCGTTTATCACACCCTTGTTGAAATTCAATAAACACCCTTGAACTGTGGTCACTTGTGTGTCTTACTGTTGATACCATGCCTTCCCTAAAGTAGGGCCAGACATTGATGGTCACTTGGATGTTCCTACATCCTCTGGCAGTAGGTTTATCTTGGTGGCAATTGATCATGCAACTAGATACCCAGAAGCCTTCCCACTCAAGACAGTGACTGCCAAGTCAGTTGCTAAAGCCCATCTAGGTATTTTGACCAGAGTTGATTTGTCAAAGGTTGCGTCAGACAGAGCCACTAACTTCATGTCCAACTACATACAGGCAATATGGATGGAATGTGGGGTTTCTTACAAGTTTTCGTCTACATAGCATCCACAAACTAATGGAGTGGTGGAGATATTCCATATGACATTAAAAAGCATGATCAGAGTTCTTGAAGATCCCCAGAGAAGGAAATGGTACTTTCTCCTACCATGTCTTATGTGCTTACAGAGGGGTTGGCTTAAACCTCTTAGAACTTCTCTTTGGCCATCGTGTCAGAGGCCTCTTGGCTCTGAAGGAAAGTGTGGAAACCCCTAGCCCTTCATCCCCCTTAAATGTGGTGGACTATGTGTTGGGCCTGAGAAAGAGAATGCCTCTCCTGATGGCAGAGGCAGATGACAAGCTACAGGCTGGTAAAGCACTGAAAAAGCATTGGCATGACCAAAAAACCCTCACCTATTCCCTTTCCCCTGGCCAGGAAGTTCTCTTTAAGGTCTAGAGCTTTATAGGACAAATGGTCAGGACCTTCCTTTACAGAGTATTATATCAACAAGGTGAGGTGAACTATTTAGTGGACCTAGGACGCCCCAAAGAGGCTCCTAAGGTGTTTCATGTAAAAGGGATGGGGGCTCTCATCCCCTGGGTGCAAATAGAAGCCCTACGTTTGGCTTCAAATAGGGAAGATGAAGCTTTGGAACCTCTCCCGCACCTGTTCTAAAGTAGCCCTTCAGATGGCTCTATTGAGGGTGGTAAAGTCACCACTCAACTGACATTGGAACAACTAAGTGCACTTAGGCAGTCTGCCTCCTTGTTTACACAGACCCTGGTAACCTTGCTGCCAACACGAAATAGATACTTCAGACAGTCTACCAAGTCTAGGAGTTACATGATGACAAAGTGAGATCCCACATAAAGTCTGAGGCCAGATAGATGTTTGAACTTAGGTTGATGGAGCCCTCTTAGTAGTCCTCGGTCCAGCAGGTACCTCAGATTTTGGAGTCTATGTGGATTTCAGAGCTCTTAATTGTGTCACCAAGCCAGATGCCCATCCCTTACCATGAACTGATGAGTTGCTGGAAACGCTAGGTATGCCAAATACCTCAGCACATTTTAACTTACATCAGGTTATGGGCAAATAAGCTCTAACAGAAAATGCTAAGGGGAAGGTTGTGTTTTCGACACCGGAGAGTATCACCAGGTCAGGGTAATTCCCTTTGGGTAAGAAAATGTACCTGCTACTTTCCAGAAGTTGGTCAAGCTATTGGCTTAGATGAATTCTGTATGACATATCTTGATAATATTGCAGTCTTCAGTCCCACCTGGGAAGAACATGTAACAACTACAGATTGTATTGCAGGGCTTTCCAACGGCCCACTTGACCATAAAGGCAACCAAATGCCAGAATGATTAAAGATCAGTGAGCTACTACGGGCATGACATTGGTAGGGGCAAGATTCAGCCTCTACCCAGTAAAGTACACGTTGTACATGACTGGGAGACTCCCAGAACCCAAACCCAGGTGAGGGCTTTTCTAGGCCTCACTCGGTACTACAGAAATGTTATGGCAGATCATGGCATCATGGCTGCCCCTCTAACTGCTCTTGCCACTCCAAAGAAACCTGAAAAGGTTTCTTGGTTTGAGGAGTGTGAGATGGGCTTTCAGAGCTTGAAGAAGACTTCTATGTGCCAGGTGCTATTCTCAGGGCACCTGATTATCTCAGAACTTTCCGAGTGCAAATGTATGCCTCTGACACTGGAATAGACGCAGTGCTCTCACAGCTAAATTACAAAGGCAGGGAACACCCCATTTGTTTTAACTGTCGCCAGGTGGGCCACAGTGGAACAATTGTATTTTGCCATTGCATGGGCACTTAGGAAGTGGAGAATCTACTTCTTTGAAGCTCACTTCACAATTCAGCCTGACCACAAGCCCATGAAGTGGCTGATGAACACGAAGTGTGAGACGAATAAACTGCTCATAAGCCTTCCATATTGAGCATATACCAAGTACCCAACATAACAATGCTGATGGCATGTCCAGGATGTAAAACCGACCGGAACAAAGAATCCATCCAGGGGTCGATTAGACCCCCCCACCCCTAGTCTGGGGGTTTTGGGGGTGGGCAAGTGAGGAAAGACTCTGCTGTTTGCTGCTTTATTTTATTTATTGAACATTTGTGTGGTGCCTATGCAGCAAAAAGTGTTTGCAGGCGCCACAAGACAAGAAGGGGGGTGGGGGTGGGGGTGCTGAGGGGAAAATAACAATAACGGTCCCACTAGGCCTTGTGACATTCGGATCATGCAAGTGCAGCAACTAGAAGTGCAGGGGGGGGGGGGCAGGATGAAGTGCAGGATGGAGGGGCCCAGGGGCCGGGCAAGTGTCTAGGGAAAAAAGGGGTGGGGGTCATCTACAGGGGAATGGTAGTTGTCCAGACTCAGTAGGCTAGTCAGGGAAGGGAGCCCGTAGGAAAGTGTGGGTAAAAATGGTGGGAGGGGGGGAAGAGACTGGTCGACTGGGTTGGGGGGGCCTTGGTAAAGCTGATAAAGGACACGGCCAACTAGCCACATCGTCAGGTGGAGACTAGCAATGGAGGGGGAGAGGGAAAGACGAGGAGAAAAGGAAGGTCTTGAGAAGTTTCTGGCACTTAAGGGGGTCTGGCTCAAGTTGGAGAGGTGCAGGGAGGCCGTTACAGAGGGCGGCTCCTGCCAAAGACATTGATCTACCCCCCCCAGGCCCCCAAGCCCCCACTATCTGCTTGGAGAAATGTCTGGCATGCAGAGAATTGGAGCTATAGGAGCAAAGGACTCCAGCATAGGCAGCAATGTGACACCCTACGTTTTACTATTGTTTTGAAACCTTCCTGTCTTTTGAAGGAAGGTGAATCCTTTTTCTTCAACCTGCCATGCGAAGCCCATCTGTTTTAGCCTACTGATCAGTCCCTATGGCTACTGTTAGGGAGAATTCTCATTCTATGGCTAAATCCCCTCTCCTAGTGAGTCCCCCAGCAGCTTTGCTGGATTTCTGGAGTTTATTTTTCCACTTGGTAAGAGTGTGAGCATTTTTCCCACTCTTACATGTGTTTTGCCATGTGCATTTTTTGTGTAATAGTGGGCTCTGGAGGACACCACTCCATGATCCCCACTGTTCATGTGTGTTAGACAGCACCTTCTGTGCAGTAACACAGGGTTGTCTTTGAGACTTCCCCCCTGACTCCATTTTCTGGGGCTGACTACTGTTGCCATTAACTTTACATAGTCACTTTAAACTACAGACCCAGTACACCACACCCAACATGGAGTACTGGAAAGGGTTAACTCCTATCCCTTTTTGTCTGTGCCTCTCTGAGCTTTGTTTTGCTCTTTGAACATTCAGACTTGGCTGGTGGCAGTGGTATCTACCCTAACTTTTCTACCGCAATTATATTATATAAACGTGGTACTGTTCCAGGCTATCATAGTAGCCTCGAACATAAACCCGCTTGACCAAATGCTCTTTCTTTTGGCTCAGGTCGGGTTTATTCGCCATTTCTTTTTGTTAAAGTCCTTTCTTGTGTTTTACTTTGCGCGGCAAACCAGGTTTGCCTTCTTTGTTCACCATCCAAGAAGCCCTCCTCTTGGCGCCTGGGTGTCTAGGTGGGCTGAATGTGAGGGAGGGGTGTAGTCACCCCCTGCACAGGGTATCCTTGGAAACCCAAGTCGCACTTTGGCATGATTGGCTAAGGTGGTTGTCCTGGCCGGACAACCCCCCTGCTATTTGATTGACAGCCAGGCTGTGTGAATGGGGGATTTTCGCATAAAAGGCAGGACTCTTGGGCTGGAAATCAGAGTCGCCACTGGAACTGCAAGGAACCAAAGAGAAGCGGAGAAGAAGACGGCTGCTGCAACTACCGAGTCCCGGTGGAGCCCTGCTGCAGTCCTGAGCTATCTACCCTTCAACGACAAGAGAAGATCCAGTCCGGAGTCTTCTTCCCTTGAGCTTGGTGGGATTAACCAGCTCATCTTCCACAGCCAGAGGATCCTCTTCATGGTCGAAATCGCTGCACACTGCTGTAGTGGTCCAGATAGCCATCTGTAGAGCCTCTCCTGTTTTTAAGGAGCGCACCTTTTATTAACCGTCGCTGCTGCTGGCTTCATCCCTGGGCAGGGCAGATCACTCCAGACGTCGTCCTTGTCTCCACGACTGAAGCTCCAGGAACCGTGAGTCTGCCGGAAACTACCAGGAACAACTGCCCTAGCATCAGCTTCTTCAAAGAATAAGGTACTGTGTCCAGCTTCGAGGAACTAGGGTGAACCCTTTTCTCCTCATCCAAGGCTTGACCATGTCTTCCTTCCCTCTTATAACGTTTGTTTCCTCTGTTGACAATATCCAAGTACTCCTGGCAATCTTCAATTGTGAACTATCTGACTGTGATCCTCGACAACGGGAACCCGGTTCCACTTGACACTGGCGCAGGCCTATTGACTTTTATCTTCTTGTCAGAAAGTGTTCTCTGATTCTGTCTGCATTGACAAAAGTATTGCCTATGATTTGTCCCCAACTCTCTTTTGTTAACTCAGGTGCTGAGTGTGTTTTAACTCCGGTAACATTTCTTCCCGCCGATACGCGTATCTTTAGTAAGACCGAACTGTCATTACTGTCAAAAAGTGATCGCATATGTATTCCGGGTAACGCCTTTTGTTTCATAACGCTGGTCTGTCAAATCATAAGGTACTTAACCTTGAGTTGTTCTGCGCAGAGAATTGGTTGTGTGTAGTGTATTTTACGTGTGGTTTTAATTTAATAGAAGTGAAGTGTTTTACAAACAGATGGTCTAGAAATAAATGTACTTTTACTTTTCAACCAAAAACCTTCAGTCAGTGTTTGCTTGAGTCGCAGTCGTTGTGGTCCTTTGTGTAATTTCTACTACTGCTCATTTGCTCGAGATAAGTCTGGCTGCCCGCTACTACTACCACTTTAACAGTGTAGTACAGACTTGTACCAAAGGTGAACTTGTATTACCACTTGTAGTCTTAATTGTGTGTAGTGGTCCCTAGGGGCACTGCACAGGATTCTGCCTAACAGTTACAAGTGCAGGAGAACTCTGTTCTCCATAGCAAGGTCCTCTGTTTATTTTCTTTGTATAGATACCTTTATTTTTTTATTTATTTTATTGTGTTCCACAGTACAAAAAACATGAATACACAAACTCAATTCATTACAATTTAAAATTCTCCTCCACAATTCTTCTTTGGATGCAAACCTCCTCTCAGCTAAAGCTTGAATCCTGAAATTTGTCAAATCAGGGCACTCAACACATAAGTGCTTCAAAGTCTCAATCTCAATCTTACAGTGGCGGCATAATCTTTGATCTCGCGAAATGTTAAGGCACCACCCTACCGTTTCATTGGTTAGTTCCAAGTTCAATCTGATCCTTAGTAATTGAGACCTGAAGCTCCTCGACTGATGTTTTTTCAGGAAAGGGGCAAGCACATTGAAAATCTTACAAGTCCACACAAAATGGTCCCCGGAACAATTGGTGTCCATGATCGTGGATCTCACGCATGACCAAATAGGCCTGCACCATGTTAACTTGGCCACTTTTGCTGTAAGGCCCAGTTGTTCAAGCGAGAATCCTGCACCTAAAAGCATAGATTCACAGCCAAGAACCCAATCATTAAGGACTCTGCATCCACCCTGTAACCTTACCAGGTTAAGTTCCTCAAGAACCGAAGCTGTCGGAGGGTTCACCATACAAGTAAAAAGCTGGAGCTTAGCCCAATCCACCATAGTGTGGATAGGGAGCTGTCCCAGCTCAAACAAAATCCCTGCAAGAGGGACAGACTTTAGTAATTGCAAGAGACCTCTCCAAAGGGCACCCTCCAATTCTGAACAGTCTACAAACTGACTCCTGGTTTGGGCGCCATAAATTAGTTTTGGAACCAGCTGCTGCTTGTATAATTTCAAAACAGGCAAGAGAGAATATCTGCCAACCTTGCCATCAAACACTCGTAACTTCAGTGCCCCAAGAAAGCTAGCCTTCATGTCTTCTTGCGGTTCTGGTCCTGTGACTTTATCATAGACTATGAGGCCTAGATAGACAAATTTGTTCACTACCTCCAATTTTCCATTTTCCAAGCACCAGGCTATATATTTACAACATTCACCCCCCCCGCCCGCTTTTAGAACAAGTACCTTTGATTTAGTTGAATTTAATGATAGGTCCAGACTCCCCAGAAATCCCTCTACTGCTGTTAAAGCTCTATGCAAACCAATAGCTGTCAAATCGCAGAGAACAATATTGTCCGCGTACAGCAGATACTGGATTACCAGCGAGCCCAACCGAGGGAGAAACGTGTTAAATTGTCTGAGGTGCCCTCCTAAGCCTAACAAATAGAAACACAACAACAAGGGAGCCAATACACACCCCTGCCTTAAGCCCCTATTGGTGTAAAACCAGGGGGTATAGTTACTGGAGGCGTCCAACAGAACCCTAATCTTTGTATCCGTGTCCAAGGCCTCCAGGATACCCAGCAAAGCAGCTGGGCACCCTTTCTCATGTAGCTTTTTCCATAAAAGGACCCCATTCACCATATCAAAAGCTTTGCTAATGTCTAAAAAAGCAATGAAGACCGGCCAGGATTGAGCTTTAGCTTGGTGTGCTAGTAAATCCAAGACAAAACAGTTTGTAGCTGTGCTCAAACCCTGATGAAAAACTGACTGGAAGACATCCAAGGACTTAGATTCCACCGCCCATTTTTGCAAAACTTTCAACATTTTCGCAAAAATCTTATTTGAAGCGTCCAAGAGGGATATTAGTCTGTAATACAATGGTAAAGACCTATCTCCCCCCTTGAATATCACTATTAATGTAGCCGCAGACCAAGTCCTAGGAAAAGTTTTGCTTGCAAGAATGCTAGTAAATAGGTCTGAGAGCACCACTGCCCAAACTGACATGTTATCTTTGTAGGTCAGGTTTGAAAGGCCATCTGGCCCTGGTGCGTTTGAGAGTTTAGATCTCTTTATTAAATAAATGACGTCATCCAAATCCCAAACCAAGGCCCCCTGCCAGTCTGCCTGAAACCAGACCACTGGACAAGCCAGCCCGTCCACGCTATACAGTTCAGAAAAGTAGTTAACCCATGCTGTGTCACTAACCGCGTGTGCCTGTAAATAGGCCTGAGTCCCCGTTGACTATTAGTTCCCAGAACTTCTTTGTCTTATTGCCTGACATACATGCCAACATTCTCTCTGCATCATTGATTGACAGCACAAATTTCATTCCTTTTACCCAGTTCCTGTAAGATTGTCTTAATCTCCGAACCTTGTAGTCTACCGGCGAAGCCTTTCTCAGGGACCTCACCTCTCTGTGCAACTGCTTTTTGTGTTCCTGTATCTCCAAATCAAAGGAGTGTGTCCCTCTCAACTTTTTCTGCCCCTGAATTAATCCTCTAGCTGAGGAAAACCTGCCCAATAACTCCCCGATTATCTCAGGGAAACCCTCTGGCGTGCATAAAAATGCCATCTTGTCTGCAGAGAAGTTTACTATTTTCCCAAGGAAAGGTTTTGCTATTCTAGAGAACTACTTTACTTCGCTCTTGCCTTGGTTTATTACCACTTTCAGTATTTCACACTCCTTGCTTTTCACAGGACCAAATGTTCAGTACACCAAAATACAATGACGACTCAGCGGTGTTAATCTAACCTCCAAGGTATTCCCTTTTTCAACCAAGTCTGATGATACAAAGACATAGTCCAGTGTCGTCTTCCATAGGCCGTTCTGCCATGTAAAAGCGGGAGGGATATCTTTTTGTATGTTTCCGTTAACAATTACTAAATTCCAAGCCTCTAGTTCTTGCCTCATTCTTCTGCCCCTTTCCCGGGCATCTTTACCCACAGTTATCGTGTTTTGACCAAGGTATCACTCATCCTCTAAACATTCTGCATTGAAATCTCCCACAATTATCATCGAAGCCCTGTCCGCGGGGAGCTCCCCCAACAATGTAAAGGACAAGGCTGTGAGAGCCTCCTCCAATTCTTCAGTTATGGGACTAAAATAAACGTTTACCAAGAAACATTTGCTTAGAAGCCCCCCTCCAACTTCCTCCCATTCCAGTAGGACCACCAGGATATCTGACCTATCTGTGTCAATATTCTGCATGGTGACACCCAGAGACCGTTTAACAGCTGTTATTAGACCCCCGTATGGCCTACCCCTCAAACCCGTTCGTGCCTTGATGAATACAACCTCAAATCCTTCAATCACTGGTATGTCCTGGAGAAAAGTTTCCTGTAAACAAATTACATCAAATGATTCAAATAGGTCGTGGTTATTCATTATGTTCTTGAAACCCCTAGTGTTCCATGAGATGAATGACCAATTAGACCAGCATGGGTGATGTGGATATCTACCCCCTTCCCTTACACCCTCCCCTCTCCATTTCAACGGGTCTTGAACGTAACCTCTTGAATTAAGAATCTCCTTATTGTAGGTGTCCGTTGATTGGTACATCCTACCCTTCCTATCTTGATAAATGGGGGGTGGAGACACTGTGAGCCTCAGTACTAGTCCAGCGGTAGCCGTGCTGGTAAAACCGCAAGGCTGCCGCCGGACTCGTGGGGATTTAGCGGCTCCGGACTTGCCGGAATTACCGGGGCATTACAGCCCTGGTTATCCGGTAATTCCGGAGCCGGCATTCTGTAAATCCCCATTCCCGTGGAGTCCTGTAGGACTACTAAGCCCTGTAGGACTCCACGGGAATGGGAAAGTGGCAACACTGGCACCATGTCGTAATGGTGCTGGCGTTTCCGCGTCCGTCTGTGGCCGTGTGGCGTTACGCCCGCCAGGTCAGACCTCACGGGTGTACCTCCACACAGCCAGAGAACTCTTAGTTAGCCGTTCCGGAAAACTGTGCCGGTACGGTTTTACCGGCATCGTTATATCCGGCCCCGGCTAACTTGTAATGAGGCCCTGTGTCTCTAATAATCCGCAGAGGTCCACGATGGGCTGGTAGCAGCAGATCCTATTATAGTGTTTTCTTTTTTAAAGTCTTGTGTACGTTTTAATTTTACTGCTTAATACCAATTAAAGTACCACATACTTTAAAATGGTCATGCCACAAGATATTTACCAGTCCTTTGGCCATCCTGTAGTTTGACTTTCTTTCTGCCCTGGAGTGGCTGGATTTTCCATATATAGTAAGCCCTTTCTCTGCGAAAGCTCCAGCTTTCCAAGGCAAAGTGGTGGTATGTGTGTGGTTGGATGTTGGGGGCTGGGTCTGCCTGGACCCAGTCCACATCCAAGCCAGGTGTGTCTGTTCCTAGGCCGATATAGTGGCCAGAAGCGGTCTAGGTTTGGACAGCTCCTTCCAGTTAGAGTGATGCGGATCTTAGATATTGGTGGGCTCAGGGCAACTCCAGCCCGGATCCTGGATTAAAGTAGGACTCCTGAAGCTGTTCTTCACATCTGAAGATCTGAAACTCATTGTTGGGAGATTTGGCTTATCAGCCCTTTCTTTAATGGTTGCTGTCCCGAGTTGACTCAGGACTCTGCAGAATCTTAATTTATGGAACAAGAAGACTTTCCCATAAGTTGCAGCTCTCTACCACAATGAGGGGCTCCGCAAGACATGTTTATTTGTCCTTTCCACAATTGTCGCCTTCTGCCATTGTCTTCAAGTGGCGATCACTGTTCACTGGCTGCATTGTGCCCTGGTAGTCTTTGCCAGAGTGGTGGTCCCGACATCGGTGCGTCCTTCATGTCCATAATCCATAGCGGTCCATCAGAGCACGGAACCGCAAACTAACTACTTGATGGCTCAAGCCAACACTTCTGCAACTTCCTAAAAGAGCCTCCTGAAGAGACTTTTGGGACCTGTGACAGTAAGGCCAATAGCCCACCCCCCTTTTTAACTAGGCAAGGACTTTTTTAGGTTAATACCTTATTTACAAGGTTTTGTATTGGGTTTATAATGTCCTTTCTCCTAAACCTATTAGTTCACAAAGTGTTGATTACTTATCTGGTTCTATTTATATATTCACTTGCTTTGCTACACTCACAGTATTTTGAAATACATATTGAACTGTATTTAAAAGTGAAGTGAAAGCGCTCTTAGCAGAGCACACCAATGTGAATGTGTACATAGTAGTAGTGTATTTACATACCTGTGGTTTTTCATTGATAAGAGATGTGTGAGGCCTAAATAAATATTTGCATTTTTATGCATTCTGCCAAATTTGAAATATTAAAAGTGCTGTGTGTGTGCTTAACAACGCTTCACCACTCTTACACCCTTTGAAGAAAAAGCTTTGTTGTACATTCACATTGCCCAGATAGAGGTTGGCTAGACATTAGTGTTTGTCCCTTTTCATTAGAATAGGGTGGCCTCTCAGAATCTGTCCACTGAGCTGATTTGAAAATCCATCTTTACACGTTCCAAGGTAACTAGTGTCTTGTTCTCTCTGTCCGGAAGCAGAGAGGCGAAAGATATAGTCTTGAGGCCTGCCATGACTGTACCATTAAACTCTCTGGCGACGCAGGGGTGGGGAGAAACCCCGGATCGGAAGGTGCTGGATGATGCTTCTTCACAAGGTCCTGATCCACTGCAGGGACAGACTCCAGTTTCTCCAGGCCGCCCACACAGGGGCCACCACCACAGGATTGAAAAGAAACAGGAAAGAAAATTTCTGTATTTATAGAAAAGGCGCCTTTATTTAAGCTTTTACAGTTATATTCTAATATTTGATTTCTCGAATGATAGTCCAAGAATAGTTGTTGTCACTTCTTCTAAGAGTTGCTATTATCACTCTCTTATCTTCGGTAAAGTTCCACTTGGTAAGGTTCCTCGACACGTGTTTCCCCGTCTTAAATGTTAAACGGTTCTTCAGGAGGTTTCTTGTTTTTCTTATGTTCTGTTATTAGATCACAGACCATTGAGTTCGATTTTTCTAATTCCTTGTTTGTCTCTTTATTCTGTTGTTTAGTCTCAGAGCATAAATTTCAATTTTGTAGGTTTGCTGAATCCAGTTTTTTAGGTAATTGCTGTGTTAACGTTATCTGTTTGAATTCTGTTAATCCTCAAAGAATTAGGTTTAACATTTTTTTATTTGTATTCTATTTATCCTCATAGACTTTGGTTATATGTATTATACAACATCTAAAAAAGAAAAAAACAAAAAATGGTTTTAAGACACTAGTTTAGTTTCAAGTTATCATTCTCTCAGTGGCATATGTTAGACCATAATGAGTTTTGCAGAGTCATTATTATATCAATCGGAGTCTTATTTTTGTTAAAATTATACCTTAGTGTTCTGACTTGTTGCTCCAAATTACCTTGGTTATTCGTGAACGCTTTGCGGTAAGCTAAACCCTTGTTCCAATTTCCTACGTGAAAAAAGTGTCGGAAATTAAATTGGAGCATTCTGTATTTAGCTACATATTGTAGCTGATCTAAATGTGTTCTGCTACATTTGAAAAGATTTAAACTGTTGCAACCAGACTGGTCGTGTATTTACCTTGTATTTCCTTCCTTCCTGCATTCACGGTTGCTCGCACTCTCTGCCGGTCTCTGCAAGTGTTCCTTGAGCTAGTTTGCTGTGCCGATCACATGATTTGTTTTTCAGCGTGAGGTTACTTTGTAGTACGTATTCACGGTTACTCGCGCTCTCTGCCGGTCTCTACGAGTGTTCCTTGTGCTGATTTGCTGTGCCAATCACATGATTTGTTTTTCAGCATTAGGCTACGTTATTACACGTTGTGTTGATCTTTTACTCCACCATCTTTGTTTGGGTGCACGGTTTGCAGGTCTATGGTTTCAATTGCTAAATTACTTACTCCATCTTGGTTAGGGAAATGTGATTATTTTGTTAAAAAATGGGTGCTTAGTTGGTTAATGTATTTGTATTAGATCTTATTTCTTGTGTTAATCGAAATAATTCTAGTAATGATGAAAGTAATTTCCTTTTTTATACTTATGCATTTATGAATATAATTTGCAGGTATCATTATTTTTGGTTTCTTCTTTTTTTCTCTCTCTTCTTGGTATTCTCTTCATTTCCAAATGCCAGACAATCTTGTTTTGCCAAATTTTCAGTACCATTTATAGATATGCTGTTGTTTAACGTTCGCTTGTGTTAATGAGTCGCCCAGTGGTATCTGGTTTCTTCTCGAATTTTTTCCTTTTTTGTTTTATAAAAAGTGGTGCATCTCCTGATTTTTGTTCAAACCTGTGTGGCAAGTGTCCAAATAACAAATCCAATATGCTTCTCTTTTTCTCAACATTTTTTCTATGTTGCCTCCTCTGGGAGGTGGTGTTATTTTTTCTATTCCAAAAAATCTTAATTTATCAATGTCTTTTATATGATGGTTTTCACGATAGTGGAAAGCCAAAGGTGTTTGAGGTATTTCTTTGGTAATAGATCCGATATGTTCTCCAATTCTCGTTTTTACATTACGGATTGTGCTTCCAATATACAGTTTTGTACATATGCATTGTATTCCATAGATGACATATTTACTGTTACAGTTTATAAATTGTTGTATTTTCTTGACTTGACCATTTGGTAAGATAAATGTAGTTTTTGCATCGGCTGAAAATTTGCATTGGTTACAGGACCCACATTTGTAGTTACCTTGAGTTGGCTTTTTGAGCCACATGGATTTCGATGTGTTGTCAGGTTTGCTTTTGTCAATGAAGTGTGATGGGCTTAGTAGATCTTTAAAGGTTTTGGCCCTTCTAAATGTTATGCTTGGTTGGGATTCTAATATTGAATCCAAATCGCTCTCCGTTTGTAGAATATTCCAATTTTTCTTTAAAGCATTGGTGAGAATTTTGTTGTTGCTGCTATAAATTGTGATGAATCTTATTTTAGCTTGTGAAAGCAATTCTTTGGGTTTATTCTTGAGTAGATCACTTCTCGTTCTATATTGTGCACCCAAACAAAGATGGTGGAGTAAAAGATCAACACAACGTGTAATAACGTAGCCTAATGCTGAAAAACAAATCATGTGATTGGCACAGCAAACTAGCTCAAGGAACACGGGCAGAGACCGGCAGACAGTGCGAGCAACCTTGAATGCAGGAAGGAAGGAAATACAAGGTAAATACACGACCAGTCTGGTTGCAACAGTTTAAATCTTTTCAAATGTAGTGGAGCACATTTAGATCAGCTACAATATGTAGCTAAATACAGAATGCTCCAATTTAATTTCCGACACTTTTTTCACGTAGGAAATTGGAACAAGGGTTCAGCTGACCACAAAGCGTTCACGAAAAACCAAGGGAATTTGGAGCAACAAGTCAGAACACTAAGGTATAATTTTAACAAAAATAAGACTCAGATTGATATAATAACGACTCGGCAAAATTCATTATGGTCTAACATGCCACTGAGAGAATGATACCTTGAAACTAAACCAGTGTCTAAAAACCATTTTTTTCTTTTTAGATGTTATATAATACACATAACCAAAGTCTATGAAGATAAATAGAATACAAATAAAAAAACGTTAAACCTAATTCTGTGAGGATTAACAGAATTCAAACAGATAACGTTAACACAGCAATTACCTAAAAAACTGGATTCAGCAAACCTACAAAATTGAAATTTATGCTCTGAGACTAAACAGAATAAAGAGACAAACAAGGAATTAGAAAAATAGAACTCAATGGTCTGTGATCTAATAACAGAACATAAGAAAAACAAGAAACCTCCTGAAGAACAGTTTAACATTTAAGACGGGGAAACACGTGTCGAGGAACCTTACCAAGTGGAACTTTACCGAAAATAAGAGAGCGATAATAGCAACTCTTCGAAGAAGTGACAACAATTCTTGGACTATCATTCGAGAAATCAAATATTAGAATATAACTGTAAAAGCTTAAATAAAGGTGCCTTTTCTATAAATATAGAAATTGTTATTTTCTTATGTGTCCAAACCCAGGTCAGCCAGGGGGTATCTGTATTTAGAATAAGAGCTGCCTCATTGATACTGAAAATGTATCTTTCTTGATACTATTGAGCGCCAGTAACCGCTTAACAGCTGACATTTCAATTTTCATTGAAAAGAAACAGGGTTTCACATGGAGGACCAGAATATTAGTCAATTCATACTCGACCTTGGGTTTGGAGGGTGAGGACAAAACAAGAGCTTCCGCTACCCTAGCCATCACTCTCTATAAAGAAGTGTGAGGCCTGCCTGGAGTCGGTGCCGGGAGGATATCTAGCTCTGGGGAAGTATCCAGGCTGCTGGCCTCTTGCAGGTCAGCATCCAAATTCATGAAGTCCTCTCCATCTCCACAGAACTCGTCGGGAAAGTTCACAGCCACACTGGAGTAAAGGGGTTCCAGTCCACAAGGAATTTGGATGCTCACCTGCAAGAGTCCTGCAGCCTGGATACTTCCCCAGAGATGGATATCCTTCCGGCATCTAATTCATCCATAAGTTCACTGATTCCTTCCTGCGTTACATGCCCGTCGTCTTTGAAGGTGTCCCTATACCTCACTTGGGGCAGTAGATTAACAACTTAGTTACATGCTCCCCATAGGACCTCCAGATGCAGAGTCTGGATTGGCACAATCCTTACTCCTGCAGATCCAGGCTCTTTCCAAGGAACAAAAGGCAAATCCTGTGAGGGTTCATGACAGACATCTGCCTCCCGCAACCCCAACACCGCTTGAAGCCTGAGGCCTTACCAAGGTTTAGCATGATGCAGAGAAAAGCAAAAGTTGAGTGACGCTCCCAAAGCGTACTGGGTGTGTGGAAAAAAGGAGCTCAGGCAATTGGCTGCAGCAGCTTCAAATATATATACTGGCACCAAAGTCATGTTTGGTGTCGGGCACATAATGGTGCTGTGCAGGACGGATGCGTAGCCACGCAGCTCCACCTGGTAGCTAAAACATTTCCCAGTCAGCTGGCACGGGACATAGAATATCAAAGATGAGGAATCTGTGGTGGGCAAGGGAGTCCATTAAAAATTAAATTTACCTCGGATGAATGAGGGGCTACAACCCACCTTGAAGCAGATTTGTTCTTTGCAGATCCTTGATAGCACTAGATTTCGGGAAGGGGAAGTTGGGTACGAGGGGAAGGACGGCATTGGGCAGGTGCTTTATGGAAATGTTCCAACATGTTTATTGGATGAAACATTTTTCCGCTGGAAATGTATTCGTCTACATGCTTGCTGTCATTGTTTTATGTTAAGCTAATAAAATATTTTGGACAAAAATAATGTATTTGTTATATACGTTTTAGTTCATGGAACTTTTCGTATATTTATATACAAAACATTATATACTATAGGCTGCTACATCATAAACAAGAGTAGACACACAACATAACCGATGTTCCATAGAACAAACATAATATAAATACATGCATACCTAAAAGAAGAGAATCAAGTTTACAACTCAAAGTGCAAATATAACAACTTCTCTCTTTCTACATTCAATTAACTCAATTAAATGGTCTTCATCATTTCATCCTAAAATGTTCCTAAAACAGAATTCATAAAATAAGATAATGCATTACTGTTCCTCAAAAGAAAAGAAAAGAAAGAAAAGAAAGAAAATTCAACTTCTTCCTAGAACAAACCCAATGCTATTAATACAGTAATACATTACTTAAAATATATCTTAATATTTGCCCAAATTTGATACAGAGCAATAAGTATCGATGTAGAATTTAAACAAGGGGTCCAAAAATCCTCATTCAGAATAGATTCGTAGTTCTGCACCAAATGACCCAGGCACAGCATATACAGATGACCAAGTTTTGGGCATTCAGTGAAAATATGTCTCACCGGTTTTACCTTGTTTGGGTTTTTACAGATCCTACAGAAGAACAAGTTACTTACCAACTGGTAACGTTCTTTCGATTGGCTGTTTCTCCAATGTATTCCTCATCTTAGATATATTCCATCCAGCTTTGCTGCTCTTCGGAAATTTTTTCGGCAGAGGGCGCCGTGCATCGATGTCGTCGAGTAGATGGTCCCTCGAAGGCCTCTGTCGAGGGTGACGTCATTGGGTGTATAAGTAGCACGCGCGGTGCCCGTTGGCCTCAGTTCTGTGTTTACCCTTTTTATCTTTGATCTTGTACTGTGTAGATTGTGCCGGCAGACAGGTATGAGCCTTGCGAGATTTGAGATGGCAATAACCCGGAAAATTCTACAGAGGGGTAGGCTGGGAGGGCGATGAGGAATACATTGGAGGAACATCCAATCGAAAGAACGTTACCAGTTGGTAAGTAACTTGTTCTTCGAGTGGATTGTGTCCTCCAACATATTCCTCATCTTAGATAGACTCCCAAAGCAGTATGGACAATTCCTCTGGAAGAGGGGGTAGATTTTTCTATACTCTTAGATGGCTGAGTATAGTACTGCTTTTCCAAAAGTTCCCTAGACTGGGAAGCATCCAGGTTATAGAATTTTGAGAAGGTGTGTAGCGAAGACCAAGTTGCTGCTTCGCAAATGGATCTTATTGGAACACCTCTTTAAAGGGCCGTGGAGGAGGCGATGCCTCTGGTGGAATGAGCCCTTAACCCTTCCGGAGGGTCTTTTTGAGCTAGTCTGTAGCATTCTGAAATGCAAAGCACAATCCAGCATGAAATTGTCTGTTTTGTCACGGATTGACCCAGTTTCCTTCCTGTGTAACCTATAAACAGCTGGTTGTCTACTCTAAGTCTGGAAAGTCTAGAGATGTAAAAGCTTAAAACTCTTTTCGGATCCAACCTGTGTTATCTTTCCTCCTCCTTCGAAGGATGGGGTGGAGGATAGAATGCGGGTAAGACAATTTTCTGACTTAAATGAAAATCAGATATTACTTTCGGTAAAAATTATGGTTTTACACTCAACACAACTCTGTCCTTATGGAACACAGTATAGGGTGGCCCAGAAGACAGTGCCTGCAATTCGCTCACTCTTCTTGCTGATGTTAGAGCAACCAAGAAGGCTGTTTTCCACGTTAGTAATCTTAATGGACACAATGTGCATAGACTCAAAAGGAGCACACTAAGAATTTTAGGACTAAATTTAGATCCCAGATCGGTACTTGAAATGGGTGAGGAGTAAACACATTAGTGAGTCCTTTTAAGAATTGTATTATCAAAGGAATTTTGAAGTAGGAGCATTCTTCCGATGAGCGCTTGAAAATGGAAAGCGCCGCAAGGTAACCTTTTATTGTTCCGATATTCAGACCTCTATGTGCTAGGGTCAGAAGGAAAGATAATACTTCCGGAATAGAACATAAAAAAGGATTGACATTCTTTTCTCTGCACCAGTTGCAAAACTTTTTCCAACGGCAACGGTATAGAGACTTTGTTGCTGGCCTTCTTGCCGAAAGCAACACCTCCATAACGTCATCTGGAGGGTTACAATCCCTGTATCTCAGCCTTTCAGATACCAAGCATGAAGGTTGAGCGTTTTGACCTCTCGATGGAGAACCTGACCCTCCATTTGAGAGAGAAGGTTCTCTCTCCGAGGAAGACGTACTGGAGGACAGATGGACATGTCTAGAAGGTCCGGGTACCACGTTCTCCTGGCCCAATCTGGGGCAATTAGGATCATGCAGCTCCGAAACCTTCTCAGCCTCCTGATGACCTGGGAATTGGAGGGAACGCATACAATAGTGGGAAATTCTACTCCACCATGAACGCGTCTCCCAGGGCTCCTCTCGGGGGGAAATTCCCTTGAGCAATACCTTTCGCATTTTCCGTTGATTCCGGTTGCAAACAGGTCTACTTGAGGGGTTCCCCAAAGGGCGAAGATCTCTTGAATGACTTCCTGAGCCAGTTCCCATCCATGGGATACCGTACTCTGCCTGCTCAGAGCATCTGTCGTCATATTCACTTCCCCGGCTAGATGAATTGCTGTTAAAGAGATTCCTTCCTAAATCGCCCAATACCAGAGCTGCATTGCCCTCTGCACAGGGGTAGTGACCCCATCCCTCTTTTGTTTAGGTAGTGCATGGCCACTGTGTTGTCCGTCATTATCAGGACATTCTTTCCCCTGACAGATGGCAGGAAGGCCTTCAGCGCTAGTCTGATTGCCCTCAGCTCTAAAAGGTTGATATGTAGTTTGGGCTCCGATGGAGACCAACGACCGTTGATTGTCAAATCGTTTGCATGAGCTCCCCACCCCAGGAGTGAGGCGTCCGTCACTACTGTGATCTCCAGCCATGGTTGCCAAAAAGGTTCTCCTTTTAGGTTGTTCTCTGTACAGGTCCACCATAGAAGGTCTTGTCTGACCTTGTTCGGAATCTGAAGAAGATCCGTCATTTGACCCGAGAACTGGGACCACTGAGTCTTTAGGGCCCCTTGAAGGGATCTCATCCTCAAGTGTGCCTCTGGCACCAGAAAGATGCAGGATGCCATGAGGCCGAGCAACCTTAAAAAGTCATAAGCCTGGAGATTTTGGGCATTTTGGAATATGGAAACCATCTGAAGAATGTCTTGAGCCCTCGACTTGGGAGGTGAGCTCTTTCCCAAGGACGTGTCTAACACAGCTCCTATGTACTGAAGCTGTTGGGAAGGTGTCATCTGTGACTTCTTGAAATTGAGGGAGAAGCCCAGTTTGTGGAGGAAGTGGCAGGTGACTTTCGGATGATCCAGTGCTTGCTCGGCAGAACGTGCTCTGATCAACCAATCGTCCAGGTAGGGGTAGACATGAATCCCCCCCTCTCCTGAGGTGCGCTGCCACCACTACCATTAACTTGGTGAAGACCCTTGGGGCGGAGGTAAACCCGAAAGGCAGGACTCGAAACTGAAAATGTGAGTCGCGAACTACCAACCTCAGGTATTTTCTGTGTTTGAGATGAATCGGCACATGAAAATAAGCATCCTGGAGGTCCAATGACACCAACCAGTCCTGCAGTTGAAGGGCCTGAAGGATCTGAGAAAAGGTAACCATCTTGAACTTGTCCTTTCTGAGGAACTTGTTCAAGTTTCTTAAGTCCAAGATGGGTCTCAGTCCTCCATCCTTTTTGGGGATAAAAAAATACAGGGAGTACCATCCCTTGTTCCTCTCCGCTGCAGGTACTGGTTCTATAGCACCTTTCTCCAGCAGGGTTAAAACTTCCTGCTGTAGGAGCAGGTTTGAAGACTTCAACGGGTGTCTCCCTGGTGGATTGCTTTGAGGTTGCGTTACAAAAGGAAGGCAGTAACCTTGGGCTATTATCTCTAGAGCCCAAACATCTGAAGTAATGGCTTGCCATTCTTGCAGATACTGTGACAGCCTTCCCCCTACAGGTGTTTTGTGATGCAAGTCCTCAAAGCGGTTTTGTGGCGGATATTGCAGCCGCTGATGGCAGAGAGGCTGCAGCTGGAGCTGGTTTAGCACTTTTCCTCGTCCACCACGAGTGGCCTTTTTCTGGCCCCTTTGACTGGCCATTCCTCTCGCCTTTCCATATGAGGTGTAGTAACGATAGGATCGTCCCCGCCATGACAGTCCTTGCGCACGAAAAGGCTGAGGTTGCCTAATAGCAGCTCCTAAAGATTTGGCAGCTGCTTTTGAGGTCTGCAACCTCTCAAGGTTCTCGTCAGCCTTGTTGCCAAAAAGGTAAGACCCGTCAAAAGGCATGTTCAGAAGGCGGTTCTGTACATCCGGTGCGAAACCCGACTTCCGTAACCACGCAAATCTGCGCATTACCGTGCTGGTGCCCATGGACCTGCTTACACTATCTGCAGTGTCCAATCCAGATTGAAAGGATTCCTGCATGGCTTCCTTTCCATCTCTAACGATGGCTAGGAACCCTTCCCTTTCTTCCCCTTCTGGTATGTGCTCCGCTGCCATTGCAATGCACTCCCAAAGAGTGTACGAAAATTTTGCCAAGGCACATGTGGAGTTGGCAGATTTTAATGCAATGCTCCCGGTTGAAAATACCTTCCGTGCCCAACCATCCACACGCTTATCGTCCCTGTCTGGAGGGATAGACGGGTATGCAAGTTTGTTAGAAGCTGTGGCTGCCTGTATGACCAGACTCTCAGGAGTTGGGTGTTTGGATAGATAGCCGGGGTCGCTACTGGCCGGGTGGTATTTTGAGGTGAGGGATTTATTTACCGGAGGAATAGAATCCGGAGTTTCCCAATTCTTGGCCACCCTATTTTGTAGGGCTACATGAAAGGGTAGTACTGGGTCTTCGGTGGGAGCATGGTCCAATATATCGGTTAAATCATCCTGGATGAATTGGGCTGATGGTTTAGCCCATCCTAAGTAATCTACTACCTTTGTCATTAATTGACGGTATGATGGACTGGCATGCTCTCCTGGTTCTGGTCTGCCAAAGTCGTTTTCAGGAGATGTGTCAATGCCACTTGCATTGTGTAACGATTCCACCAAGTTCCTCATTCTGCTTTCTTCTGAAATCAAGCATTCTGGGACATTTGGGGTGCCATATTCCAGCCCGAAAGGTACATTCTCCTCATCAGATCTCTCCTGTTCCTCAAAAATTGAGGTCAGGGATTTGAAAAACTCCTTTCTGGGGAGAGGCTTGAAAACCTTCTCTGGGAGAGGAGGAGGAAGTGGTCTAGTACCTGGCTCTGAGGACAATACAGGTTTTGTAACCTTATCCTTCTCTTTTTCTGGCTTCCCTGGCTTGGCTGGAGCCTTTGGCTCCGAGGGTTTCGGCGTCGACGTCGATAATGGCGTTGACGGCGTCAACGACACCGTGGTCGTCGACAGGGTCTGCTTCGATGGCGTCGAGGTGACCTTCGAAGATTTTCCCTTCGAGGTATGATGGGTCTCGGACGGCGTCGATGACCTCGAGCGGTCTACTTGACTCGAGCGTTTTTCACTCTGCGTTCTGTAAGGTTCCCTATCCTTCCTTTTTCGATCACCCGGGCTCGAGGGCGCTCAAGTGTCGGAGCGATGACGCTCCCGGCCGGCTTCCGAAGAAGGCGCGGACCGAGACTTCGCTTTTTCAAACACCGCCATCATTTTGACCCTGAATGCTTCCCACTTTTCGGTAGACGAATGTTTCATGGGGAATTTCATCTTTTTTGGAGACTCGTCTGACGACGAGGTGGAGGGAGACCTGTGCCGTCGTTTCTTCGATCTTTTTGGAAAAGACGACGAGCGATGGGAATCGCTACGGGACCTCGATCGATGCCTTTCGCGTCAAGAATTCTCCTCACAGGATCTCAACTCGGCGCTAGAGGTTTTTCGACCTACCTGTAGCTTTCCTCTCCTCTCTCGCAAGGCCTTCCCCGTCATCGCCTGACACTTCGTAAAAGCCTCCATGTTGTGGCCTTCTCCGAGGCACCACAAACACTCTCGATGCGGGTCCGTGATCGACATTTTTGACCCGCACGTTTTGCACTTTTTGAATCCCAATTTCGGGTTTGTGGTCGGCGTCGATGACGAGGACATATTTCGTTATTATATATCTTCTCACAGAACTCGAGGCACGTGAATGTCCGAAGCAACGTATACTGCGGAAAAACGGAACTGAGGCCAACGGGCGCCGCACATGCTACTTATACACCCGATGACGTCACCCTCGACGGAGGCCTTTGAGGGACCATCGACTCGACGACATCGACGCACGGCGCCCTCTGCCGAAAAAATTTCCGAAGAGCAGCAAAGATGGATGGAATACATCTAAAATGAGGAATACGTTGGAGGACACAATCCACTCGAAATGATTTTCCTGACTCAATTTAAGTCGGCCACCAGTAACTGACCGCACCGGAAGTTGGTTGATCCTTATAAGGAGGCGCAATATTCTTACTTTAGGATCTGGACAAATCACAAGATATGGCTGTGGGCGCATAAAACGATGGACCTCTTGTGAGACCTGGGCATACACATGCAGTGTTCCCAAGTGGGTGTAGTTAGACAACCAGTCCGACTGATTTAATTTGCACAAGAACCCTTTTTTTTGTTTTGTGTAGCTAGTTCCTTGAGAAAAATCGGGTTGCCAATTTATTTTTACGAATAGTTGGTTTACGGTTTCCAAATATTTGTCCTTTTGCATGGTGCCAACCTGCAGGTACGCCGCCATCCGGGCCATCAAGGAAAATCTGGTCGCGATCTGGGTGCGAATGAACGATTCACTTTTACGTTTAAGTAACATTGCTTTAAGTGATAATAGCACAAGCTCCAAACGTAGGCATTCCACCAGTGTAGTTTGTGGAAGCACAACATGCTACGCCAGAACATACCCTCAACCTGCTTTAACCATTCCAGATTATATAGCTCTAAGCCTTCAAGTCCATGCAAAATGGTCGGGCAGAAGGAACAAGTTACGTACCTGTAACTGTTGTTCTCCAGCATGGGTCTGGCATGGATTCACATGCTCATGAATATTCCCCGTCGTCAGGCTGGGAATCCTCGGTAAAGAAAAAACCAGTATCAGTTTCGTTTCTGATCTGTCTTTCGTAGTAGTAACCAATCACTGATCTCTGCGTCATACTGACCACAGCCAATGACTGCCCTCTACCTAAGCCCCGCCTCTGGCAGCCATCTTCAGATTTGGTAGCACGGGAAGTGGCAGTATGACCAAGTGAAGAGCCGCAGAGGGGTAGGCGGGAGGGTTCGCATGTGAATCCATGCTGGAGAACAACAGTTACAGGTAAGTAACTTGTTCCTTCTCCAGCATGGGGTCTGGCATGGATTCACATGCTCATGAATAAAGAATACATAGCAGTACACACATGCACAACCACGGGAGGTGGCAAAGGCTCAACATTAAGCATTACATCAAACACAACATTAAGCAAATCTTACCTCCTCACCAGGCTCACCTTAGGCGAACAGGTTGCGCAGCACTGCTTGGCCGACCCTGGACTCCTCCCTGGAATCCCGATCGACGCAGTAGAATTTCGTGAAGGTGTGCGTAGACCTCCAGGTAGCAGCCCTGCAGATGTCCAGCAAGGGCACACCAGATAGGAACGCCGTGGTAGCTGCGATCGCTCTGGTGGAATGGGCTCTCGGACGGCCAGGCAGGGGTCGGTTTGCCAACCGATGACAGTACATGATACAGCCGGAGAGCCATCTGGAAATGGAAGCCTTCGAGAGAGCCTTCCCCTGATTGACAGGTCCAAAGTTCACAAAGAGTTGTGACGTCTTCCGAAAACCCTTCGTGCGGTCCACGTAGAATTTCAGCGCTCTAGCCACATCCAGCGAGTGCAGAGTCCTCTCAGCCGCCGACGAAGGCGACGGGAAGAAAACAGGCAACACCAAGGGTTCGTTGAGGTGGAAGTCCGACGGCACCTTGGGCATGAAGGAGGGGTGCGTCCTGAGCACTACCCTCGTGTCGTGAAAAGTCAAGTACGGGGCCTTGCAGGAAAGGGCCTGGATCTCTCCCACCCGTCGTGCGGAGGTGATGGCCACAAGAAACGCTGTTTTCCACGACAAGAACTTCAACGGGGCCGAGTGCAGAGGCTCGAACGGAGGTCCCATGAGCTTGGTCAGCACCACGTTGAGCTCCCACGCCGGGGCCGGAGCCTTCACCGGCGGGAACGATCTGAACAGTCCCTTCATGAACTTTTTCACCAGACGATGAGACCACAAGGACGTCCGCCCCGTGGTTCTGGTGTATCGGGAGATCGCAGCAAGATGAATCTTGATGGACGCGTGCGCCAGTCCAGCTTTGGCCAGCGTCAGTAGGTACGGCAGTACTTGGGGAGCCGTAATCCGCAGAGGGTTAATCTTCTGTGCGTGGCACCAGACAGAGGACCTCTTCCATTTGTGTCCGTAGCATTTAAGAGTTGAGGACACCCTGGCCTTTGCAAGAACCTCTCTGCAGTTGGCCGGTATGTCGTATCCTCCAAACTCGAACGCTGCAGGAGCCAGGCCTGCAAGTTCAGCGACTTCGGGTCGTGATGGAGGATGGCGCCTCCTTCCCTGGAGAGCAGATCCGCGTCCACTGGCAGCTTGATTGACGGGGACGCTGACAAATCCAGAAGGTCCGGGAACCATATCTGCCTCGGCCACGCAGGTGCGACGAGGATCATCCTGCACCGGACCTCTTGAGCTGGTTGATGAGCCGGATCAGCAATGGCAATGGAGGGAACGCGTATAGGAACAGGCCCTCCCAGGGGAACGAGAAAGCATCGCCCATGCTCCTCGGCTGGGGAAACCTGCTGGCGAACCTCCGGCACTTGGAGTTCGTCGCCGTCGCGAACAGATCGATCTTGGTGAAGATCCTCACCACCTTGCCCTTGAGGGACGGAAGGAAGGACCTGAGGGCCCAAAACACTGCACGGAGCTCCAGGATGTTAATATGGAGGGACTTCTCCGCCGGGAGCCAAAGGCCTCTCGCGTGCAGATTCTCGGTGTGCGCTCCCCACCCTTCTAGGGAGGCATCCGTGGTCACTGTCTCCTGGTGGCTGGGGGTCTGGAAGTCCATGCCCGCTGTCAGATGCGCGCGGGTGCCCCACCACCGGATCGCTCGTCGGAAACTCTCGTCGAGTGAGATCCTCTCCTCGAAGCTGCCCGTCGTCTGGATCCAGCGCGCGTCCAGGAACTCCTGCAACGGGCGCATCCGGAGCCTGCACAGGGGGATGAGGTAAATGCAAGAAGACATCATTCCGAGGAGGGACTTGATGGACCTCACTTTGGCCGCGTCCGCAACCAGCATCCGTTGCACCTTGCCCAGAATGGCCCTCGTCCTCTCCTCCGAAGGGGAGGCCAGAAGCGACACTGTCGAGCTTCGCTCCCAGAAACAGTGCGTCTTGCGCGGGCACCAGGTGGGACTTGGCGTAGTTTACAGAGAATCCCAGGTCCGTGAGAAGTTGGACGGTCCTTGCCGTGTGCTCCACGGCGAGCTCCCTCGTCTTGGCTCGGATGAGCCAGTCGTCCAGGTAGGGGTAGACGTGGATCCCCTCCCGGCGCAGCTGCGCCGCCACCGGTGCGAGGCACTTGGTGAACACCCTGGGTGCCGACCTTAGTCCGAAGGGAAGGGCTCTGAACTGATAGTGACGCCCTTGGACCACGAACCTGAGAAACTTTCGGTGTCCCTTTAGGATGGGAATATGGAAGTAGGCATCCTCCAAATCCAACGACGACAGGAAATCGCCCTCCTCCAGCTGACCCAGGACGTGTTGGAGGGTGACCATCCAGAACTTCTGTGCCTTGATGAATTTGTTCAGTCGTCGTAGGTCCAGGATGGGACGCAATCCTCCCGTCTTCTTCTTCACGAGGAAGTATCTTGAGTAAACTCCGGAGCCCCGAAGCCTCTATGGGACAAGTTCGATGGCGCCCTTCCTGAGCATAGCCTTTACCTCTAAGAGAAGTTGAGGGACGTGAAGTTCTTTCCTGGCCACAGGGGGGACGCGCGGGCACCTTCTTTGAAACTCGAGCGCGTGGCCCTGGGCTAGGGCGTCCAGCACCCAACGGTCGGTGGAGATGGACTCCCACACGCTGGCGAAGCCCGCCAGCCGGCCTCCCACCGGGGTGCTTCGGTGGGGGCCCGACCCCACGACTGGTTCAGTCCTGCTTCGACGAGGCTTTGCCGCCTTGACCTCCTTGGCGACGACGGCGGGGTCCGCCTGACTTGCCTCGTCCCCTGTAAGCTTCCTGCGACGACGAACGGGCCGCTTGACGGTAGGTGGAAAATCCGCCGCCGGAACCTTTGGAGGCGCCCTTGCCTCCGCCGCTCCGAAAGGGCGGCCGCCGTTGCTGGAGAACCCCGAGAGCTCGGGCCGTCTCCGTGTCTGCTTTGATGGCTTGAAGGGAATCGTCCACTGTTTTCCCAAACAGGTTGTTTCCATCGAACGGCATGTCCAAGACTCTGGTCTGCACGTCTTGACGGAAGTCAGTAGCCTTGAGCCATCCACGCCGCCTAAGGCACACGCCGTTGCCCAACTGGCGAAATCCAGTGTCGGCGATGTTCGTCGCAATCGTAATGGCGTGGTCCGACGCCACCTCACCTTCCTGCAAGATCTCTAGGGCATCCGCCCTCTTGTCGTCCGGTAGGAAGTCCAGCAGGGGGGCCAGTTTGTACCACAGCTCCCTGTCGTAGAGGGCTACGATAGCCAAGGCGTTGGCCGCCTTAATCGTCGTCGCTGCAGACGAGATGACCCTGCGCCCCATCGTATCCGATTTCTTTCCCTCGCCATCCGGCGGGGAAGTCGATGTGGAGGCCGCACCCCCCCCCCCGCTTTCTTCCTGGCCGCCGCAGAGACGACGGAGTCCGGGGTCGGCTGTGCCCGGAGGCACAAGGGGGCCGCGTCCGGGACCCGGTACTTCTTCTCGTACCGATCCCTTCTAGCCGGCGTCGTGGATGGGTTCTTGAGGAGGGCCAGGCCCTCATCCCAAATATCGTCCAGTAGAGGCACGGAGAGGATCGTCTTCCTCTTGGCCTCGCGCCGTTGATAAAGGAAACCTTCCTTCTTCTTCTCCTCCGGGCAGAGCTGGAAGAGCTCGGATGCCCTGGCGATCATGGAGTGAACCGATCCAATCTCGTCGGGCGGGGAAGCCCGGGTGGGAGGTGACGACGGCAGATCCTCGTCGTATGTACCCGTCGCGGCCGTGTCAGTCCCCGTATCATCCCCACGAGTCGTGGACGGGGAGGAGGGCTGAACAGGGCGCGATGGCTGAAAAGGAGGTGGAGGGTGAATCCTTCTCTTAAGGGGAGGGCTCCCAGAAGGGCCTGGCTCCGGGTCCCCCGTCGGGAGCGGTTCCTCCGCTGGTGGTAACGCCAGTCTCGTCCTTATCTCCGAGCATAAGGACTGTATAGCCAACAAAATGGCCGCCGAGTTGTCTTGCGGCGCTGGTTGAGGGGAGTCCGACGGGCGGTCAGGGGCCCCGTCGGCACCCTCGACGATATCGTCGTCTCCTACGTCGGGATCCCTCCCGACAGGCTGGTCTTCTTCCATGCCAACGCCGTGGCTTAAGACCTCGATCAGCTCTTCCTCAGAGGTTGAGGCCGAATCCACGACGACCTCCTGCCCCCCCTTTTTCTTCTCCGTCAGAGGTTTTACAGGGGTCATGTCGATGGGCATAAAAGAGGACTCCCTCCGCGGTGGCAGGGAGACTCTGAGCCCTGAGGTCGCCACCACTGGTGTAGCCTCCACAGGCTGAGCCAGGGCCGCCGCGACTGTCTCGATAGAGGCCTTGGCCGGATGGATTAAGGCTTTCACCACCTTAGGTGCGCTCACCGCCTTCTCCTTGGGGGGGGGACACTGCCTCGCTCTCCCTCCGATGGGGCCTTCGAACTCGACCGGGGCCTCTCCAGGAGCTTCGCCGGGTGCTCGGCCTTCCTCTTACCCGAACCAGACCGTTGGCTCGTGGTTGATGGTGCCGAGGAGGATGCGCCCTGCCTGGCGCCCGTAGAGCCCGACCGTTCGGCGCTCCCGGTGCCAGCGGACTCGCGGTGCTTGGCCTTGTGTTGGACCCCCGTCGCCGGGGCGTCCTCAAAGGTCTTAGAAGACCGCTCGGATTTCTTCCTCTTCTTCTCGCCTGACGGGCTCTTCCCTTCCAGCCAGTTGGCGAGACGTTGATGGCGGTCCTTCATGGTCCGCTCCGACATGTTGCCGCAAAACGCACAGTCCTTCTCCACGTGCGTCTTGTCCTCATGTAGGCAGTAAAGACAAAAGGAGTGTTCGTCCTCCTTAAAGACATTCTGCAGCTGGCATCCAGGGCAGACCCTGAACAGCTTTCCGGGCGTCGAGCTTCCCTTCTCCTGGGCCATGTCCGAGATGGGCCTGAGAAACTTCTGGAGTCCTCCAAAAGCATAGCTCGACGAAATCTTCACCCTTGAGGGGCGTAGACGAATCCGACACGGGTCCCCGTTGATCGGATGAAGAGTCGGTGGAGCTTGAGGCTCTTTTTGACCGAAAAAACGAAGTTTTTGAGAAAAAACGTGAAAAATAGCACTAACGCTCGAGAGCAATAGCATGAGGATCCCAACACTTGAACGTGCGGTAAAAATCTGAAGATGGCTGCCAGAGGCGGGGCTTAGGTAGAGGGCAGTCATTGGCTGTGGTCAGTATGACGCAGAGATCAGTGATTGGTTACTACTACGAAAGACAGATCAGAAACGAAACTGATACTGGTTTTTTCTTTACCGAGGATTCCCAGCCTGACGACGGGGAATATTCATGAGCATGTGAATCCATGCCAGACCCCATGCTGGAGAACCATTGCTTATACAGAATTAGGGTCCCACTCAGGGATAACCCGCATTTCCTTTAGAGAAACTTCTAATCAGATAGGTCATTTGCCTTGCCGATCTTTGAACTTATAATATTTCCATAGTTGGGACTGCGCATCGGATTTAAACCCATGCATTTGTAATAGGGCACATACTGAATCTGTATGATGCTAAGATCGATCAGCACCCTATTTATTTTTTTTAATAGTTGCTAGCATTACCTTTGTTTTATCTAAATGTATCTCTAGCTCATTATCACTTGCGTAATTCACCAGATTTTCCAATAGGGTTTTTATGCCAGATACTGTATGACTCAAAAGCACCAGGTCATCAGCGTATAGGATCCCTGCGATATGGTCATGACCTATCTTGGGGGACCAAGTGCCTAAAGCTTCTAGGCGTCAGATGAGATCCGCGAGGTATACATTAAAAAGAAGGGGGGCCAACATGCACCCCTGTTTTACACCTCTATTTATACCAATCTCATCCAATAGATGGTTTCCATTGCCCAGACTAATCCTAGCAGTAGTTTTATCGTGTAAGGCTTTAACAATTTCCAGCAGCCAGTCTGGCCTTCCCCATTTTTGCATTGTTATCCACAGCCGTTCTCGGTTTACTAAATCGAACGCAGATGTAAAATCCACGTATGCTAAATACAAGGGTGGGTTATCTTTCCCTTTGGCAGAGTTAGAGGGTCAACTACTCTCAAGTTTAGCTTAGTACTAGCCTCTGCTCAAAACCCTGTTTGCAATGGGTGGAGAAGCTGGTTTTTGTTTACCAAGGCTAACAGATGCTTTAGCACACAACTTGCAAACAGTTTTCCGGTGGTATCAAATATCGACAAAAGATGGTAGTTTTCCAGACTTAACTTAACGGCAGTAAAAATAATTTGCATCTTCCAGGGGCCCCTTATCTACACCAATTTAGGTATATTTTAATGCTATAAATTATGCGATTTTGACCTGCTTGCATCCTAGAACATATTACTCCTTGACTATTGGTCTTTTGGGATCCACATAAAACGTCTCATTTTTCTATTTAACTATAGTGAATCACTATAATTACAAAGGTCTAAATTCCAACATGAAATACCTAAACTGTAACAAGCTGCACTTCCCTACATTCCAAAATGAAATCACCAATATTAAATAGGCATTTGGAAGAATAGATACTTGTCCAGGTTATATAATGGCAAACCTGTATTTGCCTTTCAAAAACGTTACATGTGAAGCACTGGCAAAGCTTATGACTTTGTAGGTCATGTCAATAAAGCTTTAAAGTTGAGAGAAGGAGCAAGTTACTTACCTGTAAACTGTTGTTCTCCAGCATGGGTCTGGCATGGATTCACATGCTCATGAATATTCCCCGTCGTCAGGCTGGGAATCCTCGGTAAAGAAAAAATCAGTATCAGTTTCGTTTCTGATCTGTCTTTCTTAGTAGTAACCAATCACTGATCTCTGGGTCATATTGCCCCCAGCCAATGATTGCCTCTCCCTAAGCCCCGCCTCCGGCAGCCATCCTCAGATTTGGTAGCACACCAAGTGGCAGTATGACCAAGTGAAGAGCCGCAGAGGGGTAGGTGGGAGGGTTCGCATGTGAATCCATGCCAGACCCATGCTGGAGAACAACAGTTACAGGTATGTAACTTGTTCCTTCTCCAGGATGGGGTCTGGCATGGATTCACATGCTTATGAATAAAAGAATACATAGCAGTATACACCTGCACAACCACGGGAGGTGGCAACAGGCTCAACATTAAGCAATACAACAACTCAACATTAAGCATCTCTTACCTCCTCACCAGGCTCACCTTAAGCGAACAGGTTGCGCAGCACTGCTTGGCCGACCCTGGAGTCCCGATCGATGCAGTAGAGTCTTGTGAAGGTGTGCGTCGACCTCCACATAGCAGCCCTGCAGATGTCCAGCAGGGGTACACCAGACAGGAACGCTGTGGTAGCAGCGATCGCTCTGGTCGAATGGGCTCTCGGACGGCCGGGCAGCAGTCGGTTTGCCAACCGGTGACCATGCATGATGCAGCCGGAGAGCCATCTGGAAATGGAAGTCTTCGAGAGAGCCTTCCCTTGATTCACAGACCCAAAGTTCACGAATAGCTGTGATGTCTTCCGAAAACTCTTTGTGCGGTCCACGTAGAACTTCAGCGCTCTGGCTACATCCAGCGAGTGCAAAGTCCTCTCGGCTGGCGTCGAAGGCAAGGGGAAGAAAACTGGTAACACCAAGGGCTCGTTGAGGTGGAAGTCCGACGGCACCTTGGGCATGAAGGAGGGGTGTGTCCAAGCACCACCCTTGTGTCATGAAAAGTCAAGTATGGAGGGCTTGCAAGATAGGGCCTGAATCTCTCCCACTCGTCGTGCAGAGGTGATGGCCACGAGGAACGCTGTCTTCCGTGACAGGAACTTCAATGGCGCTGAGTGCATTGGCTCGAATGGGGCTCCCATGAGCCTGGTCAGCACCGCATTAAGTTCCCACGCCGGGACAGGAGCCTTCACCGGCGGGAATGAACGGAACAGTCCCTTCATAAATTCCTTTACCAGGCGATGAGACCACAAGGACGCCCGTCCCGTAGTCCTGATATATCGGGAGATGGCAGTCAGATGTATTTTTATGGAGGTGTGAGCCAGTCCGCCTTGGCCAGCGACAGTAAGTGCGGCAGCATTTGAGGGGCCGTAATCCGCAGAGGGTTAATCTTCTGTGCACGGCACCAGACAGAGAACCTCTTCCATTTATTACCGTAACACTTGAGAGTTCAATGCGCCCTGGCCTTTGCAAGAACCTCTCTGCAATCAGCCGGGATATCGTACCCCCCAAACTCTAGCGCTGCAGGAGCCAGGCCTGCAAGTTCAGCGACTGTGGGTCGTGGTGTAGAATGGCGCCTCCTTCTCTGTAGAGAAGATCTGCGTCCGCCATCAGCCCGATTGGCGGGGACGTTGAGAAGTCCAGAAGGTCCAGGAACCAGATCTGCCTCGGCCACGCCGGTGCGACGAGGATCATCCTGCACCTGGACATCTTGAGCTGGCCGATGAGGCAGAGCAGCAACGGCAACGCGTATAGAAACAGGCCGTACCATGGGAACAAGAAAGCATCGCCCATGCTCCTCGGCTGTGGGAACCTGCTGGCGAACCTCTGGCACTTGGAGTTTGTCGCCGCCGCGAACAGGTCGATCTGGGATTTGCCCCATCGTTGGAAGAGTCGATCCACTTGATCCTGTCGCAGTTCCCACTCGTGGCACGAGCGCAGCTCCCTGCTGAGTGAGTCGGCGATGGTGTTTTTTATTCCTGCCAGGTGAAAGGGAACCAGAAACATCCCTTGGGCGACAGCCCAGTGCCACAGATCCTGGGCCTCCTTGGATAGGGCTGGGGATCTGGTGTCTCCCTGCTTCCGTATGTAGAACATCGTGGTGGTGTTGTCGGTGAAGATCCTCACCACCTTGTCCTTGAGGGACGGGAGGAACGACTTGAGCGCCCACAACACTGCACGGAGCTCCAAGATGTTGATGTGAAGAGACCTCTCCTCCGGGAGCCAAAGGCCTCTTGCGTGGAGATCTCTGGTGTGGGCCCCCCAACCCTCCAGAGAGGCGTCCGTAGTCACCGTCTCCTGAAACGCCGGGGTTTGAAAGTCTGTGCCCGTCGTGAGGTGAGCCCAGGTGCCCCACCAAAGGATCGCCCGACGGAACTCCTCGTCGAGGGGGATTCTGTCCTCGAAGCAGCCCCCCGCCTGAACCCAGAGGGCGTCGAGAAACTCCTGCAGCTGACGCATCCGAAGTCTGCAAAGGGGTACAAGGTAGATGCATGAGGACATCATCCCGAGAAGGGACTTGATGGACCTCACCCTGGCCACGTCCGTGGCTAACAATCGCCGTACCTTGCCCAAGATGGTTTTGGTTCTCTCCTCTGAAGGGGAGGCCAATTGCTCCACTGTATCGAGCTTCGCCCCCAAAAACAGTGCTGCTTGTGACGGAACCAGGTGGGATTTGGGGTAGTTGATGGAGAACCCCAGCTCCGTGAGCAACCGGACGGTCCTCGCCGTATGATCGACAGCGAGTTCCCTTGACCTTGCCCGGATTAGCCAGTCGTCCAGGTAGGGGTAGACGTGGATCCCCTGCAGGCGCAGCTGCGCCGCCACTGGTGCCAGGCACTTGGTGAAAACCCTGGGTGCCGACTTCAATCCGAACGGTAGGGCTCTGAATTGGTAGTGGCGTCCTTGAACCACGAACCTGAGGAACTTCCTGTGCCTTTCTAGAATGGGGATGTGGAAGTAGGCATCCTCCAGGTCCAGCGACGATAGGAAGTCGCCTTCCTCCAGCTGTCCCAGTACGTGCTGGAGGGTGACCACCCTGAATTTCTGCGCCTTGATGTATTTGTTTAACCGACGCAGGTCTAGGATGGGGCGCCAACCGCCTGTCTTCTTCCTGACGAGGAAGTACCTTGAGTACACTCCGGAGCCCCGGAGCCTCCTGGGGACGAGCTCGATGGCACCTTTCTTGAGCATCGCCTTTACCTCCAACAGCAGTTGAGGGACGTGATTCTTCTTCCTGGCCACGGGAGGAATGCGAGGGCACTTCTTTAGGAATTCTTGTGAGTGCCCGTTGGCCAGGGTGTCCAACACCCAACGATCGGTGGAGATGGACTCCCAGACCCTGACGAACTTAGTCAGTCGGCCTCCCACTGGGGTGCTTCGGTGGGGGTCTGACCACCCGGCCGGGTCAGTCTTGCTTGGACGCGGCCTTGCCGCCTTGGCCTCCTTGGCGACGACGGCGAGAACCCCCTTGCTTGCTGCGACCTCTGTAGGCCTAATGGGAAGAGGAGCGGGCCGCCTGGAGGTAGGAGGAGGAGCCACCGCTGGATCCTTTGGAGGCACCCTGTCTGCCTCCAGCGCTCTGAAAGGGCCGTCGCTGCTGAAGCACTCCAAGGGCCCGGGCCGTCTCCGAGTCGGTCTTGATGGCCTGTAGAGACTCATCCACCGCCTTACCAAAGAGGTTGTTGCCGTCGAACGGCATGTCCAACACTTTGGTCTGGACATCCTGTCCAAAGTCTGTTGCCTTGAGCCATCCTCGTCGTCGGAGGCAAACTCTGTTGCCCAGTTGGCGAAATCCGGTATCGGCAATGTCCGTTGCCACCGTAATGGCTTGATCCGACGCCACCTCGCCCTCCTGCAGAATTTCTAGGGCCTCTGCCCTTTTTTCATCAGGCAGGAAATCTAGCAGGGGAGCTATCTTGAACCAGAGCTCCCTGTCATAGCGGGCCACGATCGTTAAGGCATTGGCCGCCTTAATCGTCGTCGCTGCCGACGAGATGACCCGTCGTCCCATAGAGTCCAACTTCTTGCCCTCGCTGTCCGGCGGGGAAGTGGGAGTTGAAGACGCCGCGCCCACTGCCTTCTTCTTAGCCGCTGCCGAGACGACCGAGTCCAGCGTGGGCTGGGCCCTGAGGCACAAGGGGGCGGCATCGGTACTTCTTCTCGTACCTGTCCCTCTTGACGGGTGTCGTGGCAGGGTTCTTGAGGACGGCAAGCCCCTCGTCCCAGATGTCATCGAGTAAAGGCACCGCGAGGACCGTCTTCCTCTTAGCCTCTCGTCGTTGGTACAGAAACCCCTCCTTTTTCTGTTCCTCAGGGCAGAGCTGGAAGAGCTCGGATGCCCTGGTTATCATGGCGTGGAAAGAGCCAACCTCGTCAGCTGGGGACGCCCGCAGGGGTGGAGACGGGATGTCTGCTGTGTCATCGCCGCTGTCGTCGTCCGTCCCCGTCATCGTATCCGTCGCCGTATCCTCTCCCGGCGAGGGGGATGAGGGGTCCACCGGCCTCGCGGGCACAAAGGGCGGAGAGGGGTGGACTCTTCTCCGCTTGTTCGGAGGGTTTCCTGACGGGCCTGGTTCTGGATTCTCCGTCGGGGTCCGTGGTCATCTCGTCCTTATCTCGGTACATAAGGATTGGATTGCCAACAAAATGGCCGCCGAGCTATCCTGGGGCTCGGGCAATGGCTGCGACGGACGGGAAGGCCGTTCCACTGGGCCCTGTCCCCTGGGGTCGACCTTCTCGAACCTCTCGTTGAGGTTTATGAACCTCTCGTTGAGGCCTATGGACCTTTCGTTGAGGCCCCTCTCGGTCTCCACCAGTTCCTCCTCAGAGGCTGATTCCGAGTCTGTAGCGGCCACCGCCCCCCCCCCTTTTTCAGCCGGGGGCTTCACGGGGGTCTTAGCGGTGGGCTGGAAAGAGGATTCCCTCTGCGGCGGCAGGGATACTCTGGGCCCAGAGGCCGTTTCCATTGGCATAGTCTGAGCCGGCTCTGCCAGGGTCGCAGAGACCACTCCGGTAGAGGCCTTAGCCGGGTGGATCAAGGTCCTCACCACCTTAGGTGCGTCCTGGGCCTTCGCCTTGAGGGGAGGGTCAACGCCTCGCTCCCCCTTCGAGATCGACTGGGTCCGCTCCAGCGGCCTACCCGGGTTCTCCGACTTCTTCCCTGAACCAGAGCGCTGGCTCGTGGTCGAACCTGCCGGGGAAGTAGTGCCCTGCTTGGCAACCGAAGAGCCCAACCTATCGGCGCTCCCGGGGCCCGCGGTGCTTGGCCTTCTGTTGGGCCCCCGTAGCCGGGGCGCCCTCAAAGGACTTAGAAGACAGCTCAACCTTCTTCTTCGCCTTCTCAATTGTTGTGCCCTTCTCCAGCTAGGAGGAGAGGCGGGAACGACGATCTGCAGAACGCACAGTCCTTCTCCACGTGCGTCTTGTCTCCATGGAGGCAGTAGAGACATCGCGAATGCTCGTCCTCCTTGAAAACGTTATATAATCTGCATCCAGGGCAGTTCCTGAACGCTTGGATCCGGGCGTCAAGCTTCCTTTGTCCTGGGCCATGTCTGTTGAGGTAGGCCGCAGATCTTCCGGAATCCTCCAAGAAGTGTAAACTCGACGAAAACTTCACCCTTTAGGGGCATAGAAGAATTCCGAAACGGGTCCCCATTATCTGAAGTAGAAACGGTGGAGCTTGATGCTCGATTAAACCTAAAAATGAGAAAATCTCCTGAAAAGCGTGAAACGCAGTAAAAAACTCGAGAGCTAAACACGAGGACTCCCAACACTTTAGCGTGCGGTAAAAATCTGAGGATGGCTGCCGGAGGCGGGGCTTAGGGAGAGGCAGTCATTGGCTGGGGGCAGTATGACCCAGAGATCAGTGATTGGTTACTACAAAGAAAGACAGATCAGAAACAAAACTGATACTGATACTGATTTTTTCTTTACTGAGGATTCCCAGCCTGACGACAGGGAATACTCATGAGCATGTGAATCCATGCCAGACCCCATGCTGGAGAAGCCGAGTTCCATATCATGTGAAAATAAACAAATATTTCAACAGTTTTTCAACCTTGCACACTATGACAAATGCAGTCAACTTAAAGTAGAATGAGACTCACCCACGACCAACTCTCGCACATCCTTCCAGTGCAGCTCGTTGCCCCGCTCATGGATAATTGTGACTGTGATCCTGCGTTGGATACCCTGAAAAAAACAATCCAACAATCAAGACTTAGTCATGAAGGTACCCAGATGCTTACTTAATGTTATAAAAAACAAATTACTTCTTTGTAATTTTCTTTCTCATTATGATCATTATGATCCTGCCAAATTCCTCATCTATGATAATCCTATCGGAAGTGTAGCTGATCTTCGAAAAATGTTCTGCCGCCAGGGGATGCAATATGTATCGAGGTGCCGTGACCCATGACCTCCGTTCCACCCCTTTTCACTAACACTCTGACGCTGAGGGACCATAAAACCAATGGTGTACTAGCTACGGACCAAGAGAGGCAGGTTGGGAGGGGCGATGAGGAATCCGTCGGAGCAAAATCCATCAGAAAGAACATTACTGTGAGGTAAGAAATGTGTAGTTCAAATGGATTCCTTTCTCCAACGGATTCCTCATCTATGATAGACAACCATAGCTGTACATGGATCTGGAGGAGGAAGGAGAGTGAGAGGGCACAACCTAGGCCAGTAAACTCTAGAGGATTGCCCTGTTGAAATGGGCATCCTGTCCTGAGAGGGAATCCAAGCAGTTTTGCTTCACAAACATGTGCAGAGAAGCCCACGTTTCTGCTTGGCAGATGTCCAAGGGAGCCACTCCCCTCTGAAGAGGTGGCAGCCCCTCCTCTGGTAGAATGAGCCATCAGACCTCAAGGCACATCCTTTTCTGCCAGATAATAGCATTTCGAGATGAAGAGGATGAACCACTTGACAGGATCTGTTAGTCACAGACATGCCAGTACATGCACCAGCTTATCGAGAGGATAGCTCATGGACATCACGTTTGTCTTGGAAGCAAGACCATGCTGAACAACACAGGTATGAATCCTGCTCCTGCCCTTGGAGACTGGTCTCAGTCATTTTGCATGTTCTCAAAGATTAATTAATTTAATAACCCAAACAAATCTGGTCATCTTTCCTGACACCCTTGTCCGAGAAATGTAGGTGCTGAGATCCTGTACCAGGTCTAGCCGATGGAAACGCTACTCTGCCTTGGTAGGATGGGGTGAAGGAAAAATGCAGGCAGATAAATCAGTTGAGCGAGATGGAAATCTGAGATCACTGTCGGAAGAAAGCAGGGGATCCCTCTCAATGTCACCTTCTCTTTGGAGAAAACCAAATGGGGAGGTTAAACAGAGAACGCCTAGATCTCGCTCACACCTGCGTTCTGGAATTGTTAACAATCATGAAAATGTTAAAGGTGAGCAATCTAATAGAACAAGAATGGAGGGGGTCAAACCGGAGCTCCCATAAGGAATATCAAAACCAAATTCAAATCTCAAACTGGTAAAGACGAAACTGGTTATACAAACCCTGTTAGAACTGTGGGGATTGTGAAGAACAAGCCTTGTTCCGGGTTCCTCTTTAAAACCAAAATAGTTGCTAGGTACCCCTTCACAGTGCCAATCTGTAGGCCTGACTGGACAAAGATAGCAAAAAATCCAAAACAGGGGATAATGATCCTTCCGCCTGCACCAAGCTCAAAATGTACGCCATCTGCAGGCATAAATAGAGTTGGTTGCCGGCCTCTGAGCTGGTAGGGGCACATCCAGGACTTTGTCGGACAAGTCCCACTCCCATGAATCTGAGCATCTCAGCACCCAAGCGTGAAGGTTCAGGCTGCTGAGGTTTAGATGCAACACCTGCACTGTCGATTAGGAGAGCAGGCTCACTCATCGTGGAAGGCCCAAGGATGGGCAGAAGGACATGTTCCGGAACTCTGTGTAGCAGGTTCTCTGTGCTCCGTCCAGAGCGATCAGAAATACGGGGATCCAAACAGAAACAGCCTTGTGAGAACCAGCGGAGTGACAGGGGTCACATAAAGGAGGAAAAACTGCCACTCTTCCGTCAGTGTGTCCCAAGAGCTCCCTGTCGAGGAAATTCCCTGGAGCAGAACAACTTGCACTTCCTGTTCACACTGGAAGTGAAGAGATCCAACTGAGGAGTTCCCCAGCGGCATACCATCTCCTCCTAAACTTCACGACAGAGCTCCTACTCGTGGGAGGCCAAAGACTGCCTGCTCAAGGCATCCACTGCCACATTCTCGCGTCCGGCAAGATGAGCAGCCATCAGAGAGGTTGTTCAGTTGCATTTTGCTTCTCTGCAAAGAGGTAAGGACCAAGCACCACCTGGTTTGTTAAGATAATGCATGGCCACCGCATTATCTGGAAGGATGAACACACATTTTTCACTTTCCCCTGGGGGAGGTAGCCGACCAGGACCAGCCTGATCGCCCTCAACTCCAGCAAATTGATGTGCTCTCAAGAAACCAAGTGAGATCACAGGCCACTCTCTGTCAAGTCCGACAGGGAGCGCCCCAAACTATTAGGGATGTATCAGTGACCATTGTTACCGAGGCCAGGGTTGCCAGAAAGCGCTCGTCACAACAGGTTGTTCCTCAGGGACCACCACACAAGGTCTTGAGCAACACGACTCAATGCCTGCAGAAGACTTGACATCTGTCCCTGAAATCGCAACCACTGGCAACCGAGTAACCAATGAAGCAACCTCATGCTTAGCTGGGCTACCGGGACCATCAAAATGCAGGAGGCCATGAGACTCAGCAGACGCAGGAAGCCTGAGGCAGAGGTCATTCTTGGGATTGGAGGATATGTACCATCTGAGAAATGTTTGCTACTCGATCCTCAGGTGGAATGGCTCTGTCCAGTCGAGTGGCCAAGACTGACTGATAAATCAGAAGCATTGGAAAGGTAAAATATGAGACTTTTTGACATTCCGGTTAAACCTCAAGCTGTGTGTTAGAACCATCTGCAAGATGTGTTGAGCACTCAACTCGAGAGGAGAAGCCTTCCCTGAGGAAGAGTCCAGGACTGCTCCAATAAATTGGAGCTTTTGAGAAGGTGCCACCTGAGACTTCCTGAAGTTGGGGGAGAAGCCCAGTTTGTGAAGGAGGTAGCAGGTGCTAATGAGGTGTTCAAAAGCTTGTTCCAGAGAATGAGCCCTGATCAGCCAGTCGTCCAGGTAGGGAAAGAGCTGAATCCCTCCCTCCTTAGGCTCGCTGCCACCACTGCTACCATCAACCTGGAGAAGACCCTTGAAGCAGAGTACCGCCAATGGCGAATCTCCAGTACTTCCTGTACTCGGGATGGAGAGGAAAATTAAACTAAGCTTCCGGCAGGTCGAGTGACACCATCCAATCCTGGAGCTGAAGGGCCTGGAGGATCTGCGAAAGAGTGGCCATCTTGAATTGGTCCTTCCTGAGGAACTTGTTCAAGCGACCTCAGGTCCAAGATGGGTCGCAATCGTCTGGCTTTTTTGGGCACCAGGAAGTAGGCAGAATACCAATCCTGATTGATTTCTGCTAAAGGTATCTTTTCCACAGCATCTTTTTCCAACAGGGAGAGAAACTCCTGTAGAGGCGGGTTTGGGGTTCAAAAAGAATGTTCGTTCAGGGAGCAATCTGGGAGTGTCTTCAGAAATGGAAGGCAGTAACCTTGAGCAATTGTCTGCAATGCGCATGTGTCTGAAGTAATGGAATACTATCAGTATATATGCAGAACCTGTGTGCATCTTTTCAAATGTCTCACATACAGTATTGAAAAAGAAGAGTAATAAACTCCACGTTATAGCCTATTAAAGAAGGCTAATTTGTAGTTGGCAATTGTTACATACTGCTTGATTTCTTAACTTTAATCTTTGCTTTATTACTTTAATCTCAGACCATGGGTGAGGGTCTTTGGCAATTATTTCAATGCCATTATAGTTTTTTTTTTTATAAGAAATCATACACAATTAGCAGTATGATCAAATCTACACTGGCGGCTATCCTTTTTGTGTTATACTGCTCGGAAACATTTCGGCAGTGTGTGTAGTGGATCTCCACTCGATCGTCGATCCGTCTTGCTTGGTGAACGATCGTCAGCTCCAGACGTGATGCCGGGTGTCGCATATATACCACGTCACTACCGCCCATACCTCAGTTCCCCTTTTTTTCCCCCGAGAGTGAATGCTACAGAGGAAAACGATGGGAGACGAGGCTAACCAGCCTGAAAAAACTTGACAATGTGAAATTATGAAAGAATTAGAGAAAAATTGAAAGATCTTTTTTTGGAAGACAAGCGACTAGCCATATAGAAGCGGTCACTTGAGAGCCATCACCAGGCGTCCCTGCGCTTAGATGGATGTGCTAAGCCGCAAGAACCTTCACAGCGGGGATGGATGGGAGGGGCGATGAGGAATCTGCGGGAGAAGAATCCATAGAAAGAACATTATGATAAGTAATTTCTCCTTCAATGGATTGCTTTTCTCCCGCAGATTCCTCATCTGATGGAAGCCCCAAGCAGTTAGGACCACAGAGGCAGGCATAGGCAGAACTGCCCTAAAAAAAACATGCATTAGCCCCACAGGCAACATCCGGACAATAGTGCCTGGTAAACATGTGCAAGGATGAACTTCGAGTTGGCCTGATGCCGGGAGAAGCTCCCTCCTTGCAGACGGGTAACATTCTGCGATGTAAAGAATAATCTAACAAGTCTGAATCTGCTTAGTTACGGCCAGACGCTTGCGGAACCATGAATGGGCCAAGAACAGCTGGTCAGATTTTCGTAACTCAGATGTCCTAGCAACATAAAAGCTCAAGGCTCTTTTAGGATCTAAGCGGTGGAACAGCTCCTCCTCCTTAGAGGGGTGTGGTGGAGGGTAGAAGACTGGTAAATCTATAGACTGAGAAAGGTGGAACGCAGAAACCACTTTCAGAAGAAAGCCAGGCCTTGCTTTAAGGGAAACCTTTTCCCCATAAATTAAAGCAGGCATGAGGGCTTGCAACACAAAGCTTACGGCTCGCTAACTCTCCTGGCTGATGTCATTGCAACCAAAAAGGCTATTTTCAAAGTTAACGGTCTCAAAGAACAGAAATGCATGGGCTCAAATGGAGCAGCCATCAAGAATGTTCGAACTAGATTTAGATTCCAGTCTGGGACAACAAAAGGATATGGTGGAAACTTATTCACAAGGCCCTTCAGGAATTGGGCCATAAACAGTATCGTAAAGAAAGAACCTTGATCCGGGGACCTTTTGAACACAGACAAGGCTACCAAATATCATTTGACTGTGGTAACCTGAGGCCTGCTGAGGCCAGTGACAGAAGGAATTCCATCACTGTAGTGGTGGGGCAAGAGATGGGATCGATCTCACGTTCCCTGCACCACGACTCAAATCCTCTCCAGCTGCACGTGTACAGAAATCTGGTAGACTGTCTGCGTGCAGCCAGCAACACCTCCAGTACCTCCTCTGATAGTCATCCCAGTCATCATATCACATCAACTCAAGAGCCACGCATGTAGGTTGAGGGACTCCAGGTTTGTGTGAAGTACCTGACCTTCTGACTGTCAGGCGATCCGGGCGCTGAGGTAACCAGCAAGGTGGAGGGATGGTCAGATCCAAGAGGTTGGAGTACCAACTTCTTCACGCCCAGTCCGGGGCGATCAAGATCAAGGTTACTCAATCTCTTCAACCCCTTGAGAACCCATGAGATGACGGGAATTGGGGGAAGGCGCAAGTGGAGAGGGAACGTCCAATTCACCAGCAACACATCCCCCAGTAAGCCGTTCGCTGGGAATTACCTCAAGCAAAACTGTTGTCCCTTCCCATTGGACTCCATGGCAAACAGAGCCACTGCTGGGGTACCTCAGAAAGAGAAGACCTCTTCCAGAACTTCCTGGCACACTTCCCACTCATGTGAGACTGTGCTCTGCCTGCTCAGAGCATCCGCCAAGCCGATCTCTGTCTCCGCCAGATGAACTGCAGAGAACGAGATCTGGTTCTCCAGCAACCAGAACTACAGCTGCATCGCCTCTCTGCAGAGGGGGAGGGAGCGAACGCCATCCTACTTTTTCAGGTAGTGCATGGACAGTGTTGTCCATCAGAATCAGGACATGCTTCCCCTTGAGAGATGGGGAGAAAGCCCTCAGGGCTAACCTGATGGCTCGTAACTCCAGCCTGTTGATGTGCCACCCTGCTTCCATCGCTAAAGGCCGTTAACCTGCAAGTCCTCGCAGTGAGTGCTCCAACTCTTGAGAGACGCATCTGTGACCACTCGGGCCTGAGGCCAAGGAGGCCAGAATGGCTCCCCAGCCATGAGATTGTTGTTGTCGGTCCACCAACTGAGGTTGTCTACCACTGACCTGGACACCCTGAGGGAATCCGTGAGGGCTCTGAGGTACTGTGACCAGGAGCCACTGAAGGAATCTCATGCGTATCCTGGCCTTTGGCACTAGAAAAACACGAGGGGCCATGAGACCAAAGAGGCGGAGCAAGGAAGCCGCTGGTAAGGTAGCGTGGTACTAGAAATAATACGCCCACCAACCGGTACGATGTAGGAAGTGAAAATGAAAGCGGCTTAGAGGGCTGATGCACCCCCGCCGCTGCCTGCTGACTTCTGGAAGCCCCCTGTCCCTTCCGGAGTACAAGAAATGTTTCTGCCCTTGCCTGGCTTGCGGGAGCTATGCCTTTCTGCTGTAAGGCACATAACGCCTGTAGCCCCTGCTCCTAGAGGCGAAGCGAAAGTCCATCTTGGCTGGCGGCCCAGCGATTTAAACGCCTGAAGAGCGTAGATAGTCCTGTCTCCTCAATGCCATAGCCGCTCCATTTAATGGCCAACGCAATTTGCCACGTCAAAACCAGATTGTAGCGACTGCCTGGCCACCTCCTTCCGATCTTCCACAAGCTGTATGAAACCTTCTTGCAGCGCCCCTTCCCGGATGTATTGAGTTGCTTGCTCTACCGCCTTCAAGAGGTCAAAAGAATACTTGGAAAACCCACAGGCTACGTTGGTTGCTTTCAAGGCCATGCTGCCAGATGTGACGACCTTTTGCCATTTCATCCAGCCTCTTGCCCTCCCTGCCAGGAGGCAGGTTAGAGGTGGAGGAAGCTGCCCTGGTGGAAACCGTGGCTGCCTGCACAACAAGACCTTCAGGAGAAGGGTACAAAGACAAAAAAGACTGGTGCCCTCTCGACAGCAGAGCTGACCGGAGGTATGGAGCAGAGATGTTGCCACAAGGAAGCCGACTGGAACAGCGATAGCCTGGTTCAGTGGCATATGTCGTTCAGTAGTTGGACCCTCGTCCAAGATGACAGTTAGTTCATACCTCTGGACCAGAACTGCTGCAGCATTTAGCCCCAGTGTGTCGACTACCCTGTCCACTACTGATCGAAATTTGGCATGGGCATGTGTGTATGGCGGAGCCTGTTGTAATTCTACATATGGGGATGTACCCAGCCCGCTAGCGTCATGCAGCCCCTGTGCCAAAGCCAGGAGGTCTGCCTTGTCATCGAAATAGTAGACGCCACCCGCCCCTGCATACATAGGGTCAGAATATCCTTGGTCATCCCCACTGTCGGAGCTGAAGAACTCGGTCCGGGAAAGTGGAACGAAGAAACGATCGCTGATCATCAGCGTCAAGGGCTTATCGTTCGACGTCGACGGGGTCGCAGTCGGCATCGAGCAAGGCTTGGGCACCGAACGGGCGTCAGAAGCGCCCGAACCCTGAAGCTCACGGAAAGGCCCCAACTTTGAGGGTTTTAGTGCCTTTTTCGGCACCGAGCCCGAAGGCTCTCCTGAAGTCAATGGCATCAGCAAAGGTGTTTGCACGGGGTCAGGAACACAGAGCGCTGCTGCAGTCACTGGGGCCTGCTGCTTGAGGGTACACCGGCACCTACAGGTGCCTGTTTTTCGAACATCGTGAGCATTTGTGTTTTAAACTCTCTTGACGAGTGGTCGGCCCAGCCGATGACTTGCCTCTCTCGGACGATGAGTCGGAATGGCGTTGGTGCCGGCGGCGCCTTTTCTTCTTATGAGAAGATGAGCAAGAGTGGCTCCGTGAGTGGGACTGCTTCTTCGTCTTGTCCTGATATCTTTCTTTTTTTTCCGGGGTGGGCCTCTCGGTCTCAGCATCAGAAGGACCGACCTGTCACTGCGCAGGTGATTTAGACGGTGGTCGGCCCATCGCAAGCTTGTCTGTCCACTCACGCATGGACCTAGGGTTAATCTTATTACAAGACGCACACCACTCAGTATCGTGACCCTGCCGAGGCACCACTCACAGATGTCGCAGTCAGTGCAGCGTTTTAATCCTGAAATCTGAGATGCGGACCTCTCGCTGTTGAGAAAAAATACCAAATCTGATGAACATTCCATCGAAAAAAGTTGAGGACTCGATAACCAAGACTATTGTTCCTCAGGAGCAGCATGTCGAACACGCAGATAAAATGAACTGAGGTACGGGGCGTAGTGACGTGGTGTGTATATACGAAGCCCAAGGTCACGAGCTGACGATCGAGCAACCAGCAAGACGAATCGACTGCCGAGTGGAGGTCCAATATGCCCCCCTATCGAAGAATTTTTCGAGCAGCCGAGCTGGACGAGTATATCTATCAGATGAGGAATCTGCGGGAGAAAGGCAATCCATTGAAAACTACTTTGCCAAAGCCAAGAAATTAGAAAAGTGAGACTATCTTTGGTCCCCATTTGGTTGTTGGTGCAGAGGGGAAAGAAAGGTGGCAAGCAGGGCTTGACTGCTGCATAGGAAAACAGCAAGAGAAAAAAAAGGCTGAACAGCCCATAAGATGTTAACATAACAATAAATTCCTAAAGGAAGAAAAACCTTGTAGGAGATAACAAAATATGTAAAATCAGAAACTTTTTTTTTTTTAATTGGTTGGAGAGAGAAAACATGCGGCATGAAAGAAAACTGTCATCCTAGGACCATCACCAGGTGTCAACCCACTAAAAAAGAGATGCGCACCAACCGCCAAAACTTTCTGAGCGGGGATGGATGAGCGGGAAGATGATGAATTTGTGGGAGAAGAATCCATAGAAAGAACATTACGGTAAGTAATTTCTCCTTCAATGGATTGCTTTTCTCCTGCAGATTCCTCGTCAGATAGACTCCCCAAGCAGTGAGGCAAAGGCAGCGGGCAGAAAGTTACAACAGATTTTGAAGCACTGCCTTGCCAAAACATGCATCAGCCTCACGGGCAACGTTTAGACTGTAGTGTTAAGTGAGGACCATGTTGCCGCACAACAAATATCCCTAACAGGGACACCATCCCCTTTGTAAGGCAGTCGATGCAGAGACCCCGCTAGTCGAGTGCGCCCTAATGCCAGAAGGCAGCTCCCTGCCTGCAGATTGGTAGCACTCTATAAAATGATCCTCCGGGGTAGTGTTTGCTTTGTTACTGCCAAACCTTGACGGGCTAGCGAATACCCACAAAAAGTTGATCAGATTTAAGAAATTCAGACGTCCTTGCAACGTAGAAACTCAGGAGCCCTTTTGGGATCCAGTCGATGGAAATGCTCCTCTTCCTTAGAAGGGTGCAGAGGTGGGTAAAAGACCAGTAAGTCTACGGCCTGTGTCGGATGAAACTCTAGCCTGTTGATGTACCACCCAGCCTGTGAGTGTCCTCTAAATGAGACATAACCCGCTCTGCAGACTTCTGCAGATCATCCAGATCTCCTGATGTGAGCCATGACTAATGCCATGAGCTTGGTGAAGACCCTTGGAGCGGAGGTCAACCCAAAGGGGAGCACCTTGAACTGATAGTGCTTGTCCCCTATGAGGAACCTCGGGAACTTCCTGTGCTTTCGATGTATTGGCACATGGAAACAAGCGTCCTGCAGATCTATTGACACCAGCCAGTCCTGCAAATCTAGGGCGTGGAGAATTTCTCTCAACGTCACCATCTTGAACATCTCCTTTCTCAGAAACTTGTTCAAGACCCTATGGTCCAAAATGGGGCAGAGACCTCCTCCCTTCTTGGGCACTAGGAAATACCGGGAACACCAGACCGACCCTCTCTGCTCGGGAGGCACCTCTTCCACTGCACCCTTCAACAACAGGGCTCTCAGTTCTTCCTGTAGCTCCTGTCCTGGTTAGCTAGGAGGTGGTGGGTCTGTCCGGGGTTTCCCTTAAGAAGGGCAGACATAACAAGCTCCAGGGCCCAGGCGTCTGAGGTAATCTTCTGCCATTGGGGCCAATACTCTGACAGCCGTCAAGCAACCGATAAGTTGTGGGAGGGGAAACCAAAGCGGCTTAGAGGGCGGACCTGCCCTAACCGCTGCTTGCTGGCCTCTGGAAGCCCCCCTGCCCCTACCACTGCGCGAGAACACTTCTGTCCTTGCCTGGCCTGCGGGAGCTGCGCCTTCCTGCCATAAGGCACATAATGTCTGTAGCCCCTGCCCCTAGAGGCAGAACTGAAGGCAGGTTTGGCTGACTGCACAGTTAGGCCCAGTGACTTTGCAGCAATCTTTGACTCCTTAAATTGTTCCAGGGGAATTCACACTCAAAGGGCATGTCCAGCAGTCTGTATTGGACCCTAGGTGAAAAGCCTGAAGACCTTAAATAGGTATGCCTCCTCAATGCTATAGCCCAGGCTTGTCCAACATACGACCTGTGTGCCGCAATATGGCCTGCGGGCCGCAATGTGGCCCCAAGCTGTTTTCTGTGGCCAGCAAAGCCCCCCCCAAGAGCGCAGAGAAAGCATGGGATGTTTCTCAGCCAATGGAAATCATGATCAGTGTGTGGGTGGGGGTATGGACACACATGCACCACCTCACTAGTGATCAGTTACCGCTTGTTGCTGGGTGGCCCAGGCCGCCGTCGGAGATCCAGAGTGTGGTTGGCCAGGCCTACGCCTAGCTGCCTGAGCCAGGGAACAGCCAGCCTTCACTTGCGCACGAAGTGCAGCCTTTGCCTTGCTTGTACTCGTGGAGGTGAGTGTGGACAATCAGACTCCAGTATGACTCGGTAAGTACTGCTAGTAGTGTCACTGACTCACTGCGTATGTTAGAGTGCTTTTCAGTTCGTTTTATCATTATGGTTTATTGGTGCTGCTGGCGCTTCACTGTGTTAGGGAGAATTCTCTGTAAGGCTAATTTCCCAAACCTAGTGAGTCCCCCAGCAGCTTTGCTGGATTTTTGGGGTTTCTTTTTTCTCTCCAGAGTGAGATTATTTTGCTCCCACTCTTAGACATGATTTGAGGTGTTCCTTTAACTTTCCATGTGTTTTATGGGGTCTTTTATTCCATAGGGTCTCGTGTTTTTTTTGATGTGGGTTACACAGCACCCTCCGTGCCGTAACCCAGGGGTGTCGTAGCGACCCCCCAACATAGACTCCATACTCTGGGACTGACAACTGTCTCCCAGGGCATGTAAAGTCACCATTGGCTTTGCTAGTCCCAAATTATGAACAGAAACCAGTACAAACCATCATACTGTGGACGTACTGGTCGGGGCAATTCGATTGCCCCGGGGTCTGTTGTTCGAAGGGGCACGTCTCCATTCCCCCCTGATCGAGTTTTGGCTGGTGGCAGTGGATACTACTTTTTATATTCGACCGCGAATATATCTCTATGGGATTTTCCCATTGTTCGAGGCTACCAATTTTAATTATTTAATTCTTATAGTCTCGAATATACCGCTGAGTTATTTATTTAATATTAATTCACCGGTTGGTATTTTTTGCCAGAACTCGATTCTAAAATGGCGCTTGTGTTCTCTTCTGTGACTCCAACCCAAGTCGAGCCCTTTGTTCCACTTTTTGGCGGGCTTCTCCACAGAAGCCTCCAAAAGTGGTGCCACTCTGTCTGGGTACCACAGGAGGTGTGGGAGGGGGTTTAGGCACCATGGACTGAGTTACCTTGGTAACTCAAGTCGCACTCTTGTGGGATTGGCCCAAGTGGTGAGCCGGCCGGCTCATCACTTAGCATGTTTGATTGACAGCTAGGCTGAGTGAATGGGGGTGTGCTGCATAAAAGCAGGGCTTTGGGGACTGGAACTTCAGAAGTCGCCACAGGACCTAAGAATCCGAGGAGGGAGAAGCTGAGCCGACCTGCAACGACGACACCACCGGTGGAGCCCTGCTGAACCGTCTCACCACTTTTCCCGACGACAGAGGAGATCTCCAGTCCGGAGAGTCTTCTTCCTTTGACTGGTGGGGATAACCAGTTTTGCCTTCTTATCACCTTCCTGGAGCATCTCGTGGCTGCCTTGCCCATGCCAAGCACCCCGGCAACCGGAATACCACGGTTTACCACTACCGCGAAGAGAAGGGTAGTACCTTTTAACCGGAGAACTCTGCGGCTGGTTTCTTCCCGGGCAGTGCAACGACCTTCATCTTTCCTCCACGGTGAGACCTCTTCTTCCTCTGGACGAAACACTGACTTGCACCTGCTGCCAGGAACAACTGCCCCCGCTGGAGCTTCCTTCACACTTAAGGTACTGTGTTCCGCCTGGCTTCCCTTGCGACAGATCGTTCGGGGTGACAGTGAAGCCTCGACTTTCTAACCTGGGCTGGCCTGGGACAACCTAGCTAACTTTGCCTGACTTTAATTTCATCCTTTTTGTACGAACTATCTACAAGACTCTTTGGGCATAACCCCACTGTGTGAACCTGGACCCCTTCTGTGTGCTCTCTCCAAGAGTGGGCCCTGCAATTGACTTCCTTGCTCTCCAGTAGAACTCTGCCTATCCTGCCTTAATGTGGTTCTTTGTAAAAGTATTGAAACTTGTGTGCTTCCTTAACTCTGCCTTTTTCCTCCCTTTCTTTACAATTTATTAGAGTGTCATCTTATGTTAAGCGCTCACCTCTGTCTGAAAGTAAGTGGTGTTTCTCACTAAGACTTGTCTAATAAGTGAATAGGGTTGTATATATATATATATATGATCGTGACTGTGTGCTGAATTTACTCACCTCGTTTTTGCTAGTGTAAATTACAAGTGTGTTTTTAAATAAATAAGTATATACTTTTACACCAAAGCTCTGGTCAGTGTTTGTTTGTACTACTGTGTCTCTGTACCTATTGTGTATACTCTGCATACTGCCTAACTCTTCTTGAGGGAAGTCTGACTGCTCAGCCACAGCTACCAAGTGAATCTGTGTGGTACAGACGGCTACCAAGTGGGTTTACTGCCAAACACCTGTAGTCTTAAATCTTTTGCAGTGTCCCTAAGGGAACTGCACAGGTTTCTGCCTAACACACTGCACAGATTAATATTGGTGCTGCCGGAAAAACAGGGTGCCAACCAAATTGTGGGTAAAGTAAACAGCAGTACAGCCCCACAAACAAATACTTTTCATTGTCTCTTACGTGAGGTTATTCACTATGTCGTCTCCTTATTGGACACAAGTTCCTCTTCCTCTCCCCTCAACTCCATTGCAAGAAGGTTTCGGAAGATCGAGTGCTGCGATATACGCCTGCTTGGTGTTTTGATGTCCACTCCCAAAGGTGAGGATCTGCTCCCTAAGCAGTGACTTGCCTTGATCTTGTGGAAGTCTATGGAGTGACCTGTTGTCACCGAGGGCATTTGGCAGGACTGGGCTGGGGCATAAAATTGGGGGGAAATGCAGAGTTCAGAGGGGGCGGAGTTGGCATTTGAACTCCGCTCAAAGCAAATATTCAAAATAATAGTTTAAAAATGGAGCAATTTCTTCAATGCTGCCTCTTTCCAAACGCCACACATCAATTCCACTTGAAATCACTTCCATGGCAGGGGTGCACCCAAAACACTGTTGTAATGCAGTGCTTTTTAGTACATTAAGGGATCCATAGACACGCTCTAAAGTAGAAGGTTACCAAGGTAGCTCAGCAGGTTCAGAGACCGTTGCTGAGCTACTGCTAATTAATCTTATGAATTTTGGCAAATCCTTATAATAAACCAGTGCTATAAAATGTGTTTGGCCGGAGCATGGGTTGGGCTAGTCGCTTGCTTATATTCAGGGTGAAGGTGGGGGTTATTCTGCCCCTGTAGTGAAAATCAAAAGTTGGCATCCATGAACCCACAATTTAATTTCATAATAACGTCAGTACAACGGAAGCATTTATTTGTGATTAATCTGTTTGACAAGGTACGAGTATATAACATCTTTTTAAATATAACCTGTGATAAAACACAAAGGAAGGGGCATACAAATTACAGGGTATTTGTGTGGTAGCCCGACTAAAAAGGAAACATTTCAAAGAAAACTAGTGAATGCAAGTTTAAGCAGCATTGAGTTTGGAAAGAGCTTATTTTTTCTATCAAAGTGTTAAGATCAACATTTGGAAAACAATAGTGTGCCCAGCATGTAGAAAGGCTACTTTTAACCGTGATGCCCCCCCACCCCAGTGATAGCCCCATTAATTCCTGTTATGACCCTTTCAGGCCAGAAGAAAGGAAACAGGCTGAGCAAATGATTAGATTTATAGTTTCTCGAGTGCCCTTTGCGCGCCACGACTACTCCGGTAGATTTAGCTTTTTGCGCTGGCATGCATCAGTCAAGTTCACCATCATTTTCCATTTGCTCTCTTCTTGTCTTAATATCATTTTGCGCCGCTTCTTCTACCTCCTTTCTTCTTTCACGTGGATGGGGAGCAGATATACGAGGTCTTGATGCCTTCCTCTCCTCTCCCTTTCTTTTTCTCTTTGTGAAATCGTGGGCACGGGGATTGCCTGTTCAATAAACTTTTGGGTGGCCCTAGATTCTGTATAAAAGCGCACATGTTCCTGTAGCAGTATAGCATAATCCTGAGCCTGGCAAGGTACAGCATTGCATGTTTAATATTAAGCCGATTATGCCTAAGCAATGATTTTCTAGCCCTATGCACAGCAATCGTAGAAACTGACTGGGTATTGTAGTGTATTTCATGCTTCGCTGTTGTCTAGTTGCTGTCAGGAAAGCATCCCTATCCTTATAATTGAGAATCTGTACTATGATTGGTCTTGATTGTTCTCCTGCAGGTCTGTGTCTCAGAGACCCGTGCACCCTTTCGATCATGCATACTTTGAAGACGTCTGCTTTGCTTTTAACTTTTCCTAAAAGTTTTTGTGTTCATGGTCTGGCTTGACTACATGTCAGCTGGATACCTCAATGTTCCCTATTACCAATTTGAAGCAAAGACTTTGATTCTCTTTTTTTCTAATTTCCCAGGTGGCTGTATTCTCCTACTGCTTGATGCCCTTTGCCTGCCAATTTCTGGTGTGCATTTATTTTTTGTGGTTTAAGCAGGAGAGCGAGAGATCCTCAAGATACAAACTGCACTACGTCTCAGCATTACCCTGACTGTTCACTGCGAAATTACTTTTCCCCCCAACTGGCTAGACCAGGAACATTTGTTGTTGACACAATTCTACAGGTAGTCGAGCTTTCACAGTGCTTGTTGTTGTGCCTGCCAGCTCAAGATTAATCCTGTTTCCTGTATAAATGACAATACATTGCCTAGGTTTTCTTTGAATTGATGGTAAAAACTTTGATCACATAGCCACTGAAATTTTTCAATAGCTTTTTCAAATCACAGTTTTTAAAAAAATATTAAGACGTAGTTGTCTGCAAATAGCAATAGATTTAATTTGCACCCATCTAATTTGGGAGTACCAGCATTTAAGTTTAGAATTACTAAGGCAAAGTCATTGAGAAATAAAGAAAAAAGCTTGCTTGCGCTTTTGCACCTTGCGAATTGTGTGTGTGCGAGGACCGCTTACAGATGCCTTCTCGGGTTGGAGAGTGAAGGTTTGAATGGTGTATAGGGCGTGCAAATTGATAAGTAAGCACTAGAAAGGGGTGAATAGCCTTGTCTTTAATTTAGAGCACTGCAAAACAGGACGACTCTGGCCACAGGCATGACATAAAAAAAAAACATGTTTTTGTTCTCCTCAACAGGCATAATTTACTGAGTAAGCAAGGCCACCTCCAACTCTATCAGCTCGCCTCAGCAACACCTTTTCCTGTTTACCTGATACTATCACTGACCTCCCTCTCTGCCCACCACCAGGTAAGAACACTATCCTCTGGGTTTATCTGTGTTAGCACCTAGCTAAAGGAGCAATTACTAAGTTTTCAGTGGCAGTTTAGTGTTTCAGCTCCCATCTGGCTGCCTGCCATGTGAGATTAAGGAGCATTCCTTTGTATCCATTCTTATTTAAATAGCAATCCAAGGGTGCCATACACTGTATCCTCCCCACCCCCCAACTGGCTACTTGTACATCACACATCAAACACTGCATCGCATCATGAGTGAGGCTTATTCTAATAGTGCCATACAGTGTGACCCAATGTTGTGCCTATATTGAAACAACAATATTATTACTTAATAATACAAAGTTTGAATTGTTTTGTTATGGGACTGTGGAAAAGTAGTTTTCATATGACTAAAATGTATCTTGGCTCTATTGGCAACAGGCCCTACCCAACACTCGAAAGATGGCGAATCAGAAAACAAGAAAGATTGATGCTGAATGTAATGTTTTCAATGAAAGTTGGACCAAGGATTTCTTTGTGTTTGAACAAAACGGTAACATCCTGTGTCTCTTTTGCAAGGAAAAAGAAGCTGTCTACAAGGAATACAACGTTAAGCAGCATTACACTACAAAACATGCAATTGAATATGACAACCTGATTGGCCAGATTAGAATTGATCGGATGAACTCACTAAAGCAGAGTATGATAGGGCAACAATCTTTCTTCAAAGCTGCCAGGCAGAGAATTTGTCAAAGATTGCTTGCAAATATGTACATCCATGGCATTCCCTGACAAACAAGCAATGGTGGATGTTAGGCAGAAACCTGTGCAGTTCCCTTTGGGAACACTGCAAAAGATTTAGGACTACAGGTGTTAGCAGTAAACCACTTGGTAGCAGTCTGTACCACCCAGATTTACCTGGTAGCTGTGGCTGAGCAGTCAGACTTCCCTCAGGAAGAGTTAGGCAGTATGCAAAGTATACACAATAGGCACTCAGATACAATAACACAAGCAAACACTGACCAGAGCTTTGGTATCAAAGTATATAATTATTTATTTAAAAACACACTGTTTGAAACACTCCAGCACTCTTATTGTAAAACACTCTAAACACAGTTACTATTATAATATATACAATCCTTATTCCTTATCAGATAAGTCTTAGTTAACACCACTTATTTCCATACAGAGGTGAGCGCTTAACTATAGATGGCACTCCAATAAGTTTATGAAGAGGGAGGGAAAAAGACAGAATATGGAAAGATACACCACTCTAAGATTTAGGAACACTTTTAGCAAGCCAGAAGAGCAAAAGTCACTTGTGAGCCAAAGTCCATAGGATGGGCCCCCTCTTAGAGAGAGCAGAGCACAAATGCGCCCAAGATCACACAGTTACACTAGGCTTAGAAAGTCTTGCAGAGAGGTCGAAAAGAGTTTAGAGAGGCTCAGAAAAGTTTAGCCAGGGTGTTCCATGCTAACCCAGGTTCGAATGCCGGGGGATAAATCTACCCCGTACAGTCGGTGGCAAGGGAAGCCAGGCGGGACACGGTACCTTAAGTGGGAAGGATCCTCCAGCGGTGGCAGTTGTTCCTGGCAGCGGGTGCAAGTCTCGTCGTCTTCCAGGGGAAGAGAAGCTCTCAACTTGGAGGAAAGATGAAGGTCGTTGCACTGCCAGGGAAGAAACGAGCCACAGAGTTTTCCGGTTAAAGGTATCACCCTTTATTTCGTGGTCGTGGTAAAACGTGGTATTCCGGTTGCCGGGGTGCTTGGCACAGGCAAGGCGGCCACGAGATGCGTCGGGAAGGCGAAAAGACGGTGAAACTGGTTATCCCCACCAGTCAAAGGAAGAAGACTCTCCGGCGGGAGATCTCCTCTGTCGTTGGGAAAAGTGGTGAGACGGTCCAGCAGGGCTCCACCGGTGGTGTTGTCGTGGCAGGTCGACTCAGCTTCTCCCTCTTCGGATTCTTAGGTCCTGTGGCGACTTCTGAAGTTCCAGTCCCCAAAGCCCTGCTTTTATGCAGAAAACCCCATTCACTCAGCCTAGCTGTCACTCAAACATACCAAGTGGTGAGCCGGCCGGCTCACCACTTGGGCCATCAGGACGGAGTGCGACTTGAGTTGCCTAGGCAACTCAGTCAAGGGTGCCTAAATCCCCCTCCACCCCCCCTAAGTACCCCAGACAGAGTGGCACCACTTTAGAGGGCTTCTGTGGAGAAGCCCACCAAAAAGTGGAACAAAGGGCTCGACTTGGGTTGGAGTTACAGAAGAGAACACAAATGCCATTTTAGAACCGAGTTCTGGCAAAAAATACCAACCGGAGAATTAATAATAATTAAATAAACCGGCGGTATGTTCGAGGCTATCGTAATTAAATAAATAAAGATAGTAGCCTCGAACAATGGGAAAATCCCGTAGAGAAATATTTGCGGTTGAATATAAAAAGTAGTATCCACTGCCACCAGCCAAAACTCGATCAGCGGGGACGGAGACGTGCCCTCTCGACTAACAGACCCCGGGGCAATCGAATTGCCCCAGCCAGTACATCCACAATATGATGGTTTGTACTGGTTCTGTTCAGAATTCAAGACTAGTAAAGTCAATGGTGACTTTACATGCCCTGGGAGACAGTCAGTCCCAGGGTATGGAGTCTATACTGGGGGGTCACTATGACACCCCTGTGTTACTGCACTGAGGGTGCTGTGTAACACATCACAAAAACACATGACGCCCTATGGAGTAAAAGTTCCCATAGCCCCTTAAACACATCTAGAGTCAAAGAAACACACTCAAATCATGGCCAAGAGTGAGGGTAAAAGAGCCTCACTCTTGGCAGGAGAAAAAAATAAACCCCAAAAATCTAGCAAAGCTGCTGGGGGACTCACTAGGTTAGGAAATTCAGCCTAAACAGAGAATTCTCCCTAACAGTGGAGAAAACCAGTCTCTCACATTAGACAATTGCTAGAAGAGTAGATGACCCATCATCAAACTTTGCATTCACACTGACAAAAATACTAAGTGCATGTGAGTTTTACAGCTTGGGGATTGATGAAAGAACAGATGTGAGTGATACTGCTCAACTGGCGATCTTTGTACGAGGAGTAACCAAATAATTCCAAATTGTTGAGGAACTACTTTAGCTACGTCCAATGAAAGGCAAAACAGGAGAAGATATTTTCAATGAAAAACGTGTCTTGTTGAAATTCAATCTGCCAGACGACTAACTCTATGGTCTGACAACTGATGGGGCGCCTGCTATGAGTGGCAAAGACAATGGATTTGTCAGTTTACTGGCAAAGTCAGTTCCCCAGAATGTCATCACACATCACTGCATTATTCACCAGTAACAACTTTAGGCAAAGGCCCTGGAGATGAAGATTGTGATGGAAACGGTTGTTTCGACAGTCAATTTTAAAAGGTGAAAAGAAAGGGCTTAACCATAGACAGCTCCAAGCATTTATTGCAGAGATAGGAGAATACCATCATGATATTTACTTCTGCCATGTTTGGTGGCTCAGTAGGGCAGCCACACTATCCAGACTCTGGTCACTGTTTAATGAAATTTAAACATTCATGACAAACAAAGGGAAAGGTGGCAACTTCTTGGATGATGAATACCTGGTTGAATGACTTGGCATTCCTTGTTGACATAACTAAATATCTCTCGAACCCGAATATAAAACTGCAAGGGAAGGATCAGTTAGTGAACAGGCTGTAAGAGCACACCCAATCCTTTGTTCATAAGCTGGAATTGTTTCAGAAACAGCTGAATGAAAAAGAAATCCCATCAATTTCACAGTACTGTTAAAATGATCTGCTCACAACATCAACTATGACAAGTATGCTGCACTGATTGGGAATCTTTTGGATGAATTTAAAAACAGATGTTCAGATTTCAGGGAGCACAGTGATGAGCTGAAGATGCTTGCAGATCCATTTGGTACTAATGTCACCAATGCCCCTACATGTTGCAAATGGAATTGACATCCAAAATAATAGCGACCTGATGAGAACCTTTTCAGAACATAACTTGCATACATTTTATAGTCAATACATTACATGGGACTCTTTCACAAATCTGTCAAATCATGCACTTCGGTTCATTGCACTTTTTGGCAGCACATACTGATGTGAACAGCTTTTCTCAAGATTGAAGAGCACAAAAACAAAATAAAGATCACTTTTGACAAATGGACATCCATCTGGAATAATCTGCAAAGCCATATAAAGTGAGCCAGCAGATAATGAGAGCTTGTGCAAACAAAAACAATGGAAGTGTCACATTAAAACAGAGTTAATTTCAGTGTTAGTAGAGTTGTTGTAGACTTCTTCAAAATGTTGTATTTGAAACTGTTTTTGCATGCAAGAAGTTAGGGTGCATTGAAGTGTGCTTTTATTAGAGAACTTAAAATAGTTATATCCTGCCTCTCTTTCTTGCCTTATGGTTCCAGTTGAATAGAAATGTCCACGAATATGAGCCTGAAGTCATTTTAACTGTGCTGAATGCTTTTCTAAGACTTAATAATATGCACAAGACTGGAGAATTAGCAATCTTGGACCCATAGCATTTGGAGCAAATTATCCCAGCTCTTTATAAAACCTGCTGTGGCCACTGTTTGGCTTTTGTTTACTTCTTTCTCTTTTGATTGTGTGGTTCGACCTGTTCAGGAAAGGTTATCAACAGGTAATCGTGCAACAAAGTTCTAAAAGATTACTTTCAGCTTTAGGTGATTGCTTTTCCACGTTTCATCAGTTGAATTGGATTATGCTTCTTTCATTAACACAGAAGTAGTGAATAACTGCACAGGCATCATCAATCATGCTTTTAAAGGAGAATGCTGACAAATTGGGCACAGCCAGCATAACCATATTTCTACAGAGGCATATATTGGGCACAACCAGCACGGAAATGAGTTACGACAGTGGCACTACTGGCTTACACTATGGACACATTGATCATTAAAATGTATTGTGCTGTAAAATGTTTGTGTATGCTGTTGGAGATATGGAATTGTCTTGTTACTCTTAGAACTGATTGTAAACTATATGGCTTTTTGGTCAATTTTTCTGCTATAAAATGCACCATTTCAAGCCCAATATTTTAAATACAAATCTCAGAGGGAACCCTCAAACTCTCCCTAGATCCTTATAGCCCCTCGCTATGCTTGGTCACTCCCACTATTTCAGGAGACTATTAACACCTACACACACAAGCTACTGACCTTTGATCATTTATGATGGAGGGGCCCCCGCTTAGATAGTCGCTGCCCCGGAAACCAACAGCTATCTTTGGTACTGCATGGCACATCACTGCCTGTGCTATTATATTGTGTCAAAAGTCACACAATACAGCTTTCGGTGAGGTTGTTGAATTTTGGCTCGTCGGCCTCCTGGGTGACAAAAAGTTAATGCTTCGGTAATAAGACAAAAATGGCAGGTCTCCTCTTGCTTGCCAGTACTTTCCGGTCATGGTGGAGTACTTCCCGGTCATGGTAGAACTGACCGGAGGGACGGAACAGGCATGCTGCCACAGGGAGGCTACTGGATTGGCATTCGCTGGGTTCAGAGGCATAGTCCACAGCCTGCAGTCCTAAGGTGTCAACTACCCTATCTACAAGTGCCTGAAATTTGGAATGGGTGTGGGTGTAAGGTTGACTTTGCTGAATTTCCAAATCAGGTGACATGTCCAGCCCGCTGTGATCGTGGAGCCCTTGTGCCAACTCCCAAAGGTCAGCTTGGTTGTCAAAATAGTCGACACCCCCCCCTTCCCATGTACACGGGATCCACACCTCCCTGAGCATCTCCGTCATCTGTGCCGTCAATAGATGTCATGGTACCGAAGAAGTCGTTCCGGGAGAGCGGGGTAAAAGATTTGCCACCGAGCGTCGGCGCCGAGGGCTTGTCCTTCAGCGCCAATAAAGTGACTGTCTGCATCGATCAGGGCTGTGGCACCGAGATGGCGTTGGTGACGCTCGGACCTTGAGATGCGTGTGAAGGCTTTTGTGCCTTATTTGAGCCCGAAGTCTTAACTGACGCAGATGGCGTCCGCACTGGTGCTTGCCTGAGGTCTGGTGAACTGAGCACCGCTATTTCCTCTGATGCCTGCTGCTTGGGGTGCAGGGGGGTGTGTTTGGGGGCATGCCTGCAGCGGAATGTTTCTGGTGCATTTCCAGCATTTTGGACCTTGAAATCTTCCCACTCTTGCCAAGTGGTTGGCCCAGCCGACGGCTTATCTCCTTCCGCCGAACATTCGGAATCTCGACGGTGACACCTCTTTTTCTTGCGCAATGACGAGGAGGAAGAGTGGCTCCTAGAATGGGACCGTTTCTTCGTCTTCCGACAATGTTTCTCCTTCTCTTTTTTTGGGGGTAGGCCCCTCGGTCTAGGCCTCAGAGGACCAGACAATCTATTGCGCCGGAGATTTTGAAGAAGGTCGCCTAATGCGAATTTAGCAGTCCACTCGCGCAGCGATTTCGGATTCATTTTAGTGCACGACGCACACACCTCCGTGTCGTGACCCGTGCCAAGGCAACAGAGGCATATCTCATACGGGTTGGTAACCAACAATTTGGAGTGGCAGTCGCAACACTGTTTGAAACCCGAGGACATCTTGCGGTCGAACGAAAAATACAATCCTGACGAAAATATGTCAGAGTCAAAAACTCGATTCACTGTGTTCCTAAAGCAGCGTGTCGAGTATGCAGAAAAAAGCAACCGAGGTATGGAGCAAAGTGACGTGGTATACATCCGACACCCAACCTCACGTCCGGGGCCGACAATTGAGCACCAGGCAAGACGGATCGACTCGAGGTCCATTAACCCCCTGTAGAAGTTTTTTTTCGAGCTGCAGAGCTGGATGAGGATATCTATCAGATGAGGAATCTGATGGAGAAAGGCAATCCATTGAAGTGGTTGCTTAAAGAGGCCTGGCCAAGGAATAAACCAGGTAGTAGTTGATGTAAGTGTTGAACTGTGGTTCAAACAGAAACAACTCATGTTAACTTGTGACATTTGTCTTTTGAACTGTGGAGAAAACCCTTGTTCAGATCTTGACGGGGAACTCACCCAGGTTGTGAGAAGCGACGTTGATCATATTGTGAATTCAAACATATGTCATATATCATTATTGAATTGCCATATATTTCCTTATTGCTTTATTGGTTGTACAAGTGTGAGGGACAGATATCCTTATGTTAGTGTTTCCTTTAGTTTATTTTAGGCAGGGAAATCCTTGTCAGGGTAGGGATATTGAGGCATTTATCCAAATTTCTTTTAAATAAAATGGCTAAAGTTGAAATCTCTTTACAAAGTTGTCCGCCTCACACTTTGGTGTTACTGACAGCGGATATTTTTATACTTTGTTTTTTACTTATTACTTGTGCACATTTGCACTTTACTGCATTTTGCCATTTAGAGTACCATATACTCTAAAAAGGCTGTTCCACAAGATTTTCACTTGTCCTTTTTCCATTTTGTGCCATGGCCCACATCCTGGCCTCATGTCTGGAATTGCTGTATATGCAAAGCCCTTTCCCAGAAAAAGATTCTGCTTTCCCGGTCAAATCAGCGGTCTGTGTATGTGGCGGGATGTGGGGGCTGGGTCTGTCGGTACCCAGTCCACATCCAAGCCAAAGTGTGTCTGTTGATGGGCAGATGTGGATGAGAGAGTCTGTCCATGATTGGACAATCTCTGCCAGTGTTGAATGGTGCAGGACCTTACCATTGGTGGTGTTAGGGAGAATTCTCTGTATAGGCTAATTTCCCAAACCTAGTGAGTACCCCAGCAGCTGTGCTGGAGTTTTGGGGTTTAATGTTTTCTCCTGCTGAGAGTGAGACTCTTTCTCCCACTCTTAGGCATGATTTCAGAATGTCCTTTGACTTTGTAATGTGTTTTATGGGCTATGGGGTCTTTTACTCCATAGGGCTTCATGTGTTTTTGGCAAGTGTGTTACACAGCACCCTCAGTGCAGTAACACAGGGGTGTCATAGTGTCCCCCAAACAGACTCCATACCCTGGGACTGACTACTGTCTCCCAGGGCATGCAAAGTCACCTTTGACTTTACTAGTTTTAAATTGTGAACAGAACCGTACAAACCATCATATTGTGGAAGTACTGGTAGGGGTAATTCGATTGCCCCTAGGTCTGTTTTTCAAGGGGGCACTGTCCAGTCCCCCCTTGTTGAGTTTCTGGCTGGTGGCAGTGGTTACCACGCGAAATATTCCACCGGAATATTTCCTATGGGATTTTCCCATTCATTTTAAACGCACCACTTTTTTGGTGCAATGTTAAAGATACAGCCAGGTTATTTAATATTTATTCCCCGGTTGGGTCTTTTTGCCAGGACTCGGTTCTAAAATGGCGTTTGTGTTCGCCTCTGTAACTCCAACCCAAGTCGAACCCTTTGTTCCACTTTTTGGCGGGCTTCTGCACAGAAGCCTCCAAAAGTGTTGCCACTCTGTCTGGGTCTACAGGATGTGAGGGAGGGGGGAATAGGCACCCTGGACTGAGTTGCCTCGGCAACTCAAGTCGCACTCTTGTGCGATTGGCCCAGTGGTGAGCCGCCCGGCTCACCACTTAGCATGTTTGAGTGACAGCTAGGACTGATGAATGGGGGTTTTCTGCATAAAAGCAGGGCTTTGGGGACTGGAACTTCAGAAGTCGCCACAGGACCTAAAGAATCCAAAGAGGGAGAAGCTGAGCCGACCTGCAACGACAACACTACCGGTGGAGCCCTGCTGAACCGACTCACCACTTCCCAACGACAGAGAAGATCTTCTTCCTCGAGAGTCTTCTTCCTTAGAACTGGTGGGGTTAACCAGTTCGCCCTCTTTTCGCCTTCCTGGATCGTCTCGTGGTCGAATCGCCCGTGCCAAGCACCCCAGCGGCCGGATAGCCACGCTTCACCACTACCGCGAATAAAAGGTTAGTACCTTTTAACCAGGAAACTCCGCGGCTGGTTTCTTCCCTGGCAGTGCAACGACCTCCAGCTTTCCTCCACGTCTAGATCTTCTCTTCCCCTGGACGAAGCCCGACTTGCACCCGCTTCCAGGAACAACTGCCCCCGATGGTGCTTTCTCACCATTTCAGGTACTGTGTCCCGCCTGCTCTCCCTTGCAACAGACTGTTCAAGGTGTCCCGTAAATCCTTGACTCTCTATCCTGGGGTGACCTGAGACCTGTTAACTAACTTTTCTGAACTGATCCAACTCCTTTTTGAACTATCTGCAAAGACTTTTAAGTGTACTTCAACTGTGTGATCTTGGGCACATTCCAGCTTGTTCTCTCCAAGAGTGGGCCTGGCCTATGAACTTTCTTTCTCTACAGTAGACTCTGCCTTTCTTGACTTGCTGTGGTTCTTTTAAAAGTGTTGGTATTGTGTGCTTTCCTAATTCTGCCTTTTCCCTCCCTTTTTAAATAATTATTGGAGTGCCATCTTGGTTAAGCGCTCACCTCTGTATTGATAATAAGTGGTGTTCTTTTCCTAAGACTTGTCGAATAATTAATCAGGGAGGTGTATATATTTCTAGTGACTGTGTTTGAACTTGCTTGACATATTAGTGCCAGTGTATTTTTACAAGTGTGTTTTTAAATTAATAATTATATACTTTTATACCCAAGCTCTGGTCAGTGTTTGCTTGTACTACTGTATTTTTGTACCTAATGTGTATACTCTATATACTGCCTAACTCTTCTTGAGAGAAGTTTGACTGCTCAGCCACAGCTACCAGGTAAATCTGGGTGGTACAGACTGCTACCAATTGGGTTTACTGCCAACACCTGTAGTCTTAAACTTTTTGCAGTGGTCCCTAAGGGAACTGCACAGGTTTCTGCCTAACAGTTATGTTCGGGAGCTCATAAAGATCCCTCTCGGATATTATTTTCTTTTTCTTCCTTCTGGTTTTCCGATTCATCTAATTAGGCTTTGGTGGCTGCTCGCTGTTAACTTCTTTCGTTAGTTCTATGGTAGATGGATTTGCCCCATTCCGTGTTCCCTTGAAGTTCACAGGATTGTGCCATGCGAATAAATTCCTCCATAATCGACTCTGAAAGTGGCGTATCATTGAATTCAGAAAGTACCCTCTCTTTCCTATTCATCTCTGGCCTTGCTTCTAAGCTCGGCCTTCTTCCACCACTAAAATTACAGTGGCAGACAGTTTGCTGATATCATCTTGTGTGTTCGACCATTTCCCCTGGAGCGCCACTATTCCCTTTGACTGTTGCTTAATGTCTACTTTTAATTCTGCCAGCGGAGTGAATAGGACCTCATTGATAGCTGATTTTAGTCCCACCATTGAACTTTCACATGCTCCTACTTCCCTAGTGAGTTCCAGCAACAGCTATGACAGTGTTTGTACCTCCCCTCTTGAGAGCTCGGAGACATTTACTAAGGAATTCAGAACGAAATTCAAGGCTGGCAGAGTGGCCTCATTTGCCTTTCTTTGAGAATTTGTGAACCTCCTCCCCTCCTAGTTGCCTTCTATTCTCATTGCCAGGAGCCATACTACAGCCCAATCCCCCCCCCCCCCCCCCGACGTCTGTATTGGACTAAAGACTAGGCCTGATGCTAAGGGGATGTATGTGGTCGTATGATGATTTGACTTTCTATGACCTATATTTGGGGAGCTGCTATTATTATCACTAGTGTGTCCAATCAAATCAGAATTACCCATAAGGTCAACCACCTCGCATAGTTCAGCATCTCCCACACTTCGACATTTCCTTCTAGGGAAGACATTTTTGATAGTTCTTTTCATGGTACTAGCAGTTAGGGTGAATTATAGGCCCGTCATTTGTGTTAATTTTAGGCTCAAAGTATTTAATTCAGAGTACGAGCCTCTCTCTTAGGTGATCTCACTCCCTCCGATGTTGAGAGACACAATTGTTGAGCCAAAACATCCCTTTGTGAAGAGTGGGCCATTTTGTCCATTGAGATGGGCCTTGTGTCGCCCAATTTACATGTCACCGCAAGACCATCAAGTACAGGGGCTCTTAGGTCGTCAAGTAGTATCCCACTCCTCAAATAGTACATGTGCGACATTTCTTCGTGCTCTGCAGCGAAGGAGAACTGACCTTACGGTAATGTTCTTTTTATGGATTCTTCTCCGGCAAATTCCTCATCTCCCCTCCCATACAACCCCGCTCAGAAAGTCAGTGGTTGGTGCGCATCTTTCTATTTCACGTTGACTTGGTGATAGTCCTGTGTCCATTTTCGGTCTACCTGCCACAGTCCTAAAACAAACATTTTTCTAACACTACCTTAGTGTTCTTTTTCAATTGTTCCTCCTTCGGAGGCCTATATAACTTCTTTCTTTCTTAAAGGGCCCATTAGCCCGTTTTATCTGTGTTTTCCTATGCAGTGTGTGGTGCTCTGAAAAAAGGGGGGACTGAGGTTGTGGTGGAGTGAAGACCCTTGGGGTGGAGGTAAGACCAAAGGGAAGCACCTTTAACTGATCGTGCATATCTCCTATGGTGAACCTTAGGAAGTTCCTGTGCTTTCGATGGTTTGGCACATGGAAATAGGCGTCCTGTAGGTCTATGGACACTAGCCAATCCTGAAGTTCGAGAGCGTGGAGAATCTCTCTCAACGTCACCATTCTGAATTTGTCTTTCCTCAAGAACTTATTCAAGGCCCTGAGGTTCAGAATGGGACGGAGATCTCCTCCTTTCCTGGGCAACAGGAAATACCAGGAATACCAACCCAATCCTCTCCGTTCGGGAGATACCTCTTCCACAGCACCCTTCAGCAACAGGGCTCTCAGTTCTTCCTGGAGCTCCTGTCCCGGTTGGATTGGAGGTGGGGACGGTCTGTCCAGTGGTTTCCTTAGAAATGGCAGACAATAACCCCATTGGATGAGCTGTAGAGCCCAGGCTTCGGAAGTAATTCCCTGCCACTGTGGTAAGTGCTCAGTCAACCGTCCTCCAACCAGTGCGCTGTGAGAGGGGAAATCAAAGCTGCTTTGGAGGCTGGGTTGCCCGCGCCACTGACGCTGCCCGTTTACCTCTAGAAGCCCTTCTGCCCCTTCCAGGGCGGGAGAAACGCTTCTGCCCTTGCCTGGCCGGTGGCAGCTGCACTCTTCTCCCATAAGGAGCATATCTCCTGTAGCCCCGTGCCCTAGAGGCGAAGCTAAAGGCAGGCTTGGTCGGCTGCACAGCTAGGCCTAAGGATTTGGCAGCAAGTTTTGATTACTTGAATTTCTCTAAGGAATCTTCATCTTTGTGGCCGAACAGAAGATCTCCCTCGAAGGGCATGTCCAAAGTTTCACTTGGACATTGGGTGAAAAACCAGAGGTTTTCAGGTAGGCCTGACTTCTCAATGTTATGGCCGATGCCATAGATTGGCCTACGCAGTCGGTGATGGCTAAGCCCGTTCACAGAGACTGCTTGGCCACCTCCTTCCTACCCTCCACTAGCTGTAGGAAGCCCTCGTGCATCTCACCTTCCGGAACATACTGGGCAGCGTTTTCTATGGTGCATCACACCTTCCAGACCATACTGGGCAGCGTTTTCTACGGCAATCCATAGGCTGAAGTAGTATTTGGCAAAACTGATTGCCGTATTCGTAGCTTTGAGGGCCATGCTACCTGAGGTGAATGCCTTCTTCGCCAAGGCATCTCCTTTTTTTACTTCTCTGTCTGGGAGTGGATGTAGAAGATGCAGGTCTAGAGAGATCGTAGATGCCTGCATGACAAGCCCCTCCAGGGAAGGGTGAGAAGTGAGCTAAGAGGGGTCTTCTCTAGCCGGCCTGTACTTCGCGGAAATGGCGGAGCTGACGGTAGGAATGGAACATGGAGTTTGCCATAAAGATATCAAAAGATCAGCAAAGGCCGGGCCCAGAGGCATGTTAGATTCAGTGGCAAGACCTTACTCTAGGATGTCGGTAAGGTCAAGGTCATCACCTTAGGGGGGGATGACACTGTTGAGTGCAATCCCAGGTTGTCAATAACCCTTTCCACCAGAGCCCTGTATTTAGTTACATTGTGGAGATAGGGCTGGGACTGCTGAAACTCTAGGTCAGGCGAAGTGTCCAGCCAATGGGCGTCTTGGAGACATTGAGCCAATTGTAGAAGCTTACCCTGGTTGTCAAAATAGTCGACCCCACCTGGGTCAAGATCCTGTTAATCAGCGTTGCGATAGCCAAAGATACCCGTCATGGTCTCGAAAAATTCAGACCGGGGCCGTGGTGTGAAGATCTTAACGACCGTCGACGTTGAGGGTTTGTGTTTCGGCGCTGTGATGGTGGATGCCGGTGTCAATCGAGACGCCGTAGTATCGACATCCTTGGACACACAGCGGTAGTCCGGCTTCAATAATATGATTAATCGGCGCCGACATAGTCGGTACCGGGGCACTAGAGTGGTTGGGTACACAGAGTGCCGCTCTTCGCTCCGAGGCATGTGCGTGGGGGTGGCAGCCACGCTAACTGCGGCATGCTGCTTGAACATTTCAAACATCGAGGATTTAAAAACCTCCCACTCCCGGCGGCTGGTAGGCCAAGCCGACGGTTTACCTTCTTCCGTCGACGACTCGGAAGAGTGGCTCCTCGAGTGAGACCTTTATTACTTCTGCCTGTGTTTTTTGGGAGTATAGCCCTCGGTTTCGGCCTCCGAAGACCGAACTGTCGCCCATGTACAGATTTTGAGGGTGGTCGACCCAGAGTGAGTTTTGCAACTCGGTCGCAGATTTCGGCTGCTTCTTGGCACACGACAGATACCCCTTAGTCCTGTGACCCATGTCGAGGCACCAGAGACAACTCGTTTGGGTCGGTAAGGGACATCTTGGTGCCACAATCGGTGCACTGCTTGAAACCAGATACTTGTGCGACCGACATCTTGCGTCGAGGATTTTAGAAAAAAGGTTTTCTGACAAAGTCAGAGTCTAGCTCTGTGTTCCCCAAAGCAGTGTGTTAGCACGAGGCCGGGCGTAGTGACGCGCTACTTATACGCCGCCTGATGTCATGTCTGGAGCCGACGACCGGACATCGAGCAAGACGGATCGATGGTTGACGGCCAGGTCGAGGTTCACTACGCCCCCTATAAAAACTATTTCCGAAGCAGCGAAGCTGGAGGGAATAACTATCAGATGAGGAATGTGCAGGAGAAAAGCAATCGATTGAAATGACGCTATAGCTCTCGGGCGCTATATCCAGAGAGTTTTGTCCTTCAATAGTCAATATCTTATCTGCTTATATATCGTACTCTATCTAATCGGCTCAAAGGCTCAATAGGCCCGCAGTCACTGATGTGGAGGGAGCAGTTTTTCTGTCAAATGTCGAGCTCAATGAGGAGATGAGCTTGTGATATAAGCCCGTTGGGACATGTAAAACCCTGACAATCTTCACTCCGGTTCTTGTGAATTTTCTCAGTTTCTCCCTCCTCATGTACTTCCCACTGGGTCAAAGGCACTTAGCCTGCAGTCACTAGGTAGGAGAGGAGTCTGCATCACCAACTAGCTCAAAGGTAATAGGCCCGCAGTCACTGCGTTGGAGTGAAATCTGGCAGGTAAGATTTTAAAAGCACCTCTGAGGTACCAATTAGCCAGATTTTGCCTTTTATCAAAGGCAGCTGTTCTTAGCGGTTTTAACTATTTAACCAGATTGATGGTTAGCAGGATCAGTATTCATATGCTTGGCAATGCTGCTGCTGGCTGCGTTCTCGAAGGAAGGGACTTGATCCTATTAGTAGGATCCAAATAAGCAGACCCGCATTGTATTCTGTAGTAAGGAAGTCTTACTGGCAGGTAAAAGATAAAGTAGAGAGATAGTAGGAGCGGCTATGCACTAAGAAGCAGTTTCTCCCATCTTCATTAGTCTAGTCGCATAGGTGACCTTAGTCCTGATTTTGAACGGGAGCAGACATGCAACAGCGATCGTGCTGGATTTCTCACCCGCTTTCTACGGCACCGGCTGCCCGTTTCGCCGGGCAGGATCCTCTGAGTAGTCCGCAGTTTATAGAGACTGGATGCAGCTACTCATTCACGGGCAGGGGGCACTGTCTCACCCAGCTCGGCCAGACTGCTCCGACGGCCCCTCTGAGCCTCTCTGCGGCGTTGGGGTGGTTTTTGTATTGAAAGCTCTGCCTTCAGTAGAAGAAAGGTAAAACAGACACAGGAACCAGCAGAGATGTGCCCCGTCTGCCTCTCTGAGCCTCTCTGCCGTTTTCCCCACAAAAAGTTCTGGAAGGAATAGAGTGCCATCTCGATTGCTAACCATTAAAACCAGTTTATTTGGTGTTTTGCTGAAAGAGATGCGTCTGTCGTGATTGCGGTTTGTAGTGGCGGTATCACAAAGCATCTCCCTTTTAACATATTTTGTACTGAAAACCACTAAGGCTTTCTACTACGTTTTGCAAGTCTATGATCATAGTCTATGATCATCCGATTCGCCTGTTTTTTTAGATCATTGTTCTTCCAGCAACTGCTGTATTGGGCGGGCACAATGCCATCATGACTAGCAGAAACATCACTTTCCTTACCGTTATCTCTCACTCTGCTGTGTGTTAGGAAAGGTTTTCCTTTTGCTGCTTTACTCCTATAGACTTCTATGGAACACCCTTTATTTTTGTTTTGTTTTGTTTTTAACCAAGTCCTGAATTTTGGAGGTAAGTAAAGCCTTCTGCTTTTCTTCACTTGCCTGTTTGCTCATTCTTATGGTGAAACGGACTAGTGCCTAGGACTGTCAGTACTGCGAGACTATGGGCCTCATGCTGACCTTACCGGTCCGAAAACAATGGTGCCAGTAAGCTTACCGGCACTGTTGTTTCTGGACCGGCAAAGTACAAGTCTGATGTCCGGGTGCCCTGCCGCCCGGCAGGTCTGACTTACCAGGTGGACCGGCACCCGCCCAGAGACTTTCACGGAAGCACTGGCCCTGTTATTACCGTTGTTGTCCCCATTCCCATAGAGTCCTATCAGACTCTATGGGAAATTAATAGTTACTCACCGTAGTGACTAACATACTCTTAGTCCATAGTCCCCTTTCCTCCATACTCTATGGGCATCCCTCGCGTGGGATGGGAGACTGAACCTTTTTCACCAGAAAAAAACCTTCTTCCGCTTTAAATTTAGAGGCGCAGGGGGTGTGGCCCTGGGAGCATGCGCTCACCTGACTCCGCGCACCGGCGCCGCTCCTCAGGCCCATTGACGCATCGACAATGAGCAGCATTGCCGAATGACACCAGTATTATTAGGGGGGAGGATGGTGGGACGTATGGAGGAAAGGGGACTAAGTATGTTAGTCACTACGATGAGCAACTATTTATTACTCTTACGTCCCGTCCCCTTTCCTCAATACTGTATGGGCGATTACAACTGAGTGTAGCCCCAGGGTGGAGAGGAGCCCCTCCTTAAGAAAACAGGTTTCTTAGAACTGCCTACCCAAATGCCGCGTCTAACCTAGAGGCAGCGTCCCAACAGTAGTGTTTACAGAAAGCTGGTGGCCCAGGTAGCCGCCCTGCTGATGACCTGCCAGGGCACATGCCGTTGGAATGCGATGGCCGTGGCCTTGGCCCTGAGCGCATGGGCATATAAGTTAGCTGGCATTGGTTTGTGCTGCCCCTCATAGGCCTCCTTGATGGCTGCAACCACCCACCTTGCTATGGAGGCCTTGGAGGCCTGCTAGCCGGGCTTTGACCCAACGAAAGTGACAAACAAGGCGTCCGACCTGCGGAAGTCCTGGATTCTGTCTAGGTAGTATTTCAGCGCACGTCTGACATCCAGACGGTGCAAGTCCCTCTGAGGCTCAGGTTAGGCAGAAACCTGTGCAGTTCCCTTAGGTACCACTGCAAAGATTTAAGACTACAGGTGTTTGGCAGTAAACCCACTTGGTAGCAGTCTGTCCACACAGATTCACTTGGTAGCTGTGGCTGAGCAGTCAGACTTCCCTCAAGAAGAGTTAGGCAGTATGCAGAGTATACACAATAGGTACAGAGACACAGTAGCACAAGCAAACACTGACCAGAGCTTTGGTGTAAAAGTATATAATTATTTATTTAAAGACACACTTGTAAATTACACTAGCAAAAAGAGGTAAGTAAATTCTGCACACAGTCACTATCATATATATAAAACCCTATTCACGTATTAGACAAGTCTTAGTGAGAAACACCACTTATTTTCAGACAGAGGTGAGCGCTTAACATAAAATGGCACTCTAATAAGTTATAAAGAAAGGGAGGGAAAAGGCAGAGTTAAGGAAGCACACAAGTTTCAATACTTTTAAAAGAACCACAGTAAGGCAGGATAGGCAGAGTTCTACTGGAGAGCAAGGAAGTCAATTGCAAGGCCCACTCTTGGAGAGAGCAAGCAGAGGGGTCCAGGTTCACCCAGTGGGTTATGCCCAAAGAGTCTTGTAGATAGTTCGCAGAAAAAGGATGAAATTCAAGGCAGGAAAAGTTAGCTAGGTTGTCCCAGGCTAGCCCAGGTTAGAAAGTCGAGGCTTTACTGTCACCCCGAACGATCTGTCGCAAGGGAAGCCAGGCGGGACACAGTACCTTAAGTGGGAAGGGAGCTCCAGCGGGGGCAGTTGTTCCTGGCAGCAAGTGCAAGTCGGTGTTTCGTCCAGAGGAAGAAGAGGTCTTGCGTTGGGGGAAAGATGAAGGTCGTTGCACCACCAGGGAAGAAACCAGCCGCGGAGTCCTCCGGTTAAAAGGTACTACCCTTCTCTTCGCGGTAGTGGTAAACTGTGGTATTCCGGTTGCCGGGGTGCTTGGCACAGGCAAGGCAGCCACGAGATGCTCCAGGAAGGTGAAAAGAAGGCAAAACTGGTTATCCCCACCAGTCAAAGGAAGAAGACTCTCCGGACTGGAGATCTCCTCTGTCGTCGGGAAAAGTGGTGAGACGGTTCAGCAGGGCTCCACCGGTGGTGTCGTCATTGCAGGTCGGCTCAGCTTCTACCTCCTCGGATTCTTAGGTCATGTGGCGACTTCTGAAGTTCCAGTCCCCAAAGCCCTGCTTTTATGCAGCACACCCCCATTCACTCAGCCTAGCTGTCAATCAAACATGCTAAGTGGTGAGCCGGCCGGCTCACCACTTGGGCCAATTACACAAGAGTGCGACTTGAGTTACCAAGGTAACTCAGTCCAGGGTGCCTAAACCCCCTCCCACGCCCTCTGTGGTACCCAGACAGAGTGGCACCACTTTTGGAGGCTTCTGTGGAGAAGCCTGCCAAAAAGTGGAACAAAGGGCTCGACTTGGGTTGGAGTCACAGAAGAGAACACAAACGCCATTTTTAGAATCGAGTTCTGGCAAAAAATACCAACCGGTGAATTAATATTAAATAAATAAACCGGCGGTATGTTCGAGGCTATAAGAATTTAATCATTAAAGTTGGTAGCCTCGAACAATGGGAAATTCCCCTAGAGATATATTCGCGGTCGAATATAAAAAGTAGTATCCACTGCCACCAGCCAAAACTCGATCAGGGGGGACGGAGACGTGCCTCCTCGAACAACAGACCCCGGGGCAATCGAATTGCCCCGACCAGTACGTCCACAATATGATGGTTTGTACTGGTTTCTGGTCATAATTTGGGACTAGCAAAGCCAATGGTGACTTTACATGCCCTGGGAGACAGTAGTCAGTCCCAAGGTATGGAGTCTATGTTGGGGGGTCGCTACGACACCCCTGGGTTACAGCACGGAGGGTGCTGTGTAACCCACATCAAAAAAACACATGAGACCCTATGGAGTAAAAGACCCCATAGCCCATAAAACACATGGAAAGTTAAAGGAACACCTCAAATCATGTCTAAGAGTGGGAGCAAAAGAATCTCACTTAGCAGGAGAGAAAAAAATAAACCCCAAAAATCCAGCAAAGCTGCTGGGGGGCTCACTAGGTTTGGGAAATTAGCCTTACAGAGAATCCTCCCTAACAGCTCATACTTGGGGTTGACGAAGAAAGGTGGGCAAGACTATTTCCTTGTTGCGATGGAAAGAGGAGGTCACCTTGGGTTGGAAAGGAGGGTGCGTCTGCAGGACAACCTTGTCCCTGTGAAAAGTGGTGTAGGGTTCGGATGCCACCAGAGTCTGGATCTCGCTGACTCTGCGAGCTGAGGTGAGGCGTCACAAACAGAGCTGTCTTTATGGTGACCAGCCTGATGTCCATGAAAGCCAGAGGCTCAAAAGGTTTGTGCACCAAGGCACCCAACACAACATTAAGGTCCCACCCCGGGTGTGGCTTCTTTACAGGCAGATAAAACCTGTGGATGTCCGCCAGATGTCGCGTGACCACCGGGTTGGAGGAGGAGAAGAGGTCCTCCTCTGAGTTCCTGTAAGCCCCTATGGCTGCCAGATAGGTGCGGCATGTATCCACCTGCACACCTGAGTGGGCGAGGTGTGCTGAAAAGGAGAGCATGTCATCAAGGGTGCATTTAAGAGGGTCGATCTCCCTAGTGTCGGCCCAATGACAGAATCTAGACCATTTACTCTTGTATTGGCTCCTAGTAGCCTTGCATCTAGAGGCCTGGATAATCTCTGGGTTATTCTTAGATCGGCTTAAGTGTTTAGGCGTGACCTGCTCAGGAACCACGCGGCGAGGGCTAGCTTGTGAGGAGCAGGGTGGAGTACCCTGCCACTGTGCTGGGCCAGAAGAGGAGCTGGGTCCAGCAGTAGTTGAATGGGTGGTCTGTCCGATAGGCTGAGGAACTCGGAGAACCACGGCCTGGCCGGTCACCAGGGAGCTATCAAAATGATGCTGAGGTGCCGTGATTCCATTATCTTGCAGATCCCCCTGTGGACTAGCGGTGTGGGAGGGAAGGCATATGCCGTCATGTCGTTCCATTGGATCTGGAATGCGTTGCCCAGGGAGCCGGAGCCCTGCCCCTGTCAGGAGGCGAACTGCTAGCATTTCCTGTTGTCGCAGGAGGCAAAAAGGTCCACCTGGGGATGCCCCCACCTGGGGAAGATCTCCTTCAGTACTAGGATGTTCCATTGCCACTCGTAATTGTCCACCCCCAGTCTGCTGAGCCTGTCTGTTTCCAGGTTGGATTCCCCCGGAGGTGGACAGCCATGAGGTAAATGTCGTTCTCCAGAGCCCATTCCCACATGCCAACTGCCAGGTTACACAGCGTAGGGGATCTGGTCCCTCCCTGTTTGTTGACATAGTATATGCTGGTGGAGTTGTCTGTCTGGATAATAACTTTCTTGCCCTCCATAAGAGGGAGAAAGGCCTTGAGAGCCAACCATATGGACTTCAATTCCAGCTAATTGATGTGGGACTCCTGCCGAGTCCAGACTCCATGGACGCTGCAGTTGTCCAGGGTGGTTCCCCAGACCTCTAGGAAGAGTCCGTAGTAACTGTAACCTGAGGGGCTGGCTGCCAGAAGGAGGTCCGAGAGGAGAAAGGGAGGAATGTTGACTGGCTCCTCTTGGGAGCCCTTCTCCTGACTCCATGAGGCTGCTAAGTGCAGCTGTAATCTCCGCATCCTGAGTCTTGTGTGGGGCACGGCTAAAAGGACCGCTGCCATAAAGCCCAGTAGGTGTTGGTACCACCAGGCCGAGGTCACAGGCCTGGAGAGGAAGTGAGCTGTAGCTCTCTTGATGGCCGCAATCTTGTCCTCTGAGGGAAAGACTCTCACAGAGCTTGTGTCCCAGGTGAGGCCCAAGAAGGTCAGGCTCTGCCTGGACTGCAGCTGAGACTTCTTGAGATTGATAGTGAACCCCAGGTCGTGGAGTGTGTTCATCAGTGCGACGCTAGTATGCTGAACCGCTTCCGGAGAGGAGGCCCGGACAAGCCAGATGTCCAAGTATGGGTAGACCTGGTAGCCCTGGGCCCTGAGGATGGCTGCCACTGCATTCATCAACCTGGTAAATACCCTGGGAGCCGAGTTGTGGTCGAAGGGTAGCACCTTGTATTGAAAATGGAAGCCCATGATTCTGAAGCGCAGGAACAATGCGGCTGCCAAATCAGGATGTGTAGGTAAGGGTTCTTCAGATCTAGGGAGCACATCCAGTCTCCCCTATCCAGTGTTTCTGCAATAAGAGCTGGCATAACATCTTGGATTTTTGCAGAGGGAGGGAGAGATTCAGGGTGGAAAGGTCCAACACAACTCTCAAGCCAAGCCTGGTTCTTCTGTATGGCGAAAATCCGGGAATAAAAGCCCACGTCAGCAGAGTTGATGTCCCAATCTGTGGAAGAGGAGGGGAGGAGGGTGGAGAGGAAGGTACCTGTAGGCAGTAACCCGTGGGGACTACAGAGAAGATCAAGGGGTCAGAAAAATTCGGGTGCCAAAACAAGCAAGCCTGTCCCCCACCGGAGACACGTGGACCCGAAGGGGCGCGTCATGCATTTTTTCCCCCTGAGGCTGTTGCGGAGGAGGGCGATTGGAAAAACCCCTTGCCCCCGCCCCTTTTGTTGTTTCCTCCAATGCGGACTGAGAACGGTCCGGTTGTCTGGACCTCCGTTCTTGGAAGCCTCGGAACCCGACAAACGCCCGCCCCTTGTCTGAGAGTTGCTGCGACTGGGTGTAGGCCTTGGGCGGGGCCTTTGTAAGAATAAAGATTTCGCAGTTTGCGAGTTGTTCGTTTTATCTAATACCTCATCTGTGGTGGAGTGGAAGAGGTCCCTGCCCTCAAAGGGAAGGTCCAATATGCGTTCCTGGACATTGGGATTAAAGTAGCCCGGAGCAAAGCCGTCCTTCTCATGTCTGTGGCAATGGAGATGGCCTGGGCAGAGGTATCGATGTGGGCCACGGTGGACTCCATAATGTCCTGCGCTACCAGTCTGGATTCTTCTAGTCCCCCCTTGAAGCGTGCTTGACTCTGTGCTGGAAGTTCTGGGAGGAAGTCCGCAATTTCCCGCCAGAGCCTTTGGTTAGCGGCTGCCAACATGGCATCTGCATTGGCCTGCCGCAGGTGCAAGTAGGCGTTGGAGTAAAGCTTCTTCTCGTACACCTCTAAGATCTTCTCCTTGCCTAGCAGAGTCGAGGACGACTGAGGCTTGGAATAGAGTGACGCTGCAGTTATCACCGAAGAGTGTGGTTGAGGATGCGCCAAAAGCAAGAGTGTGTCCCCCCTCTATCTGCCTGTACTTGGTGTCGAGCCGCCGGTTGACAGGCTGGGCCGAGTGCGGCTTGAACCAACCCTTCTTGGCCAGGGCAACTACGTCTTTCTCCATCAGGATCCCCGTTTTGGTAGGGGGTGGACTTCTGCTAAGAACACCTGCTCGGGCTGCTCTACCTCGGGCTGAGGAAGGCCCAAATACTCTGCCAAACCTGCAAGGAATTCATGGAAGGCCATAGCTGAAAATGGCGTGTTGGGGTCCTCCTCCTCCGTGTCCGGCAGGCTTGGGGGGGTCCGTAGCTGGTGAAGGAGTGCTGGGCGCCGTGGGCTGCGGAGTGGAGACCAGAGCCAGTGCCTGCTGCGGAGGATGGTGTGGAACCACCTGTACTGTGGGAGGCAGGGAAGCCAGAATCGGAGGAGCCGGCTGAGGCAGAGGCGTCTGCGCTGGGGCCTGTGGTACCAGAGCCATCAGAGGAAGACTATGGGTGCCGGTAGGGTGACCTGAGGGAGCATGTCCCTGATGGCATCCCAGGGGAGGGCCGCCATTTGGGGGGTTTGCATCAGCCCTAGGAACCTTTCAAAGAACCTGTCCTCGGAGGCTGTAGAGGTGGCAGGAGATATTGACGGGGTGGCCACAGGCTGCTGGAGCCGGGGCACACACACTGCCTGGGGTGCAGGGAGATCCTGCCCTGCGCTGCTGATGGATAAGCTGTAGGCCACGTACCTGGTTGACACCAGTCCCACCTTGTGACTCGTTCCTCCACCCGCTCTGCCAGAGCGGTATCGGACGAGCAGCCATCTTGTCTGGCGGGGTAGCCATTTTGTCGAGCTGCTTGCCACATGCCAAATTCGTGGTGTCTGGCTCATTGGACCCAGCCCCGGCCAAGACGCTTGGTGTTGGAACATAAGGCCTATCCGCACCTCAGGCCTAGACCTGGAAGGCGTACTGCCGTCGGCTGAACTGCCGATAGTGCTGCATGAAGGCGCCCCCTCTGACATGATGCCGGTATTAGGGCATTGCCCCTCGTGAGTAACCCCAGTAAAAAAACCTTGCGGTCCCTCAGAACAGGCACTGGAAGGATCTGGAGACCCTTCAGCCGTGAGGACGGTAGCTGGACTAGCCTCGGTACGTGAGCCGGTGCTAGATCCCAAAGGGTTCCTCCGTGTCGGGCGCTTCCTTGGGAAGGAGTCGCCCTTACGGGGTGCAATGGTGAACAGAGGCCTTTCCTTTGGCCTCGAGCAATGTTTGACTAAGTACTTTAGGTCCCCCGGAGGTGACTTCTGGAAGAGCTCCCTCAACCTAGCTAGCCTGTTCTTCAGTGCCCGTGGAATCAGTGCGTCTCTGCCACGGTGAGCAGACCAGATCACCCCAGCCCAGCAGCACTGGGAACATTGGGACACATTAAGGGCCCTGACTGGATCAAGCCTCAAACGAGGGCCACCTGGACCCAGTCCTGGCGCCTCTGGCACCAGGCTCATGGAGCTAACCTCAAGGTAATACAGGTATAGTCGGTCTGCCACTGAATTATTAACTACTGTGCTAATTGCAGTTAAGGGTGTGGCTCTAAGCCATTAGCTTGTGCATTAGTCTGCAATCGTGGGTGTGGCAGAGAGCTTCTGGAATTAATTGCACAATGGGAGTGGCAGGGCGTGGTTGGCTATATACGCCCCACCCAAGCCCTAAGGCATGCTTCGCGTTATTCTGCAGTTAGCAGCGTAACGCTCTCCGAGGAACTCCTGCCAGCAATCTTCTACAAACCTGCAAAGAAAAGCCGGAGACCATTGGGCCTCGCATACTCACCTGCTCTGACTTACCTGTGCCTCCAGCAACGACCCAGTTGTTAGTCGAGGACTCCAGCTTTCATCGAGGACTCCAGCTTTCATCGTTGCCGGCACCTGCAGAAGCAAGAGAAGGAAAACAAGGTTAACTGCTGAGCTCATTCATCGCGCCCTGTCACTGCCGCGCATTACTCAGCGCTTCCGTCGCCAACGACCGGATTCATTCATCACGCCGGCTCACAGGTACCTGGAAAAGAGAAAGAAAGAACAGGTTAGATCATGCAAACCGCACTTGAGCTCGCGCTGGCCCCTTAGACACAAGGCAGGCCACCCTGACCCACTGACTCAGCCGCTCACACGCGTTGCACCAAACCAACGCACACCGAGGAGGGCTTAGTGCCACAACAGCGACACAAGTCAACAGTGAAACGAGCATGGACTGCAGCACGCAGCAAAGGACAACACAGATAACTGGACACGGACAACATACAATACAACGGATTACACAGACAATAACAAGCAGAGCAACACAAGCAACACGAGTTGCGACCACAGCAGTACTGGGTTACCACTCAACTTCAAGGGTCAGTGAAGTAACTGGATCATACATGACATTGCGCCCCTGCTGAGACCAAGCAGGAAGGAGAGCCCACCAACCAAATACACAAGGTGAGAGCGCCCCGGAGTGGGGAACACTTGTGGAAGGAGCAGGATGGGGGTCACAGGTATCAGGCACAGGCAGTCTCACTCACCACCCTTTCCCCTGTCGTAGGAGCTGACCCAAGGCAGTCCAGGGAACAAAAGACACGCAGTGCCTCTAACCAGGGAAGCAGACACTCCACGCATCAGCGCCCGACGTCCCAGCAGAGACAAGGTGCGCTTAACAGTTGCACGCGGAACATCCTTCCAAGCTGTGGTCGGTGCCAATGCAGCAGAGGCTAAGGGCATGGGTGTCGGATGTGGGAAAGAGCCCCTCGCAGGCTGGACACCTGCTGAAGCCCGCTGAAGTCAACGTGTGCCAGGGAGGAGCGTGGTGTCGGAGGACCAAGTACCTAATTGAAAAGAAAAAGACAAAGATAGAAGAATATCCGGGGAAGAGCGCGTGGTATTACATGGCCGAAGCCAAACCCAGGAGCGCTGGTGAATTCGGCCCGTTCCCATCGACGCGGAAAAGGGGACTGTGGAGTGGCGACAGTGGGCGGAGTCAGGCAAACGCATGCTTCCAGGGTCGCGCCCTTGCGTGCCTCTAAATTTTAAGGGGCAATAAGGTTTTTTCGGGTGAAAAAGGGTCTGTCTCCCGTCCCTTGCGAGGGACGCTCATACAGTATGGAGGAAAGGGGACAGGACATATTACCAGCGCCTGACTTTTCGGCCGCCAGGGTGGTAGTATCCCGGTGTTACCGGCAAGCCAGGCGCAGTTAACTGTTTACTGGTTTTACCGGCACGGTTACCGCCAGACCCGTAATGAGGCCCTATGTCACTCTTTGTGGATTCTTGTATTGTTACAATTGCACACATGACCTTACAGTGAAGTGCAGTTAGGATAATTAGCATCCTTCTAATTGTTTATATAATGGCTTTTTGGTTATATTTACCATGTGCTTATGGCAAGCTGGTGGCAGCAGTGATATGTTTACCATTTAAGCATTTTATTTGTGCACTTTTTGCATTTACTGTGAAGGAATGAGTTCCGTAACTGTAACTCTTATTCTCCAGCATTGGTATCTTTCATAGGTTTACATGCTTTTTGAATATTCTCTGTCAGGCTGGGAATCCTCTGTAACATTAAAACAGTTTATTTGAATTTGAAACTGCAGTCACTATAGTGTTCGCTTACAGTCATTTTGGGTCATATTGCCCCAGAGCCAATAGGCACTGACTCCCTTAGCTGCACCCCTAGAGGTCATCTTCAGATTAGCAGACCGCACGTGAAAGTGGCAATATGAGACAAGAAGATCCAAGCGGGTAGTAGTGGGAGGGTACCTTGTGGATATATGAATGATACCAAGGCTGGCAAAACACGTTACAGTTAAGTAACATATTCCTTCTCCAAAATTGGATCTTTCATAGTTTCACGTACTGTTTGAATGGATTACAAAGCATTACACAGATATGCAGACAATCCAAAGGGTGGAGGTAACAGTCTTACCTGTAGGAAAAACACTTTACGTGAACAGATTGAAAAGCAATGCTTGGGCGACACTGGACTCATCGTGGAATCCCTGTCGCCACAGTGGAACCTTGTGCAGGCGAGGACAGGCCTCCATGTGGTTGGTCTGTAGATATCTGGACACTGGAGAGGACACTGGAGAGGAGGGCAGGGCACTAGTGGAAGAAACTTCCCTTGTAGAGTGCGCTTGAGGCCGACCTGGAAGTGGCCTGTTAGCGATGCAGTGGCAGTAGGAAATACAGGCTGATAACCAGTGGGAGATGGAGTTGGAGAGCCCCATGCCCCAGTCATTAGACCGAAAGCCACAAACAAGTGAAAGGACTTGTGCAGTTGTCTGGTACGGACAACATTGTACTTTAAAGCCCTCATGACTTCCAGCGAATCTAGCGAACGTTCCACCAGAGAAGAGGGATCAGGCAAAGAAGGCAGGCAGGACCAAGGCTTCATTAAGATGGAAAGACAAAGACACCTTAGGCATGAAAGTAGGATTGGTCCGTAACACAACCTTGGACTTGGGGAACATCAAGTAGGGAGGTTTGCATGATAAAGGCTGGCTCTCACCAACCCTCCTGGCACAGGCGATGGCAACCAAAAAAGAGTAACATGGCAATCCGGCGGCATAGAAACGTGCCTGAATTCTAGGAAAGCAGGAACCAGGCCATCAGGTTGAGAGCGCCCGGGTCATGGTGCAGGACTGCCTCTCTTGTCCCAGGAAAGAAGGTTGAAGACAGGAGGCAGACAGCTCGGAGCTTCCAAGGGTAATTTGAGGAGTTCTGCGAACCAGGCCGGGGCCACTAGAATCAGTGGAAACGGAGCAAACGTGTAGAGAAACTTGTTTGTCCATGGAAACATGAAGGCGTCCACCAGGCGTCCAGGCTTGGGGGAACCTGTTCCTCCTGGTGGCAAAGACATCTATATCTGGGAACACCCCACGTCTGAAAGAAGCGATACAGATGGTCGTGGTGGAGTTCCCACCGAAGGGAGGAGTGTAGTTCTGTACTCGGGGAGTTGACAATCAAATTGTGGATGCCTGGCAGATGAGTGGCAGGAACATCCAGCGTGCCATTCCGCTGAGAAGAGTGGCGATTGGGTGCCACCTTATTTCTGTATGTAAATCATGGCAGTGGTGTTTTCTGTAAACACCCAAACAACCTTTCCCTGGAGCTGGAGGCAAAAGGACTGCAGAGCCCAGAAAACCACATTCAGGTAGAGAACATTGATGTGTAGCAATTTATCGAATGGAGACTGCAGGCCTCTGGCATGATAGCTGTTGGTGTGCACTGCCCAGTCCTTCAATGATGCATTGGTGGTGACTGCAACATGAAGTGCTGTATGAAGGAATTGTGTGCCCTGGATGAGGTTGGAAGGCTCAGACACCTAAATAAAGGTGTTGCGGAAGGGGGCGTATGAGAGACAACTTTTCCCATTTGCCCGAAAGTTGCTTCCATCAGGCGTCCAAGAACTCCTGAAAGCCTGCAGTGTTGTATCAAAGGGATGAAGGAAGACCATCAATTGGAGTAGAGATTTTAAAGGAGCAGACCAACGCCTTCTGCTTCCATGAGAGCAAGTTTCTCTTTGCTAGGATGGCCGCAACCCTGTCCACCGACAGGAAGCCATGCAAGAAACTGTATCCAGTATGGTGCCATGAGTAGCATCTGTTTTGAAGGAGTCAAGCAGGCTGTAATTGATGGAGAATCCCATTAATGATAGACATGCATTGTCGCCACGGTGTGACGTATGGACGGGAGGGAGGGAAGGGGCCCTGACAAATATTGTCGAGGTACAGTACAGATGGGATGCCTCACCGATAAAGGTGGGCTGCTTGGTGCAGACTTGAGGACAAAGCGCAGCACCCTGAATTGATAGTGCAGGCCTGCCATTGGAAGATGGAAGAACTTCCAGTTGCACTGATGGACCTGGGAAGTAGCAGCCGGCGCCAGCATGGGAGCTTTCCAGTTAAATAGGACTGCGTCTGTATTGGAAGGGCTTAAGCCTCCCACTTTGAGGAGGTTGCAAGCAGAATGCAGCACGTTGCCTTGTGTCCGAGGCTAAGCCCTGGGCTCTGATGGGAAAGTGGTGCTACCATTGTCTCCCTACTTCTGGAGCTCCAGTTTCTGAAAATACTGAGCAGCTGCTATTACACAAGACGATTTTTTCCTTCCATTAATCGAAACCACCAATCGTCTTCATTCCAGATTCTGAGATTTTAAAAAGGTGGTTTATGTGAATTTTTCTTAAGGTAGCTAGTCCAGAACAAGATAGCAGCAGATGTCTAACTGTTACCTGATGTTCTACGTTCTTGCAGAATTACCACTCGTTGGTAGAGGACAGTCCTCTTATGGCTTTGATTTCATTTGTTAGAAGAAGGTTCAGACGTATCCATAAAAAAGTATTGCGCAATAACTTGCTAGGAAATTGCTTCATGTAGGTCAGGAGTTCATTGATTTTCCTTGCTGCTGGTGGAAAGTGGGCTGACAATTTATTTCTGGAAGCCAAGGAGGTAGTCTGGATCCAATGCCACTCTTTGTTTTCTTTTAATCTTGTTGGGATTGCCTTTTGTGCAATGTATCTCCTCTAGCCTCCCCGGATTTTCCTGCGGCCAGTTTAACAGTATTTTACTCTTCTTTCCTTAAATTTCTTTCTTTACGATCTCGAAAAAATGTGTACAGTTGTTTGAGTGTTTCCTGTAGAGCATCAACAAGCTTCTTTTTACCATTGATTGCAGCGATTGTAGGCTTAGTTCATAGCGTAATGATGCCTCTGAAGTCGATGTTGGCAGGCTCAATACACGTCGCCAAAAAAGACCTTCCAATCGCAACCAGATCTTCTTTGGAATCATCAACAACGGGTCTGAGCCGTAGATCAAAGTTCGAACAAGTTTCCCTTGTAAAATTGTATGACCGGGACCATTGAGAATCAGCTGTGTTTTTGGTCAATCGCTCGTGCTTGTGAAATTAGTTCCTTCGCTTTTTCGAGTAGATTCACTTGCATTGGAGCTTCTCGTTTGCTATTACTCAAGATCACTTCCAAGTATTTGAACTCTTTCACTTGTTCTATTTCCTGCCCTTCCAGTTTCCAGTGGAATACCTCTGTTTTCTTTGTCAGCTTCTCCATGATCATGATCTTAGTTTTCTTTTTGTTTGCCAGATTACTTAACTGACATTGAAGTCTGATCGATGTTTGATCTAATAGAATTAGATCGTCCGTGTAGAGAAAGCGGGAGACTTTTACCCCCCGACCCAATTGTTGGAGGGAAATATCTAACGTTGAGTTTGTGATCCTTAAAGTCCCATAGGTATGAACTAAAAAGGGTTGGTGCTAGGGGGCACCCCTGTTTAAACCTTCTTGCAGTTTGAATTCCTTTCGACAGGCTACCTCCCTTATTCAAACATACTCTCATTGATGTGCTTCGATGGAGAGATTTGATTGGTTCTAAGATGATGTTGGGGCATTTTCTTTCGGACAGTTTTTCCCCCAGGATTTCCCGGTTGACCTGGTCAAAAGCTTGGACCAGGTCAACGAAAGCCATGAAAATCCTTGGGCTGCCGTCCAAGATTCTGCCCTTCAGCATACTTAGGAGAAGAATGTTAGATGATGTGCCTGCATTCTTTACGAACCTTGACTGAAAAGGGTCTTCATTTCCGCATGCGCTGGCCCAAGATTGAAAACTATCCAACATCATAGAACCGAAGACCTTACCAATAACGTCCAGTAAGGCTATGGGGAGATCATTTTTTCCTGTTTCTCTAGGTCCACTTTTGTAGATGGGGACCACAACTGATGATGTCCAAGATGACGGAATAGATCTCGTTTCCATGCAGTTTCTGTGAATGAAAATGGCCCATTCTTGCAGAGGTTCTTTTAAATCTGTGTTGGTTGAGGTGTTCAATTTAGATATCTTCTTCTTGATTTCTTACACTCCATGCGGAAGCGCTATTCTCCTGCCATTTAACATGGGTTGCATCTTTTTTTTTTTTTTTAAAAGGGCTGCGAAATGATCCATCCAGGTTTTTTCTCCTCTGTTGTTTTCCAATAAGTAATTGTTTATCATTTGTTGTTGTTTTTATTAAGGTCCAGAACTCTCTAGATTTCCTACCACATACTGCTTTTAACATTGGAGCCTGGTATAAAATTACTGGTTGTGATCTCAGCCAATTTTTATATTGCTTAGCTGCCGCAATATTTAATATTTAAACATGCACTAACGTGGCAGCAGCAGCAAACATACAGTGGCAGAGGAAAAAGGCCTGCCCATGCAATGTCAATATACCCTATGATGATTAGCTTTCAAAACGGTCATCCAGCCACCCCTTACCACCAACAGAAAACCTTGAGGCTGGCTCCACCACTGCGAGAGCTCAGGAACGTGTTTCAAAGGCTTCCCTGTGCTGCCATGGCAGCGTCGCTTTATATGAAAAAAAGCTCCTAGCACCAACACAGGAAGCTTTTCTGTCCCGAGGACCCAAGCTGGAAACTCCCAGATCTGTTCCCAAGCCCAGCTTCAGAAGAATTGGCACTGATTGCTAAAACAGCCAGCCTCACATGTTCAGAAGATGTCCAACTCCAAATTGGTATGTATGTCTTGCAATTTACATTTATTTATTAGTGTGAGTATTGTGAAAAATGAAAACCGCAGCGTCCGACTTCCATTACTCGCTCAAAAGTGTATCTTGCTGAATCACCATCTCAGGCATATTTCAAATGTAATATTGTGAGCATTCTTAAAGGAGAAATGACTTTACCGGAAACATTCTTGCTAAGAAATCTAATCCTGCAGTTTCTTCATCAGATAGATATCCCTTCCAGCGTCAGCTGCTCAGAAAACTTTGCGACAGGGGGCGTAGTACACCTTGATTCGGCAGTCGATCCCTCTTGACTTGATGGAGCGGTCGTCAATTCTGGACGTGACCTCATGTCATCGTACATATACTGCGTCACTAAGCCCCCGTAACTCAGTTCCCCATCTCCCTCCCACCCTGAGCTCAGCCGCTGCGGAGGAAGAATCCAACGATTTGGCTGAAACAGCCACAACTCAGAAAAAAAGTGAACCCTAACAAGGTTTTTTCTTTTTTTAAATAGTGAGGAACGGAATCAAAAAATACAGAAAACACTAATAAGATCTGTGGCAGCCCTTTGAAAGAGAGCTTGCCCCCATTCCCAATAAAGAAGTCAGTCATCAACAGCAGGCACTTTCATAGCGGAGTTGGATGGAAGGGTGAGGAGGAATCTGCGGGAGAAGAATCCATAGAAAGAACATTACCGGTGAGTAATTTCTCCTACAATGGATTGCTTTTCTCCCGGAGATTACTCATCAGATAGACTCCCCCAGCAGTATATGTGAAGGAGGCGGGATACAACTTTGTACAACCGCCCTCCCAAAGCGAGCATCATCAGCTCCACGGGCTATATCCATGCAGCAGTGTTTGGTGAATGTCTGCAGCGAGTTGCTACTCGGCACATGTCCCCCACTGACACCCCCCTTTGCAGAGCCAAAGAGGCTGACACCCCCCAAGCGGAAGGGGCACTGATGCCGGAGATAATTCCTTCCCCGCAATGAGGTAACACTCTGAAATGCAGAGTGCAAGATACCTAAATATGGATTGCTTGAAGTCAGTCAAACCCTTTCGTGCCAACAAGATGGCTGCGAACAGTTGGTACATTTTTCTAAATTCCACCGTCCTTGTAACACAAAAGTTAAGAGCCCTCTTCGGGTCCAGCCTACAGAACCGCTCTTCTTCTTTGGAGGGATGCAAGGATGGGTAGAAAACCAGCAGGTCGATAGCCTGGGACATATGAAACACTGAACCCACCTTAGGTAAAAACCCTGGTTGTCCTTTAAGAGAAGCCTCCCTGAAAAAACAGATAAGGTGGCTTGCACGACAGGACCTGCAGCTCACTAACCCATCTGGCCAACGTAATGGGCACCAAAAAAGCAGTCTTCAGAGTAAACAAATGAACAGGGCAATAATGCAAAGGCTCAAAAGGAGCTGCCATGAAGAAAGTGAGAACCAAATTAAGGTCCCAATGTGGGACAACAAAAGGAACAGGTGGAAACCTATTCACAAGGCCCTTCAGGAATTGGGCAATAACCAGGATTGTAAAGAAAGACCCTTGATCTGGAGACCTTTTGAAAACAGAAAAAGTAGGCAAGTATCCTTTGACTGTTGCTACTTGAAGGTCTGACGAGACAGAAAGAACTCCATCATTGCGGTGATGGGGCAAGAGTAGGGTCAATCTTGAGTTCCCTTCACCATGCCTCGAATCTTCTCCACCTGCACGTGTACAGCGATCTTGTTGATGGTCTGTGTGCAGTCAGAAGCACCTCAAGTACCTCTTTTGGGATGTCCCAGTCATCATATCTCATTCTCTCAAAAGCCAGACATGTAGACTGAGGGACTCTGGGTTCGGGTGTAGGACCCAATCTTCTGACTGAGACAGGAGATCTGGCCTTTGAAGGCAACCGGAGAGGTGGCCAGATGGCCAAATCCAGGAGGTCTGAGTACCATGTTCTCCTCGCCCATTACAGGACGCTCAAGATCAAGGTCTCTTAAAACCTCAGGCTCCTGAGAATCCATAGAATGGGGGCAATCGGAGGGAAGGCGTAGTAGAGGTCGAAGACCTACTCCATCAGGAACGCATTCCCCAGTGTGCCTCTTGTCAGGAATTCCCTCGAGCAAAACTGCTTGCACTTACTCTTGTTCTTCGTGGCAAACAGATCCACTGTAGGGGTACCCCACGAGCGAAAATGTCCTCTTGGACTTAATGGCACACTTCCCACTGTGTGAGACCATGCATGCTCAGAGCATCCACTAATCCGTTCTCCATCCCTGCCAGATGTACTGCTGGGACAGAGATCTGATTATCCAAAAGCCAGAACCACAGCTACATCGCCTCTCTGCAAAGGGGAAGGGAGCCCACACCTACCTGCATGTTCAGGTACTGCATGGTCACCGTAATTTCCGTCATGATCAGGATGCGTTTCCCTTTGAGAGGGCGCAAACGCTTTCAGGGCCAACCTGATCGCTCGCAACTCCAGCCTGTAAATGTGCCACGGGGCTGCCATTATGTTCCAAAGGCCGCTCACCTGAAAATCCTCGCAGTTAGCGGTCCACCCCTTCAGAAACACATACGTGACCACCCTGGCCTGGCCTGGAGCCATGAAGGCCAGAAAGATTACCCCGCCATGTTCTCGCTGCTGGCCCACCAAGAGAGATCATTGTCCACCAACCTGGACACCTTTAGAAAGTACTTTAAGGTGCCGAAGTACCGGGATTATTGACCCCACAGAAGCCAATGTAGAGGCCGCATTGGCCCTTTTTTTGTTTTTTTTTTTAGTTTCTTTTCCTAATTTTACTGTACATAACATGTTGTTTTTAAAAGTTGATTAAATTCAGCTAAATAAAATAAAAAAAAAAAAAAATTGGCCCTAGAAAAATGCAGGAGGCCATGAGACCTAAGAGGCAGTGAAAAGAGACCCTGCTGGCCAGGAGGTGTGACTCTGGAACAGTTGAACCATCTGTCTGACACTGGCAACCCTCTCCTGGGGTGGGGGTGGGGGGTCAGGTGGCGCTTTCTCCACTTGAGTGTCCAGTCTTGCTCCGATGAACTGGAGCATGTGTGTTGGTGTCATGTGGGACTACTGTAAGATTAGGGATAAGCCCAGCCTGTGGAGCAGCGAGCAAGTGTCCTCGAGATGGGACGAAACCGGCTCCCCTCGGATCAACCAATTGCCTAGGTATGGGAACGCATGCACACTGGATCTCCTGAGGTGGGCCGCGACTACCGCCATTAGCCCTTGGAGCGGAGGTCAACCCAAAGGGGAGCACCTTGAACTGGTAGTGCTCGTTTCCTATGAGGAATCTCTGGAATTGCATGTGCTTCTGATGGATTGGCAATATGCATCCTGGAGCTCTAATGACACTAACCAGTCCTGAAGTCTGAAAGCGTGGAGAATTTCTCTCAACGTCACCATCTTGAACTTGTCCTTTCTCGGGAACTTGTTCAAGGCCCTGAGGTCCAAGATGGGACAGAGTCCTCCCCCTTTCTTGGGTACCAGGAAATATTGGAAATACCAGCCCGATCCTCTCTGCTCAGGAAATACCTTTTCCACGGCACCCTTCAAAAGCAGGGCTCGCAGTTCTTCCTGGAGCTCCTGTTCCGGTTGCTGAGGAGGAGGAGGTGGTCTATCCGGAGGCGTCTATAGAAAAGGCAGACAGTAACCCCTCTGGACGAGCTGAAGGGCGCAGGCAACGGACATAATCTCCTGCTATTGGGGCCAGTGCTCGCCTATCCGTCCTCCAACCGGGGAAACATGGGGGGAGAAATCAAAGTGGCTTTGAGGACAGAGCCGCCCCAGCCACTGCCCCTGCCATCTGCTGGCCTCTGGAGGCCCCTTCCATAGCACAGGAAACGCCTCTGCCCCTCTCTGGGTTGCGGGTGCTGCGCGTTTCTGCCACAGGGGACATATTGCCTGTATCCTCTTCCCCAGGTTTGGCAAGCTGCTGGACAGCTAAGCCCAGAGACTTGGCGGCAAGCTTTGAGTCCTTAAACTTTTCCAAGGGCAAAACAGAGTTTCGCCACGAAGGGCGATGTCCAGTAACTTGTTCTGGACGTTGGGCGTGAATCCTGATGTGCGCAGATATGCCTTTCTCCTCAAGACAGTCGCCAATCTCATAGACCTTTCGACACATTCCACAATGTCCAGGCTCATCTGCAATGACTGCCGGGCAACCTCTTGACCATCATCCACAATTCTCAGGAATCCCTCCCGCATTTCCCATTCGGGAATGTACTGAGCGGTTTCCACAATAGCCTTCCACTAGCCAAATGTGTACTTTGCACAAGTGCAGGATGTGTTAACTGCCTTAAGGGCCATATTGCCTGCCAAAAACACTTTTGGCTAGTGCCTCAACCTTCTTCCCTTATCAGTAGGGAGTTTAGATGTGGCTGGCCTAGTGTTAACAGTAGCCACCTGCACCAACAACCCCTCAGGCATTGGATGAGTAGCGAGATAAACTGGGTCCCCCCTTGTCAGCCTATATTTTTTAGTGAATTCAGAATTCACTGGGGGAGTGGTGCATGGTCTCTGCCATAAGCTACCGATGTGTTGTCGGGAATAGCCACATTGAAGAGCATTGCCCTCTCTCTGGAGGCTCCACCCTCCAGAATGTCTGAGGTCGTAAGCGACAAAGGTCTGGCTGGGGCACTCCAACCTAGGGTATCCACCACACTATCCACTGTGTCATGGTATTTTGCATTAGAATGCTCATAAGAATGAGCCTGCTGTATCTCCAAATCGGGAGAAGTGTCGAGGCCACTGGCATCATGGAGGTCCTCAGCCAAGCTGACTTATTCTGCTTGGTCAATGAAAGAATCTCCGAGGCCCAGCGACATCTGATCATTAGTGTCGCCGAAGATTGTCACCATAGTGTCGAAAAACTTGGTTCCCGAATGCGGGACCGATGACCGGATATCGGCACTGATATATGATATATTTTATTTATATCGCGCTCATACACAGGTGTTTCAGAGCGCGACCAGGCAAAGGGATGGGAACAGGGGAGAGAACAAAAACGACGATCTTACTAGGCCCAGTGACATTGAGAACGTGCAAGTGCATGGGGAAGGGAAAAGGGGGAAGTGCATGGGAGGGGGGAGAAATTGGAAAGTGCAGAGCATAAGCGAGGACAAGATAAATAATAAGTAAATAAATACAGTGATCCAAAACAGTGGTAGTGCAGCCTGTGAGGGTCAAGTGCAAGGTTAGTCAGATAGGGAATATCTGATCAGTGCAGACAAAGAGTGGGGGGGGCTGTATGGGTACAGATACAGGCCCCAATGCAAGGGGTGGCCATGGGGGCATTGCAGGAGGGTGGCAGGGGAGCAGGTACCTGGGCCCAAAGGGCAGAGGGTGGCCAAGTGCAGCACTGCTGAGCAAGAAAGCAGATCAGCAGGGAAGAAGAGGGTCAAAGGCAGAGGCGAAGAGGAAGGTCTTGAAGAGCTTCTGGAACCGTAGATGGTTCTCAAGTTTCAAGGTGGCAGGTAGGAGGCAGTTCCAGAGGGAGACCCCCGCAGAAGACAAAGATCTACCACCAGCTCGTTTCTTTGAAAAACGACTGACCTTGAGGGAGTTGGAGGAGCGAAGGGCTCTAAAGGGGAGGTATTTACAGAATGATAGTTGAAGGTAATTTGGACCCAGGCCCCAGAAAGCCTTGTGGACAATGCAAAGGGTTTTAAATTTAATCCTTGCAACCACAGGGAGCCAATGAAGGGATTTCAGAGCTGGAGAGATACGATCCCAGGGCAAGTCTTGCAGTCCTGTTCTGGATTAGTTGTAAAGGGCGGAGAGTGGAGGCAGGTAGATTTAGAAAGAGGCTGTTACAGTAGTCCAACCTAGAGAGAATCAGAACTTGGGAGACAAGGAGCTTCTGAGGGAAGTAGAGGAAAGGAAGAGCCTTTAAGGAGGTGCAGGAAGACGAAGAAGTTACTTCTTACCTTGTAACGTTCTTTCGACGGGATGTTCCTCCGACGTATTCCTCATCTTAGATATCCCCTTCCAGCTCTGCTGGCCTCGGAAAATTTTTTCTCTCTAGAGGGCGACGCGCATCGACGTCCTTCGAGTCGATGTCCCTCGACAGCCGCCGTATCGACGCCGACGTCATCCTGGCTATAAAGGCCGCGCGCAGCGCCCGTTGCTCAGTTCCGTTTTGTAGCCCACAATAATGCTTTCTGGACTAAACTAATCACCCTGAAGGAGCGCAAGCTGCAACAACAAGGGAAGTAGAACTGCGGGGATGGATGGGAGGGTCGATGAGGAATACGTCGGAGGAACATCCCGTCGAAAGAACGTTACAAGGTAAGAAGTCTAGCCTGTGTAACCTCTCTTCCTCTTTCCCCGGGTGAGGAGGAGGATAGAAAGATGGTAGGGTAATCTTCTGAGTGATATGGAATTCAGAAACCACCTTTGGGAGGAAATTAGGCTTCACCTGCAGGACAACTTTGTCTTTGTGAAAGATAGTGTGAGGGGGTTTACAAGAAAGAGCTTGTAATTCGCTCACCCTTCTAGCAGATGTAAGTGCTATTAATAAAACAGTTTTATGGGTAAGGAATCTTAACGAACAAGAATGGAGTGGTTCGAAAGGTGTGCCCATCAGGAAAGTTAGGACTAAGTTTAAATCCCATAGGGGAACTTGGAATGGTCTTAGGGGATAAACATTGGTTAACCCCTTAAGAAATTGTATTACCAAGGGAAACTTGAAATAGGATGGTTCTTCAGCAGTGCGCTTAAAGATGGATAGCGCTGCAAGATAGCCCTTAATGGTGCCAACTTGAAGGCCTGAATTTGCCAAATATAGTAGGAAGGACAAAACCATTGGTGTACCACATGAAAAAGGGTCGATATTCTGTTCTCTACACCAGCTGCAAAATCTGTTCCAACGGCAGCGGTATAAAGACTTTGTTGCTGGCCTCCTTGCCGAAAGCAACACCTCCATAACATCATCAGGGAGGTCCCAATCCTTGTACCTCAGCCTTTCAGAAGCCAAGCGTGAAGGTTGAGGGTTTTGATGTCTGGATGGAGAACCTGACCTCCCTTCTGTGAGAGTAGGTTCTCTCTGAGTGGAATTCGAATTGGAGGGCAAATGGACAAGTCTAGAAGGTCTGGGTACCACGTTCTCCTGGCCCAATCCGGGGCAATTAGGATCATGGTTCTCCGGAATCTTCTCAACCTCCTGATCATTTGAGGAATGACAGGGACCGGTGGAAACGCGTACAGAAGCGGAAACTCCCAGTCCACTATGAATGCGTCTCCCAGAGCTCCTCTCGGGGGAAATTCCCTTGAGCAGAACAGATCGCATTTCCTGTTGAGGCTGGTGGCGAACAGATCTACTTGAGGGGTTCCCCAAAGGGCGAAGATCTCTTGAAGGACTTCCTGAGCTAGCTCCCACTCGTGGGAGACTGTGCTCTGCCTGCTCAGAGCGTCCGCTGTCAAGTTGTTCTCTCCGGCTAGGTGAACTGCCGATAGAGAGATTCCTTCTTGGATTGCCCAAAACCAGAGCTGCATCGCCTCTCTGCACAGGGGTAGTGATCCTACGCCTCCTCTTTTGTTGAGGTAATGCATGGCCACCGTGTTGTCCGTCATTATCAAGACGTTTTTCCCTTGTACAGCTGGCAGGAACGCCTTCAGCGCAAGTCTGATGGCTCTCAGCTCTAACAGGTTGATATGTAGTCTGGACTCCGATGGAGACCAACGACCGCTGATGGTCAAGTCGTTGGCGTGGGCTCCCCACCCCGTGAGTGAGGCATCCGTGACTACTGTTATCTCCGGCCAGGGTTGCCAAAACTGTTCTCCTTTCAGAATGTTCTCCTGACAGGCCCACCACTGAAGGTCTTGAGCTACTCTGTCGGGAACCTGAAGAAGATCTGTCATTCTCCCCGAGAATTGTGACCACTGAGTCCTCAGTGCCCACTGGAGGGATCTCATTCTCAGGCGAGCCTCTGGCACTAGGAAAATGCAGGATGCCATGAGGCCTAGCAACCTCAAAAAGTCGAAGGCTGGGAGACGTTGGGCATGTTGGAACTTGGTAACCATCTGTAGAATATCTTGAGCCCTCACCTCTGGTGGCGAGGCTTTTCCCAGGGAAGTATCCAGGATCGCTCCTATGAACTGGAGTCTCTGCGATGGTATCATTTGTGACTTCTTTAAATTGAGGGAGAAGCCCAGTCTGTGAAGGGAGTGGCACACGTGATTTAGCTGGATCTGAGCTTGTTCCGAAGAAACAGCCCTGATCAACCAATCGTCCAGGTAGGGGTAGACGTGAATCCCTTCCCTCCTTAGACTTGCCGCCACTACCGACATTAACTTGGTGAAGACCCTCGGGGCGGAGGTCAGCCCAAATGGCAGCACTCGAAATTGATAGTGAGAGTTGCCAATTGCGAACCTCAGGTATTTCCTGTGTTTGAGATGGATAGGCACATGGAAATAAGCGTCCTGAAGGTCCAGAGATACCAACCAGTCCTGGAACTGAAGGGCCTGGAGGATCTGAGAAAGAGTGACCATCTTGAATTTGTCTTTCCTGAGGAATTTGTTCAATTCTCGCAAGTCCAAGATGGGTCTCAGTCCTCCGTCTTTCTTAGGAATGAGAAAGTAAGGGGAGTACCAGCCCTTGTTCCTCTCCGCTACAGGTACCGGTTCTATGGCACCTTTCTCTAGCAGGTCTAAAATTTCCTGCAAGAGGAGCGGATCTGGAGCTTTGTGAGAGCTGATCCCCGGTGGATGACTCTGAGGTATACGTAGGAAAGGTAGGCAGTAACCTTGGGCAACTATTTCCAATGCCCAAGCATCTGACGTGATAGTCTGCCATACTGCCAGATGTTGAGTCAACCTGCCTCCTACAGGTGTCCTGTGAGGGAAGTCCTCAGAGTGGTTTTGGGGCGGCTGATGCAGATGGTAAAGAGGCACCTGCTGTTGCTGCGGCTTTTGAATATCTACCTCGTCCACCTCGGGTAGTTCTTCTTTGTCCCCTTTGAGCCGGTCGTCCTCTACCTCTTCCGAATGCGGAGTAGAAGCGAAAGGACTTGCCCCTCGCAGAGGTTCCTGTGGGACGAAAAGGTGTCTGACGGATTGCAGCTCCTAGGGATTTTGCTGCTGCTTTTGAAGTTTGCAGTTTCTCTAAACTGTCATCCGCCTTTTTCCCGAACAAAGAAGAGCCATCGAATGGCATGTTCAAGAGCCTGGCTTGCACATCTGGGGCAAAACCAGACTTTCTCAACCAAGCGAATCTCCTGGTTGTTGTACTTGCCGCCATTGCTCTGCTGATACTGTCAGCCGAATCAATGCCCGTCTGGAGGGATTCGCACATAGCGTCTTTACCGTCCTGTATAATATTCAGGAACGCATCCCTTTATTCTCCCTCCGGGATGCAGTCAGCCGCTGTAGAAGCACACTCCCAAAGTGTATGGCTGAATCTAGCAAGGGTGCAAGTACCATTAACAGATTTTAACGCCATGCTACATGCCGAAAAGACTTTCTTTGCCATAGCATCATATTTTTTATCGTCCCTGTCCTGTGGGACGGTAGGATAAGCCGTCTTGACATCGGTAGAGGATGCTGCCTGTACCACCAGACTTTCTGGGGATGGGTGTTTAGACAAAAACTCCGGGTCTGTAGAGGATACCCTGTACTTTGTAGATAGTTTTTTATTTACTGCTGGTATGACATCTGGGGTTTCCCAGTTTGTCATGATCTTCCTCTGAAGAGCTTTATGAAAAGGCACCACAGGATCCTCCTGTGGGCCTTTGTCAAGAATATCCGTAAGGTCATCTTGTTGGAAAGATTGTGAAGGTGCAGACCACCCCATAAACTCTGTGATCCTGGCCATTAAGGCTCTATACGGGGTTTCAGCATGCTCCCCCGGGTCTGGCCTAGCAAACTCCACCTCAGGGGAGGTGTCTAACCCACTTGCCTCATGTAAGGAATCATGAAGATCCTTTAACCTGCGTTCTTCAGAGGAAAATTCCTCTCTTATTGGGGTTACAGGTCCCTGCAACTCAAATGTGTCTTCCGGTTCAGACAATTCACCCTCTTCCAATATTGAGGACATAGTTCTCAATTGTTCTGAACTCATAAAGGGTGTAAACCCCATTTCCAAGGCAGAGGGTGCCGAACTTATCATAATCGGCCTCGAAAACGTCGATGTCGTCGACGCCGAAGGCTTCGAGCGTGGCGTCGAAAACAAAGGCGGAGGCCTCGAAGACCTCGACAGAATTGGGATTCTACTCGACAATCTCGAAGCCATCGACGTCGAGGACCTGTGGATAGACACTGGGTGTGTCGTAACCGTGACTTTTCTTGGCGTCGACGCCGGTGTCGAAGCTGGCGTCGAGTCGACAGACTCGTGTGTCGAAGGTCCCTTCGACAACGGCGTCGAAGACATCGACCTCGACGGAACTTTCGTCGACGGCATCGACGGAACCTTCGAGGAAGGTTTGGCGGTCATAGTCCTGCTCAAGGGTTCGTGACGCGCTCGAGAGGTTTCTTTCGCGGGGTACTGCGACTCGCGGCGTTTTTGACCTTCGGGTCTTTCGACCAGAGCATCGCTCTCGGCAGTCTTCGAGGGGGTCGAGGCCGCTTTCTCGAAGACTGTGATGCCGGAAATGCATCTGAGGGACAGGGCCTCTGAATCCTTGTCCTTTCTCTGTTTTTACCGTGTGTTCTGTCATGTTTTCTGCCCAGGAGTCCATGAGGGACTCCTGGCAGTGCAGCTCTCTTTTGATTTGGTGAACAGACCCATGGGATACCCTTATGGCACCCATGGGTAGGGGTACAACCCTGTGCCCCTAGTGTATGTTTTTGGGCACCTGTGGGTGGCCCACAGAGCAGGGTATGGGCTGGTGGCAGCTCCATGCTGAATTTGACAGGTGCTCTGGGTGTCCTCCATTTTGGGATACCCAGGCCCTGCCATTGGAATCAGTTGATTCCTGATAGGAAACAAGATGGCCCCTGTGGCCTCTTGCTTTCTATTGCCTGTTATCTTGTTTTTCCCAAAGTCCTGGGAAGCCCTGACTCTGTCCCTTCCCCCTGACTGGCTGTTGGGTGGAAGTTCCATATATGGTGTTGTTGTGAAGGCCCAGCTAGACTGACTGGAGCCTTCCCAGTGACTGTATGTTGTGGGTACCTCCTGTGGGTGGGACCTGGGTGAATGGAGTGTGTGACCAATATACACTCCTTGTTGTGGTTGTCTGGTTTCTGGCATGAGAGACAAAGACTGAGACAGCCCTGCCCGAAACTGGCCTGAATGCAGTGTGTAGTGTTGAATGGCTGGGTACTTGTCCCAATCCACATTCCTTGTTGTGAGTGTCTGAAAGGGAGGAGTGTGGCCTGAATGCACTGTGTGCCTGATTGGCTGACTGACTGCATGAATGCCCTTCTGTGTGATTGGCTGCTGTGTGTGTGCCAGCAGTGTGGATGAGAGACAGAATAGTATATCTGGGGACCTCTCACCACTGGAAATTGTTCAGAAGCATTCAGAAGCTGAGTCTCCACTCAAGAGTAACTGGATTTGCTGATCCTCGACGTCCAGCTGGAAGAAGAAGACTTGCTGTGGCATTTGCTTCGACGGAACTGAAGGTTGTCGAAATTGTCGAGGGCTGACCCGAGAGAGGACCTGGCTAGGCGCCCTCTTCCCGTGCTCCGAGGGACCATCGAGCACCGCTGAATCTTCGCCGAAGCGCCCTGGAAGTCAGACCCTCGAAAGGCTGCCGACCCGAGACGGGACCGCCGAGGAGATCGAAGTGAAGCACCCGGACATCGACGCCGTCGAAGTCCATTGCCGTCGACCAGGGTTCGCAGGTCTGTGTAACCGCTGGAGGCCCGTCGAAGTTGTGTGCCCAGCCGTGGGAACCACTTGACGCCGTGCCGCCGACGATCGGAGCCGTCCGCTCCATTGCCTAAGAACATTCAATCGAAGGACTCTCTCGACCGCATCGTCGACCGCTTATCCTGCCGGAGAAAGTCGAGGACGACCAACGCGCCGAGGAGAAACCTGCCGGTGGGTTTCCCGCCACCCGACGACCCCAAAGACTCGGACGACTCGACGCCCTTGCTGGGCTCCCGTCTCTACAATCTTTGCGGTCCAGAACTATTGTCATCGAGGTGCCCCGCACACCTCCGCCTTGCAGGACGCCGACGCCCCGACGCCGACGAGCACCGCTCGGACGGAGCTGCCGCCTCTTCGACAACGTTCGGCCTCGTTTGTCGACGGACGTTCGACGCCCCGTGCCTCCCGCCTGAAAAGGAAGGCATTCAAGAAGGGCCGTCGATTCCCCGTCGCCGAACAGCGAGTCCCTCGACGCTTGTCGACGCCTTTTCGAGGAACTCGACTCCACCAGGTACATTGGGGGGGTAAAAACATTATAGGAGAGAAATAGACTATTGAACAATATCTGGACTGGGCTGGTGTTATATCTCTTTATTTTGCAGGTTGCCCAGGTGGGGGGATCTCCACACAGAACTGTGTCCAGTAGCAAGGGCCAGTATTCTGCCTATTGTTTCAACCCTCTGTTATCTCTCCTCTCTCTATTGCTGGTTTCCTTCTTATTGATCTGTGTGCCATTTCTACAGTATTGTGAATGCACTTTAATGAGGTCTAATATTAGTGGTACCACTTTAGAATTGTAGATATTTACCATTGCTGATTTTCCTGAGCACAAAGTGCGTTATTGTGATAAGTGTACATAACCCTTGAATATTAATTATATAAAGACTGTGTTTTCAGTAATACAGTGTGTGGACATTCCTTTGTGGGGGCTTGGGGATACACTGTACTTAAGAACCAGCCTGCATCACCTCCTGAGAAGCTAGGCCTTGATTGCTCGCCCATCGCTACCGTATTAGAGAATCTTGGCTGGGGTCCTCTGTGCCTCCCCTCTACCATATAGAGAGCAGAAGTACAGACCCCCCCACCGGTCTTCTTTACAAAGCTGGTGGCAGCGGTGGGATGCTTATGGTTTTAAGACTCAGTGTATAACCGTGCCACTTACAAAATATCCGCACTTTATTAGATTAAGGTTTGGGTGTGTACCAAATAACTGCATTACAGGCAATGGAGCCCATTGCAAATGGTAAATTGACTCGGATGAGCTTAGAGGCTCTCCAGAGTGCTTGTGAAGCCAGGGAGTTGGACTTTGTGGATAAGTCTAGGGCTGAGCTGATAGCTGCCCTGGTGGACTACCAGACTGATGGTGAAACCCTTGATGAAGGGGGGGATGCAACCAGTGAGGACTCTGCCCCTGGGGTTGTCGCTGAATCTGTTTCTGGGAATGCCACCATTCCTGCTGCCTCTGTTCCAAACCCCAGCAATTCCATGGAACTTGAGTTATTAAGGATGAAATTGGCCTTTGAATATCGCAAGTTGGAAATAGAAGCTGAGCTTAAGAAAGAGGAGCTGGCACAGCAAGTGGAACTCAAGAATAGGGATCTTGCGCTCAAAGACAAGGACACTGAATGTCAGAGAATCCAGCTAGAGAGAGCTAGAGTGGAGACTTCAGCTAGACCAATTGAGAGTGGCAGGTCCCCAGCCACCAAGTTTATGAAAGATTTGGTTGGTGTGTTTGTGGAGGGTTCAGATATCCTCCAATGGATTGAAGCGTTTGAAATGGCTTGTGCAATTCATGATGTAGATAAAAGAGATTGGGCTAAGTGTTTGTTAAGCAGAGTGCCTCAAACTGGATATGACTGTATTCTGAAGCTGAGTGTGGAGGAAAGGGGTCAGTATGAGTGTATGAAGTCTGCTTTGATTGCCAAGTTTGGCAAGACACCTACCCAATACCTTAAAAGGTTCAGGGATTTTAAGAAAAGAGAGACTGTGTCTTGGGTTGACTGGGTGAGTACTGCGCACATGAACATGATGGGGTGGATTGACGGTTACAAGGTGAAAACTTTTGTTGAGTTGTCCCACCTCTTGTTTTTTGAGCATTTTTCTGAAGCCTGTTCACCAGAGCTGCGTCAGTATGTGGCTGACCAGAACATTTTGGACCCCTTTAAGCTGGCTAGGTTGGCTGACAAGTGGGTCTCCCACCGGGTGTCCCCTAAGGACTCCAGTGGGAAGGACAAGGACAAAGAAAAGGGGACCTCTCAGAAAGCTGAGGAGTCCCAAAAGCAATCACAGTCGGGTAAACCAAAACCTTCCTCTCCTAAGACCCAAAAATCTGGTGGGGATAAGTCCTCTGTGGGTGGGAATAAGAGTAGTGGTCCACCTGCTGCAAAGCAGGTTCCCAGTGGTTCCAGTACCGTACCCCGCACTCCTGGCACTTGTTGGGATTGTGGGGCTCTGGATCACAAAAGGGGTGACCCCAAGTGTAAAGGTAAGGCACTTGGAGTACAGGCTGTCAGCCTGACCTACCCTTACCCCGTGGCTGAGGTGGAGGCCACTGTCCTCCCCTCCTCTACAGGAATCACATTTGGTGCTCCGGTAGAGATTTCCTTAGTGTCCCTTGGGGCCTGGGACCAGTACGCAGAAGTACTGGCAACTATCCCGCAGAACACCCGTAGGTTTTTGAGAAGTGTCCTCTTGAATGGCCAGCCTTCTACTGGTTTGAGAGACACTGGGGCAAGCATGACAGTGGTGGACAGGACCCTGCTCAAGCCAGAGGACTATGTAGGTGCTCCTCTGAGAACCACCAGGTTAGCTGGTGGGCCTCCCAAATTATCGCCTGTAGCCCTAGTCACACTCATGATTGGAGACAAGACAGCAAAGCTTCCTGTCCTGGTTCAGGACAATGTCCCTGCTAACATTCTGTTAGGAAATGATCTAGTAGAGTTGGGGTTGATCTCGGATGGTCTTCCCATGACTGCTGCTGCAGTCACTAGGTCACAGGTGACACCGGGTCTGGCTGTGAGTCAGGTATCCGAGCCAAAGGCGAGGCCTAAGGCAAGAAGAAGGAAGACCAAGAAGGCCACCTCTGTGGAGGGAACACCTTCTCTTCCTGCTGTTCCGACAGCACCCAATGGGATCCATGCTCCGGACGGGCTGGGTCCAGCGGAAAACCCAAACTCAACTCCTGTGGGAGAAGAGACAGAAGACTCTCCTGTGGGAGAGGTTCTCAACCCGGAGGATCATCCCGACCTTCAATGCTTGTTAGCTGAAGGGGGACCCTCCCGGGCAGACTTCTGTAAGGGACAGAGAGAGTGCCACTCTCTCGAGGGCCTGAGGAAACAGGCCCTGTCCCAGGCACAAGGTGAAGTGCCTAGGACATTCAAGATTTATTGGGAGGGTGAGCTCCTTGTTAGTGAGCCCACTAAGCCCGAACCTGGTGCCCGCAAGAGGTTGGTGGTACCCCAGGTTTACAGGCCCTTCCTACTGCAGTTGGCGCATGAGGTGCCCTTGGCTGGTCATCTTGGGACCAAGAAGACTAAGCAGAGGCTCTCTGCCCATTTCTACTGGCCACGGATGGGAGTAGAGGTGGAGTCCCACTGCAGGACCTGCCCAACTTGTCAGTTGTCTGGCAAGACTGGAGGCAGGGTCATTGCCCCACTGCAGCCATTACCAGTGGTTGGCACACCATTTGAGAGGGTGGGCATCGACATCGTCGGTCCCCTTGACCCTCCCACTTCAGGTGGACATCGGTTCATCCTGGTCTTGGTAGATCATGCCACCAGGTACCCTGAGGCAATACCCCTTCGGACTGTTACTGCCAAGGTGGTTGCCAGGGCTCTCCTGGGCATTTTCACCCGTGTTGGATTCCCCAAGGAGGTTGTCTCTGACCGAGGATCCAACTTCATGTCTAGTTACATGAAAACCATGTGGAAAGAGTGCGGGGTAACCTACAAGTTCTCCACCTCTTACCACCCCCAGACCAATGGTCTGGTTGAGAGATTTAACAAAACTCTCAAGGGCATGCTAGGTGCTTTGGAAGAGCCCCTAAGGAGGAAATGGGATCTCCTCCTGCCATGCCTGCTGTTTGCTTACAGAGAGGTACCTCAAGAGGGTGTTGGTTTCAGCCCCTTTGAGTTACTCTTTGGACATCCCGTGAGGGGGCCCCTCGCCTTGATCCGAGAAGGCTTGGAAGCCACCCCTCCAGGTCCCGCCAAGCAAGTGGGGGACTATGTGTTAGGCCTCAGGCGGAGGATGACACAAATGATGGGTCAGGCAACAGCAAATCTCAAGGCCAGCCAGGAATTGAATAAGTACTGGCATGACCTGAAAGCTTCGCAAGTGGATTGGACTCCGGGACAGGAAATCCTTGTGATGGAGCCTACCAAGCCTAGAGCTTTGGCAGACAAGTGGACTGGACCCTTCAGGATCATCTCCAAGATGGGCGAAGTCAATTATCTGGTGGACATGGGAGCCTCTGGGGTAGCCCCCCAGGTATTCCATGTCAACAGGCTCAAGCCTTTCCACAGGCGAGCAGAGGTCTCATGTCTCTTGCTAGCTTCAGGGCAAGAAGAGGATGAGAGTGAGCCCCTTCCTGATTTGCTGCATAGCAACCCTCAGGATGGCTCAGTGGAGGGAGTACAACTCTCTCCCGATTTGACAACAGAGCAGCAGAGGGCCTGCCGGGCTTTGCTCCAGCAGTATGCCCCTCTGTTTTCACTGACACCGGGCCTTACACCGTGGTGTAAGCACGAAATTGACACTGGTGACAGTGTGCCTGTCAAAAGCAGGAGCTATCGTATGTCAGATACCGTCAAAAACCACATCCAGGCTGAGGTCGCCAAGATGTTGGATCTGGGTGTTATTGAACCCTCCACCAGTCCCTGGTCCAGTCCAGTGGTCCTTGTCCCCAAGGCAAGTTCCCCGGCGGGTACCAAGGATTGGAGGTTCTGTGTGGACTACCGAGGAGTCAATGCCGTCACCAAAACTGACGCGCACCCATTGCCCAGGGCTGATGAGCTCGTGGACACTATAGGTGCTGCCAAATTTGTGAGCACCTTTGACCTTACCTCAGGCTATTGGCAAATAGCTCTGACGGACCATGCCAAGGAAAAGACGGCATTCTCCACACCTGAGGGACTCTACCAGTTTAGGGTCATGCCCTTTGGGTTGAAGAATGCCCCTGCCACCTTCCAGAGATTGGTCAACCATGCGCTCAGTGGGCTGGAAGCCTTTTGTGTGGCTTACTTAGACGACATTGCCGTCTACAGTTCCACCTGGGAAGAGCATTTGACACATCTGGATAAGGTGTTGCAGGCCTTGAAAAGGGCTAACCTCACTATCAAGGCCACCAAGTGCCAGATAGCTCAGGGGAAAGTTACCTATCTTGGTCATGAGGTAGGAGGGGGTCAAATCCAACCTCTCTCCAGTAAAGTACAGGACGTACAGAACTGGGAGACTCCCACTACTCAAACCCAGGTGAGAGCCTTTTTGGGCCTCACTGGGTACTATCGCAATTTCATGGCAGACTATGGAACCATAGCTGCACCCCTGACAGCTCTAACTTCACCCAAACAGCCTAGGAAGGTTAATTGGACTGAAGACTGTCAGAGGGCCTTTGATGGCTTGAAAGAAAGTCTGTGTAGGGCACCTGTGTTGAGTGCGCCTGACTACAGCCGACCCTTTATCGTCCAGACGGATGCCTGCGACACCGGAATTGGAGCTGTCTTGTCCCAGTTAGATGACAAAGGGAGAGAACATCCTATCATATTCATCAGTAGACAACTCAAGGGTAGAGAACTTAGGTGGGCTACTGTTGAAAAGGAATGTTTTAGTATAGTTTGGAGCCTTAGGCGTTTTAGGCCCTACCTTACGGGGTCCACCTTCAAGGTCCAAACAGATCATAAGCCCCTGAAGTGGCTTATGCAGATGAAGGGTGAGAATCCGAAATTGCTCAGGTGGTCGATTAGCCTACAAGGGCTAGACTTCACCATAGAGCACAGACCAGGGAAGAGTCACGATAATGCAGATGGCCTTTCCAGAAGGTATGTTGACCGTCTGGATGAGGGTGTCTATCCCGTGGGAGATTAGGCACCCTCCACCTCAGTCTGGGGGGGGCGACTGTGATGCCGGAAATGCATCTGAGGGACAGGGCCTCTGAATCCTTGTCCTTTCTCTGTTTTTACCGTGTGTTCTGTCATGTTTTCTGCCCAGGAGTCCATGAGGGACTCCTGGCAGTGCAGCTCTCTTTTGATTTGGTGAACAGACCCATGGGATACCCTTATGGCACCCATGGGTAGGGGTACAACCCTGTGCCCCTAGTGTATGTTTTTGGGCACCTGTGGGTGGCCCACAGAGCAGGGTATGGGCTGGTGGCAGCTCCATGCTGAATTTGACAGGTGCTCTGGGTGTCCTCCATTTTGGGATACCCAGGCCCTGCCATTGGAATCAGTTGATTCCTGATAGGAAACAAGATGGCCCCTGTGGCCTCTTGCTTTCTATTGCCTGTTATCTTGTTTTTCCCAAAGTCCTGGGAAGCCCTGACTCTGTCCCTTCCCCCTGACTGGCTGTTGGGTGGAAGTTCCATATATGGTGTTGTTGTGAAGGCCCAGCTAGACTGACTGGAGCCTTCCCAGTGACTGTATGTTGTGGGTACCTCCTGTGGGTGGGACCTGGGTGAATGGAGTGTGTGACCAATATACACTCCTTGTTGTGGTTGTCTGGTTTCTGGCATGAGAGACAAAGACTGAGACAGCCCTGCCCGAAACTGGCCTGAATGCAGTGTGTAGTGTTGAATGGCTGGGTACTTGTCCCAATCCACATTCCTTGTTGTGAGTGTCTGAAAGGGAGGAGTGTGGCCTGAATGCACTGTGTGCCTGATTGGCTGACTGACTGCATGAATGCCCTTCTGTGTGATTGGCTGCTGTGTGTGTGCCAGCAGTGTGGATGAGAGACAGAATAGTATATCTGGGGACCTCTCACCACTGGAAATTGTTCAGAAGCATTCAGAAGCTGAGTCTCCACTCAAGAGTAACTGGATTTGCTGATCCTCGACGTCCAGCTGGAAGAAGAAGACTTGCTGTGGCATTTGCTTCGACGGAACTGAAGGTTGTCGAAATTGTCGAGGGCTGACCCGAGAGAGGACCTGGCTAGGCGCCCTCTTCCCGTGCTCCGAGGGACCATCGAGCACCGCTGAATCTTCGCCGAAGCGCCCTGGAAGTCAGACCCTCGAAAGGCTGCCGACCCGAGACGGGACCGCCGAGGAGATCGAAGTGAAGCACCCGGACATCGACGCCGTCGAAGTCCATTGCCGTCGACCAGGGTTCGCAGGTCTGTGTAACCGCTGGAGGCCCGTCGAAGTTGTGTGCCCAGCCGTGGGAACCACTTGACGCCGTGCCGCCGACGATCGGAGCCGTCCGCTCCATTGCCTAAGAACATTCAATCGAAGGACTCTCTCGACCGCATCGTCGACCGCTTATCCTGCCGGAGAAAGTCGAGGACGACCAACGCGCCGAGGAGAAACCTGCCGGTGGGTTTCCCGCCACCCGACGACCCCAAAGACTCGGACGACTCGACGCCCTTGCTGGGCTCCCGTCTCTACAATCTTTGCGGTCCAGAACTATTGTCATCGAGGTGCCCCGCACACCTCCGCCTTGCAGGACGCCGACGCCCCGACGCCGACGAGCACCGCTCGGACGGAGCTGCCGCCTCTTCGACAACGTTCGGCCTCGTTTGTCGACGGACGTTCGACGCCCCGTGCCTCCCGCCTGAAAAGGAAGGCATTCAAGAAGGGCCGTCGATTCCCCGTCGCCGAACAGCGAGTCCCTCGACGCTTGTCGACGCCTTTTCGAGGAACTCGACTCCACCAGGTACATTGGGGGGGTAAAAACATTATAGGAGAGAAATAGACTATTGAACAATATCTGGACTGGGCTGGTGTTATATCTCTTTATTTTGCAGGTTGCCCAGGTGGGGGGATCTCCACACAGAACTGTGTCCAGTAGCAAGGGCCAGTATTCTGCCTATTGTTTCAACCCTCTGTTATCTCTCCTCTCTCTATTGCTGGTTTCCTTCTTATTGATCTGTGTGCCATTTCTACAGTATTGTGAATGCACTTTAATGAGGTCTAATATTAGTGGTACCACTTTAGAATTGTAGATATTTACCATTGCTGATTTTCCTGAGCACAAAGTGCGTTATTGTGATAAGTGTACATAACCCTTGAATATTAATTATATAAAGACTGTGTTTTCAGTAATACAGTGTGTGGACATTCCTTTGTGGGGGCTTGGGGATACACTGTACTTAAGAACCAGCCTGCATCACCTCCTGAGAAGCTAGGCCTTGATTGCTCGCCCATCGCTACCGTATTAGAGAATCTTGGCTGGGGTCCTCTGTGCCTCCCCTCTACCATATAGAGAGCAGAAGTACAGACCCCCCCACCGGTCTTCTTTACAAAGACGCTCATCATATTTTTGCAGAATTCCTCCCATTCAGCCCGGGAACTATGTTTCGTGGGGCACGGGATTCTCTTTGGCGAAACAGAGGAAGAGGAAGACGGAGAAGGGGATCTTCGACGTCTTCTCTTCGAGTGCTTTGATCTCGAAGAGTGATGGGACCCACTCCGAGATCTGGAGCGCGAATGGTGACGAGGAGACGAATGTCTCGACTTCGTCGACGAAGAAGCTTTAAAAGTCTTACCTTTCTCCAGCTTCCCCCTACGCTCCTTCAGGGCCTTAGCTGTCATGGACATACAGTCCTCGCACTCCGAACAATGGTGTTCAGCTCCCAAACACCACAGACAAACTCTGTGAGGGTCAGTCAGCGACATCTTTTTCCCACAATCTCTGCATTTTTTGAAGCCGGATCGAGGAGTTGTCGGTTCCGACGAAGAAGCCATCGAGTACGGATCGAATAACTCGAGGTAAATAGGTTTAACCTGACAAAAACTGAGCAACGGTATTCCGAGGCACTGAGTACGCGCGGAAAAACGGAACTGAGCAACGGGCGCTGCGCGCAGCCTTTATAGCCAGGATGATGTCAGCGTCGATACGGCGGCTGTCGAGGGACATCGACTCGAAGGACGTTGACGCGCAGCGCCCTCTAGAGAGAAAAAATTTTCCGAGACCAGCCGAGCAGGAAGGAGATATCTAAGATGAGGAATACGTCGGAGGACACAATCCCTTCGAAGTTTGACTTTTTGGAGACATCAGAGATGTGTGCAGAGAAAAAAAGTGTAGAGTCAAAGATGAACCCAAGGTTCTTAGCTTCGCTGGTAGGGGCAGGTGGAGGGCAAAGGGAGGCCAGCCAGAGAGCGAGGGGAAAGGATGGAGGGGTTGTACCAATGAGGAGGATCTCAGTCTTGTTGGTTTTTAAACAAAGATCATTTGCGGCACACCAATTTTGAATGGCGATTGGGCAGTCAGAGATGAGGGAAGGAGAGGAGGTGGCCGAGGGAAGCCTGAAAATGAGTTGGGTGTTGTCAGAATAGAAATTTGAGCAGAAAATGGAAATGCAGTAGGCGAGAGTTGCCAGGTATTGATTGAAAAGCCAGGGTAAGAGGTTAGACCCCTGGGGAACACCGCAGGTAGAGAAGGAGATAGAGGATAGGAAGGACCCAAGTTGTACCTTGGAGGGTCGATCAGAGAGAAAAGAGGTCAGCCAGGCCAGAGCCTGATCGGTGATACCCAGGTTGTCACGAAGACGATTTAGCAGGGTGGTATGGTTGACTGCGTCAAAAGCAGAGGAGAGATCAAATAGGATGAGGACTGAGGGAATGTTAGAATCAAGGTTGGAGAGCAGGTCTTCACCGATGTTCAGGAGAGCAGTTGCCGTACTTCTGGCAGCTCTGAAGCCAGATTAGTGGTCATGGAGAGAGCCAACTGAGTCAGAATGAAGGTTAAGCTGAGAGATGGCAAGCTTTTCCAGGAGTAATGGAAATTGGGCGATAGTTAGCCGGATACTGATGGTCCCATGCCTACTGGCACCATTGTAGGCTTTGGAGCTGAAGTCGCACCGGTAACAATCGGCACAGAACCCAAGGGCTTTAATGGCGTGGTTGGGGCAGGGGTTACCGGGCACCAATGGAGCCTGCTGCTTCGAGGTGTCGACCGTACCCGCAGCCGAAACATATCGAGCATCTGCTCTTTGAAGGCATCCCACTCGGCCCTGGATGTAGCCCACACCGACGGCTTACTGAGTTCATCCAAAAAATCGCATCCGTGCCTGCGTCGATGACGCTGTTTCTTTTTATGGGAGGAGGAGTGGCTCTGAGTGTGATCTCTGTTTTGACTATTTGTGATGCCTATTCCTTTACACGAGTGGGCCCCTCAGTCTTGGGCTCCGATGACCGGACGGTCGAGCGGGCCAGAGATTGAATTGGGGGTCGGCCTACTCGACTTTCGCAGCCCTCTCCCGAAGCGATTTGTTTCATTTTCATACAAGAACCACAGTCCTCAGTGAAGTGGCTGATACCGAGACAACACACGCAGAAGATGTGCTGGTCCGTGATGGACATCTTTAAACTGCAGTCCTTGCAATGCTTGAAACCCAGCACTTTGGGAGAGGATATTGTGCCGAAATCGCATCAAAGAAAAGACGAAAATACATGGGTTGAAAATTCTCGTGAGAGTTGTTCCGTGAACAACGTGCTGGACGTGCAGAAAAAAGGAACTAAGGTACAGGTATGTAGCGATGCAGTGTATGTATGACGACCGACAATGTCATGTATGGAGTCGATGGCCACTGCATCGAGTCAAGAATGATTGACGGCTAAGTCGAGGTGCATTACGCCTCCTGTGGAAAAGTTTTCTGAGCAGCTGACGCAGGAAGGGATAAATATTTGATGAGGAATCAGGGAGACCACGTCGAGTTTGGCGCTCTCTGGCTCGACACTGACCGTCGGTAAGTTGATGCCTCCAAAGGCGTAGTCGGGCCGACTTGAATGCCATCGACGTTGAGGTTGATCTCAGGCACGTTGTTGGAGAAATCGTTTGTCCCAGAGTCCCGAACATCTATGACCTCCATTTTCAGAGATGATTGGGATCAGGCCGACTTATTTCAACCGGCACCAGGAGGGTCAGGCGGCTTCTGTTTTTTTTGCGATGTCATTGACTTGGCAGCAGAGCTGCACAAATTTGATGCATGACACAGTAGACATTTTATTAAAGTTATTTGTGTTATAAGCAGCGTACTGAGTGTGCGAAAAAAGGCACTGAGGTCATGAGGCGTGACTGGCTCCACATATACATGCCTCAGTGTTACGTCCATCGCCAAGGGCGAGCAACAGTGCTTGATAGAACAGCACTGTGCCCCTTGGTTGCTGAAAACGTTTCTGAAGACAACTGCTGCTGAAGATCTGGCTAAGAAGTAGAATCTGTCGGAGGGAGCAATCCAGTAGAAAAGGGGCAATTATGGTGATCTATAAACTAATACTGGGCTATGTAAAACACCTTGATAACATATCAATCGAAATCAATGCTGAAAGAAGTAAACGCTGAATTCTGCTTTTGTCGGTACTGGGGAAGCAGATAATCAGTGAAACACGCATTGAATGTCAATTGGAAAGTCAATTTAATAAACAATATTACAATTCTTGAATACATATTAGCCAGTGAATATTGGACACCTATCGTCGAAGAATTCTTGAGCACTACATTTTATGTTCGAATTAACTGGAGAAACGTTTGCGAGTTCTGAGTCAGAGCACACATAGGCAAACGGCCAAAGATGACAAATTCCTCCTGTGAAACACATACAAGACCACATTGACAATGGCCAAGTGACCGGTTTTGAACACTAGGTAGCCGTTTTGCTCCTCCTCAGGGAGTAAATGTCTACTTACGCGGTAACAATCGCTACACAGTGGCGCTGCTTGTAAAAAGTAATTAGTTGTCATTAGCCCCATTAACATACTGTTATAGGGATCAAATGGGGCACTTCAGTAGTGCCCCTGTCCTGGTAGCCATAAGAGCTGCCAAAACACCACATATAAAAAGGACTTCAATCCAAAGACTCGCCAGAAAGAAAAACAGAACAGGACAACAAAAGACAGTAAGAGGGCAACAAAGGTTAGTTAAAAAGAGAAGAAAAAATAGATTTTCTGAAATAAGAGTGTGAGTGAAAGATGTTCACTGATCACACAGAGCTGGACCTACTGGATCTAGCTGGTCCCAGGTGTCATTAATGGACAGAAATAGGTGATTTCTTCCTGAACTCAGAGTGAGGGCTGAGGTGGGCTGCCTCACATCCTACCCCAGGGACAGGGGGCTGCCGCGCACCAAATCGTGCAACACCCTTGTTGCGCCAGAGCCCGACAGGCTAGTGTGGTACCTTTTTTGATGCAAGGTAGCCATTTTACAACTGCAGTGGCCAAATTGCCTGTCTCCTTGCTTAATCCCCGTTTTTCGGTTTACTGCCTTTGTTGGTCATTGTCCTCCCAGGCAGGGTTTGGACATGGCCATATATGGACATGCTATAGTTCTAGGTGTTTGCATACTACTCCTGTTTCTCAAATCTAGTTGTTTCTCCCTTTGCTGGGTTGTTCTTATTCAAGGCGTGTTCCCTCTAGCACTGTGTTTCAGTTCTAAGTGTTTCCTCACTACTGTTGTGTTCAATTCTAGGTGTTTTCCCACTGCTGCTTTATTCCACTTCTAGGTGTTTCTCCCATTACTGCTTTTTTCCAATTCTAGGTGTTTCCCATCCAGCACTGTGTCCTAGTTCTAGATGTTCCCCCCACCCCCACCACCACTGCTGGGTTTCAGTTCCAGGAGCCTTCTCCCATTAGATCACAGCTGTGATCCAAGGGAAAGTGCTCCACAATTAGGTTTCACACTAGTATGGTGTCCCAATTTTAGGTGCTCCACCACCACTGCTGTGCTTCAAATGTAGGGGTTTCACCCCCACTGTTGGGTCTCCTATCTAAGGGTTTGCCCACTAGTCCTGTGTTCCGATCCTAGGTGCTCCACACTTCTGCTGGGCTTCCAGTTGGCATTTGATCTAAGTGTTGTAAGGCAGCCCAAACTTGCACGTAGCAAACTGACTAAATTACCCACAGCCTACAGACAGCGACTGGCCCAAGATAAGCAACCTCTTCAATTAGCAGAAAGGTAAAAAGGGGCCACAAACTGACAGTGGGCTAGTAGTCCAAGGAGGGTAGATTTCATATATGGCCAAAGGGTAAGACCACCTTAGTGCGCATTCAGGACCCACAATCCAGACCTGCCCATTAGGACACCTCCCTCACCCCACGGGTAGTATCACTGTCCATAACGCCCAGTAGAACCAGAGACCCCGACCCCCCCTCTGCAAGCCAATGGCCCCTCGACTGGGTCCCATTCACAACCCCCTCCACCACCCAACAATAACTACAAACAGAAGGCACAAAGAAAATAGCTACTAAAAGCAGACCCTCAAAGCAAACAAGAAAAAAAAACAAGCCCAACACAAACTCGGAAAAAGCATCGGAGGAGGGCTAACGCCCCTGCGACTGAAACACAATAACAAACTGAAAAAAACAGAAGACTAAAGAGAACAGAATATGCGATGATAGAGAACAGGACAATGCGAAAGAAAAGGATTAATGAAATGCAACTACACTAGGCCACCACGGCCCCAAATACCAACACAGCAACAGAGCACTCAGCCATATGCAAAACAGGGAAAAGAACCAACTCAAAAACTAGACAAAAATCATTATACCCAACACCATACCGCGCTACGGACCACTCACCAGAGCAGCAACCAACCACTAGAAATGTTAGACACACCAGCAGGATACCGGGACCCCACAGGAAAAGGGGGCAGAAACATGCAGAAGGAGAAAAATGGGAAATGATACCTTCACCCCATACATCACCAAAACCCAAGGGGACCTATGGCAACAACAACTAGATACAGAAGAGGAGCCAGAAGTTGTCATGGACCCTTTACGAACCCTAGCCGACCTACTCAATGACGAAACTGACCTAACGGAACACAACCTACATCCTGAGGATAATGAGGAAACTCACCATGAAGACCACACAAAGACAAAAGCAAGAACAAAACCGGACACTATAAAGAAAACAATACACTCCAATCCAGTCAACGGAAGATTGATGTCCAAACATGCAACAGAGATCTACGATCCACTCTGGGATGGTGGAATATACATCCTATTCATCACAGGAACCTGGGTAGATGACAACCACAAAGTCCTACTAAACAGCTGTCTTCCCGACAACTTCAAATGCATACAGGTAAACAGAGGAAAAAGATGGGGAGGACTTGCAGTAGCCTGCAAAGAACATTGAAAAATAAAAAACGGTTGAGCCACTGAACTTCCTGAACTGCAAATCCTTCGTCCTTCACCCGACACCGAACCCACAAACAAACTTCACATGTATACTCATCTACAGACCACCAACATACGACACAACCTTCATAGACACCTTCGTAGAAGCCGTCACGAACCAGGCCATCAAACATGATCACTTGATCATGCTCAGGGATTTCAACATATGGTTCGAAGAAGAGAACACAAACTTGCAAAAAATCACTAACTAAGCAGCTTGAGACAATGAGACTACGACAGATGGCGAAAGGAGCGAAATACACGGCAGGACACTGATGAATCCTGCGGAGTACTCACAAAGACTCTACCAAAAATCTCCTCCCAGGAGGCCAGGGAAAGGCAGCCGCTACCTGATCCTGACCCTGGGGGTGGTATTAGCCGGGAGGATCACCTGGGAGGAGAAAGTCCCCAATGGAATAGGAGGACTCAGTTGGGAGGGACACAGTCTTTGTCTTCCTCAGAGGAGAAAGTCAGTGATGACGGAATATGCAATGGCTTGCTGTTGGAGGGAGCTTTTCTTTCCCAAAGCCAACTATCCTGATTGTGGTGGAAACTTTCATAACCATCATTTATTAGGAGTAAGAACCCCCTCCTAAAATGATTTACATTTATGGAGGTGAAAGCTCCTGTGATCAAGAAGGGAATGTTATATGGGAGTCTTCAAATATTAACATCTCAGATTCTGAAAACAATTCCCCTGTAAATAAAAACCACTCATTAATTCCTTATACAACTATAGAGGATGTAAGTAAGGCTAGAAAGGAAGTTGATAACAATATTTCATTTAAAAGAGGAAATAAGAACAATGTCCAAAGTACTGGGATGAAGAAGAGGGATGTAGAGGCACGAGCCTGCAAGTTGCGGCTTAATAGAGTTAATGACCCACACCTGAGGGAGACAGAGGCATAAAACGACCCAGCAGGTGCAGGCCATAGAGAGCAGTAGTGTGAGGTGGAGTGACTGCAGTAACTCCACATTGCAGTTGCAGCTAAAGGAGAGCAGAGACGCCAGAGCCACTGTCCTTTGCCGAATGGATGCCTGTTTTGAGAAGGTCTCTACCTTCAGAGTCCGTGATTGCAGAGGTAACGCAGTGGGAGGCGTTGTGTTTGAAAGCATTCTCCCTAAAGACTGTAGCCGCAGAGGTTGCACAGTGGGAAGCATGAAGTTTAGAAGCTGTCCCCATAGAAATTCAGGCTCCGGAGGCAGGTGAGCAAGAGCCCTTGGAGTGAGGAGCACTCCTTTTCCGACTGGCGCGGGCCACGGATACCAGAGAGAAGCGGTTTGCCGAGCGGAGCGAAGCAGAAGACCCAGAGGGAGTGGACGCTTACGCAAGACACGGTGAGTTCACTACCATATTGTGACCCTGGAGCGCTCTGATCTCCCGCTGGCCACGTCTGGGTACTTTGAATACCGAACTGATGTAACGAACTGATGTAACGAGAGTGAATTGGCAGAAGAATACGTGCTTTGAATTTTGAACTGAGGCGCAGCAGGAATAATAATCATTTGGAATACTGAGATGATATGAAAAGGAGAAGGTGGCAGAATAAGAACAGGCCAGAAAGGTGTCACTGTTTATGTGGTTCAGAATAATTGCCAACAACAAGAGAGGGCAATAATACTAGGAGCCAATATATACAATCATTGCTAAAAAGAGGACAATAGCAAAGAAAGTTAAAAAGAACCAACATTACCCAAGCAAAGAGTGGGCAGATAAGAAGCCAGTTGTTTATAGACCCTATTGTCATAGGAAGAAACAAGTAATAGGGGTAAGTGACCTACACAAGCATTGCCTAAGTCAATGAAGAGCAAGAGTGAGGGGAAGCCATTATCAGCAATTGTTTAATACAAGAATCGGAAAAACAAGAGTGGCAGGAAAGTTGCCCTTCTGACAGACGGTATTCAGAAAGAGAGAAGCATAACTTGCATTGCATGTGGCAATCACAAGTATGGAACAAACAGCACCAATGTGTTTAATGTTTTCCCAGAAGTAGTTGTTAAAACTGATATTGTGGAAAGTCAAAATACTTTTAACGTTCTTTGAAACTGTGCCACAGAAGTACTAGAGTTAGTAGTTGCATTAGTCCTGGCAGACAATTATACCAGGCTAAGGGACCTTGTAGTTGTAGACCTGGCAGGTGAGTGGACCAGGTGGAAGGTATTAAAGTACTGTGGTGTGGTTCAAAACATTGAAGAAGTACATTGTGAACTGGTGTGGAATAATCCTGACAGAAGCATTTTTGTTGATACTCATGAACTGTGGAAGTATACTTATTTTCTGGGAAGCTGTTGTGTGTGACTCTCTGCTACCAGTGGAGAGATAATAGACTTGTGCAATATTTTGAATGGTTGGTCAAGTCCAAGTGAGAGACTTACTGGAGCAAGATGAACTTTTATTAGAACTTTGTTGCAAGATGGAATTTCCTTATTCTTTTTGAACTGTTGATTGAAATCCTGTTTGAATCTGGAGAAGGGGAACTTACCCAGGTTACAAGGAGAAACAGCTATCAGGTATTCTTTTACATAACTTATTTGTGTTACATCTGAATTGCCATATATTACCTTGTTGAGTGTGTTGTATGTACAGGTTTGAGGGACAGATTCCTTTTGTTACAGTGTTTTCTTTAGTTACTTTTATAGGCAGGGAAATCCTCACTAAGGTATGGATAGTGGGGGTGTATCAAACCTCTATGAGTTAATAAAATGGCATCTTACGAAAAAACCTCACAAAGTTGTACGCCTCCATTTCTGACCCCTCAACACACAATTGATGCAATCTTCGGCAATAAAAAACTGATCTCAACTGCTCCACCAATACAAATACTATGGAGCAACCACCTCATTATCCCGTTTGTGATGCAATTATTTTTATTTATTTACCTTTACATTTGTAGAGTGCCTTAGCACAAGGGCATCAGCGTGCTTTTGGGATCCAGTTACACCTGACACCAACTTGTGCTTATGGGTTAAATATTAGGACATGTATTAATCTTGCATTGTCCATCAGGCAAATAGCCAAGTCTTTAGGGCCTTTCGGAAAGGCCAATAGGATTCTATTGCTCTGATTACCATCAAAAGCATCCAAAAAGCCAGTAAAGAACCTGCAATCTTGAAAACAAACCGGAATACCATTAAAAGCTATAACTTAGAAGAACAACTAGAATCATCAAAGTCATCGATCGCAACCGTGGATGACACAGACAGAGGAAAAAGCAGACCTAATCCAGAAATGGTTAATGGAAACAATTGATAGCATCTCCTTGGAAAAACCCTTCATCCCATCACGATAGAAAGCAGTGGCATGATGGTTCATGCCCCACCTAAAAACAATGAAAAAAACTAACCGGAGACTAGAATAAGAATGGAGAAAAAACTATGACCAGACGAAAAGAATATATTATGAAAAACAAATATAAGCATGCAAAAAGGAAACTCTTAAAGCTAAAAAGAAATACTATGATGACCAGATCACAAAAGCCACCAACACTCGGAAAGAACTATTCAACATCGGAAACAAGAAGAGAAATCCCCTGGATAATACAGCGGTGCCTTTGCAAAAATGATGCGATGATCTTGCAGATCATTTTAAGAATAAAACCAATGAGATACACCAAATCATGCAAAGCAGACCGATCAACTAGACCATGCACCATCCCCTAGCACTCCCGGGACCACAGAACAGACTGAACAGATTCGTCCAAATGTCAAGAGAAAAACTCCTCAGCTTGGTGAAAAAAAAAACAAGGCAGGCTCCCCAAGGGACCCCTGCCCATCAGACATCTATAAATCAATCCTTAAACAGGGTACACCATCAGAATGCTACTTAAACCTCTTCACTCTATCACCCTCAACAGGGAGACTACTGTGAGCATTCAAATCTGCCTACCTCAAACCACTCAAGGATACAACGGGAGATGTGGAAGACCTCTCAAGTTACAGACTGATCTCAAACACGCCTTTTCCAGCTAAACTACTCGAGACCTATATCTACGAACAAACACTGGAATACATAGAAAATAACCAACTAGTGGACCAGGCAGAAGTAGGCTTCAGACCCATGAAAGGGACGGAGACGGCACTTCTCTCTTTATGGGACGATCTAAAGACCAACGCAGACCCAAACACAAATTCAGCACTGATACTACTCAACCTCTCTGCAGCATTTGACGCAGCCAACCATAACAATCTCATTAAGAGACTGGGGATCGCTGACACAGTGCTGCTCTGAATTAGATCTTCCTTGTATGAAAGAAAAAACAGTATGGATGAAACCATTCAAATCCACACTGCGAGACAGCACCTCTGAAGTACCACAAGGACCCTCTTTATCCCTGCTTCTCATTTTATTTCCCTCGTTATCCCTGCTTCTCATTTTTTTACTTCAATATCTATATGACGCCACTAATACTAATCAAAAGACACTGCTTCACTTGCTACAACTACGCAGATGACGCCCAAATCATCTACAGAATCTGTGATAAACAAGAGGAGAACAAAACGCCACAATGCTTATAGATTGACTCAAAGAACTATACCACTGGATGAACACTAACAACCTCAAAATCAACCTGGACAAGACGGAAATCAGGATTACATCCAACAACCAAGGAAGCAACCAGTACATCCCATGGCCCACTGAATTGGGGACACCACCCACACCATCCAAAGTTGTCAAAAACCTTGGAATCCAAATGGACGACGAGTTAACCCTAGAACCGCAAGTAAACGCAATAATTAAGAAATGCTTCGTTCATCGATCACACACGATCAAAAAGATTCTAGCATTCCTCTCCTTCATGCACAACACACTGGCCATCATCTCCCTCATCATGTCCGGGATAGACTACGTCAACAGCTTATACCTTGGAATGACAGACTATTCACTGAAGAACCTGGAAAGAATACAGAACGTAGCTGCCAGACTTCTTTCTCCCCAAACTCTCAGAAAGGGAACACATCACACCATGCTACATTGGCTCCCACTCAAAAAAACGAATCACCTTCAAAACAATGTGCATAACACACAGTAATCCACGGCCGAGGAGCGGAATTCATACAAAAGAAAATCATCTACAAGCCGACTAGAACACTCGGATTCAGCGACGACATCTGCTTAGAACATAAACCATAAACTGGGAAAAAACCTGGTGGATCAGCATTCACTTGCTTAGCCATAAACCTTGCAACTCCATCCCCAGAGAAATATGAACTATGACGGACCATCTAAAATTCAGAAAACGTCTAAAAACCTGGCTCTTCAGCTCCGAATGGGATGTAAACGATTGAACAACATCCACGCACCACAAAGTGAACACAAAACTGACAAGGAGTGGAGAGTAGGCCGGACAGGATGTGGAGGGCAGGGGAGAATAGAGGCATCTGAATGGAAGAGGTGGTTTTGAGACCTAGGGTGTGCCCATCCCAATAGGACCAAAAAGGGAAACAGGGGAGGGAGATGGGTCCGACTTAACTGGCCACTGATAGAGGGCCCAAGATGGAAATGGGGGAGAAAGGGGTGTACCACTCTCGCATAGACGGACCGCAAGGCACACGTTGCCCCTGGAGGAAGCCGTGGGGGTGGTAATTGCTGCACACTAGAAGGTACTTAAGGGAAAGGGATATGGGCAACACTTAGTCGGCGCAGCGGGGGTAGAAAAGGTACTACCACTAACTAACCCTTCTAAAATCTCACCCTTCTGCATATACCTCCTGCATTCACTCCCTCTCCTGTTTCCAGGCTGCCACCTTTAGCCTTCTCCTCCTGCTCAGCTCCTGTCTCCTGCATTTGGGTGGCTTCTTGGACAGGATCAGGGAGCTGCTCCCCGCCTGAAGATCCCTTCTTCCATGCTACTCCTGCTCCTGCTACTCCCTCCAAATTGTCACTGGTTATTATCCTTTATTGAAAAGACTGTCCCTCTGCCTGCCTCACGCCTCTAAAGGCTCGACCCAGGACAGCTACACTTTCTCTTGGATCCTCCTCACTGTCTAGCCCCCTTTACTCCCCTTAAAGTTCTTCAGCTGTTCCTTCTCAAGCTCCTGCTTCCAACCTTGGCACCACGAGCTTCCTTGTCTGCTGCCCCTTCAATCCAACTGGCCTCTCTCCTCCACGAAGTCCTCCCCGGCCAGTACTTGTCATCACCCTTACTGTGTCATTATTGCTGGCCCCACTCATTACTTCAACCTGACGAGTGGTAAGACATGCATTACTTACCGTAAAAGCATTTCTGCTGATTGTATCTGCTTAGATTCACATGCTGTGCATATGGTCCGACATCCAGTGGTAACCGCAGAGTATTGCATCTTGTCTTTCGGGGACCGAAAGGGGACGTCGGCATAGGCATGTCTGAAACACTATCCCTATCGTGACATGTGTAGTACCCAAAATCCCTCACGCGCCGAGGTCCCTCCGATTGTATTTTTTCTGCCATGAGGGAGCCCAAGGCTATAGTGAGTGAGTACATGAAGAGAGAAAGTAGTAAGAAGTCTATGCTCCTTCCACCCCGAGCGGGGAGGCAGGGAGGGCGCATGTGAATCTACGCAGATACAATCATCAGAAATGCTTTTACGGTAAGTAATGCATGTCTTTTGATGCTTGTTAATCTGCTTAGAATCACATGCTGTTCATAGACTGGTGAGCAGTTCCCGGAGTCGGAGGTGGGTTGTGAGAAGGAACAGTAGAAAAAAGATGTCTCAGTACTGCTTGTCCCACCTGAGAATCAGCCCTAGAATGAGTGTCTAGGCAATAGTGTTTTGTAAAGGTGTGTACGGAACTCCAGGTTGCCGCTTTGCAAATGGACTCTAGGGGAACATTTGCAATGAATTCTATGGATGCCCCAGTGCCTCGAGTAGAATGTGCTCTAGGCTTGAAGAGCAGTTCTCTCTTTGCAAGAGTGTAACATAGTGTGATGCATTTGACAATCCACCTTGATATTGCTGATTTAGAGACAGGGTCCCCTTCTCTACCAGCTGCCACTGAAACAAAGAATTGTTTAGTCTTCCTCAGTGGTTTAGTTCTATCCATGTAGAACATGACTGCCCTGCGCACATCTAGTGTGTGAAGGCTTCTTTCGGCCATGTTAGTAGGTCTCTGGAAGAACGTGAGTAGTTTGATTGACTGGTTCACATGGAACTTCGAAATAAATTTCGGCGCAAATCTGGGATGTGTGCGCAGAACTACCTTATCTTTGTGGACTGTAACAAAGGGGTCCAAAACCGAGAGGGCCTGTAGTTCGCTAACTCTTCTGATAGAAGTGATAGCTACTAGAAAGGCTGTCTTGTAAGTCAGATCTTTCAGACTAGCTTTATGCATAGGCTCAAAAGGGGGTCCCATGAACCTAGTTAAAACCACATTTAGATCCCACCCAGGGGCTGGGTGAGTGATGGGGGGATAAATTCTTTTAACCCCTTCCATAAAGGCTTTAATCACAGGTATTTTCCACCGCGACACCTTCTACTGTGACGTGGTGTAGGCTGACAACGCCGCTAGGTGAACCTTTAAGGAATTGAAGACTAACCCAGAGTCCAACAGATGGGTTAGATATAACACAATGTGTGAAGGCGAGCAATCGGTGGGATTGATGCCTTTGGAACTGCACCAGATGACAAAACGTTTCCATTTGCTGGCAGGCCAATAACGTGTGTTAGGCTTTCTTGCCTCCCTCAGTATGTCCATGCATCTTTGAGGGAGTTGCAGATGTCCAAACTCTATGACCTCAGGAGCCAGGCTGCTAAATTCAGAGTTTGTGGGCATGGGTGCAGAGTCTACCCCATGTCCTGAGACAACATGTTGTACGGGCAGGGCAGCTTGACTGGTGGGGAGAGGGACATTTCCATCAGGTGCATGAACCAAGGTTGGCGGGCCCACATGGGAGCCACCAGAATCATGGTGACTGGTTCCTGGTGCATCTTGTGTACTATCTTGTTCAGAAGGGGAGTCGGGGAGAAAAGCGTAGACAAATTTCCTCGACCAAGTTATCCAGAGACCGTTCCCCTTGGATCGGTTCTGGGGGTACCTGGAGGCTTAATCTTGGCATTGGGCGTTCTCCTGAGTAGCGAACAGGTCGATCTCTGGAAACCCCCATACGTTGGATATAATGGGCCTCATTACGCCCCAGGCGGTAAGTTACCGCCTGGGTCGTACCTTTACCACCATGGCGTAAACTACGTTTACGCCATGGTGGTTGGCGGACTTACAGCCCCATTCCGAGGTGAGTGGGGCGGTAAGTCCCCATTAACCCATTTACCCTTCCCCATTCCCATTTTTGCCCCATAGGGCATAATGGGAGTGGGGAAGGCGTTAATTAAAAGCCTCCTCTTCTTCTGTATAGATGTCTCAATACGTGTCCATCTGGATATCTTGATAGTCAACTTGGTGTTGGACATCTAGGTGTTGGGCATCTTGTGTTTGAGGGTTAGGGTCTACCTGAGCTCTTTTCAGCCGATCCATACATCCCTCAAATTGCTCCGTGGTCCACTTGGATGACCCAAATGGACCTAGCTGAGTAAGAACCGAGTTCTCCGCCCTAAGGTGTTGAGAGGATCTCCTCAGGGTGCTTGAGAGGGGTACCTGGCTTTCTTCGTAAGAGTCTTCGGGATCGTCTTCCAAATCCGTGGAAAACTTTTAGGCGGATTGGCCCATAACTGTGGGCGGAACCGGTTCTAGGCCCACCGCCGTAGCAATCCTACTGATGCTCTTACGGATAGTCACCTAATCTTCCGAGACAACGCCTCCGATGATGTGTCGGCAGTGAAAATGCCTTCCGCGGCTCCAGAAGGGCCAGCGGATGGCTTCTCGGGTAGAAGCCTACTTGCAGTTTTCGGGCCTGTACGGGCCTTGGAAACCTTGGAACCCGTCGAAGCTTCTTGTTCAGAAACTTCGGCGTGTGTAGTTTGGGGAGTAGCGCCCTCGTTATGTTTGTTATGCCCAGTCGTCATGCGCTGCTGCGGATGCGGGGAAGGCTTCGGAATAGATCGATCTGATGGCGCTTGGGTTGTGTGCTTTGTGCGGTGCGATTGTACGCCCCTGTCACCGGGTGTGGTCCCTGTAGCAAGACCGGAGTGGAGCCTGGAAGGGTCGGGGACAGGCGTGGCGGCTCTAGAATAGTCCGCCTCAAGGTCTATAACGTCCGCGTTGGACGTTTGGTCATCCGATGTACTCCCGTCACTTTCGGCTGGTGTCGCAGCAGGGTAGGGAGGCTCCACGCGTGACATTCCGTACGCGACCCACCGCATCAACCGGCGCTCCTTAAGGGTTTTAGGTTTAAGGAGTTTACACGCCGAACACCGCTTCTCGTCGTGCTCTGGGGGGAGACAAGCGTTACACGAGTGTGCTCGTCTTTCCATGGATATCTGACCCTACACACAGGGCAGAATCTAAATGGAGTCCTTTCCATAGCAGAAGGGAAGGGTGACCAGACCAAAAAGGAAAGCAGTGGAAAAGAGGAAAGACATCATAGCAGTATGGCAAGCCCCGAGCCCACTCTCCCTACTGTGTAGGCCGGCCAGAAGGCCCGACCACATGGAATTCCGAACGCTGGATCTTAGGCGCCGGAACCCACAGCCGAAGACGATTCCCCCGTAGTCTTCGTCGAAGATGTTCTTGATGGGCGAAGTGACTTAACGGGTTTCAAAACGACAATTTGGTAAGATAAACAATGTCTCATGAAGAGCTCCGCTATAGGGCGACCAGTTATCTGGGCGGAAAAAAACAATCTGAGGGACCTCGGCGCGTGAGGGATTTTGGGTACTACACACGTCACGATAGGGATAGTGTTTCAGACATACCTATGCCGACGTCCGCTTTCGGTCCCCGAAAGACAAGATGCAATACTCCGCGGTTACCACTGGATGTCGGATCATATGCACAGCATGTGATTCTAAGCAGATTAACAAGCATCAGAATTAACCATTACCCCCTGCTGCCTTCTGGCTCTTGTATTTCGGCCCATCTGCTTCCTCGTGTACCCTCCCAACTGCTTCCCTGCCTCTTGCTGGGCCCTTACTCACTACGTATTGTCCATCACTACTGTCATCTAAAGTCAATAGTCAGCTACCTTCCCTTAGGCCCCTCCCAGTTTGTTGACCTCTACTACTTCTTCTCATTCCCCTGACCCCCGCTACCTCTGAAACTCTGTACGGTGGTCCTCCTGGCTCCACCCCATCTACTTATACTCCTACGGACCATCTACTACCACCTACTGGATTCCTCATCTCCCACAGTCTGCTTTCCAACACCTGGATCTCTTTAACTGTGGACCCCTTGTTTCTGTCTAACTTCCTTTATTTCTGTGGCTTGCAGATCACCATCTAGTCCCTCCTTTCTCCAGACTTTCCAGCCACCTCCAATATCTTCATTTCCCATTAGCCATCTGCTTCCACTGACTCTCTGATCTGCAATCTGATTACTTCTACCTGGTCTCTCCTGACTTTTAACTCCCCACCCTCTATTCACCCAATTACCCACCCACCTCCCCTCCTGAGACCTATGATCCGAGGTTCACTTACTTTGGCCCCGACTGACTCATCTCCCCATTGACACCTTCCTCGTTTTCCTCTATACACCTTCCCCCTTCTTTTTCCCCTTTTACTCCATCTTCATCATGCCACTTTCTCCTCCCCTCTGTTATGGGTATTGCCAGATTCCTCTCTCCCCGTCCTCATTACTCTTCCCCCTCTTTTTCGACACTTGCTCTTTCTCTCTTCCCCCACTCCCTGATTTCTCTTCTCTTTTGGCTAATGAAGCCCTCTTCTACCTCCTCCACTCTTGATCTACTTTACCCCCTCTCCTCTTTCCGTCCTACTCGTAAAGCCTCTCAACCATGGTTTTCCCTTCAACTTCTCTCCACGCGTCGTCTTCTTCGTCACCTCGAGCGACTCTGGCTCAAACTTCCCTCACGATCCAATCAAACCTCCTATTTCTCCTACCATTCTCTTTATGACTCATGCCTTATCTCTACTAAACGTTCCTACTATTCTAACCATCTCCACTCCCAAGCCTCTCACCCTCGCCGTATCTTTCAAACCCTCTCTCGTCTTCTCTCCCCACCTACCCCTGACCCTTCAGCCTCATCCACCCTTTCTCCTTCTGACTTTGCGAACTTCTTCTCCTCCAAGATTCTTTCTCTTCATCAAAACAGTAACTGCTCTCCCTACTCCCCCCTCCCCATTCCCCTTCAACCTGCATGTCTGACTTCTCGCCTGTCTCCCCCTCCTACGTGTCCCTCCTCCTATCCAAAGCCCACCCTACGTCTGCCCCAACTGATCCTCTCCCCACCCTCCTTATCCCTAAAATCTACCCTCTTCTTATTCCTTACTTAACTTCCTTCTTCAACACCTGCCTCTCCTCAGCTACCTTCGCCTCTGCATTTAAGCATGCCACCATCATACCTATTCTGAAGAAACTTTCTGCTGATCCCCTTCTTACCTCTAACTTCCGTCCAATCTCTCTCCTCCCATTCCTCTCTAAACTACTTGAACGTCTCGCCTATTCCCAGCTCTCAGCCTTTGTCATTAATCTTTCCCTCCAACCCCCCCCCCCAAATCTGGTTTCTGACCCAAACACTCTCCTGAAACTGCCCTCACTTATATTCTTAACTCCCACCTCTCCGCTCGATACTCTAAACAATCCTCTGTCCTTATCCTCCTTGACCTTTCTGCTGCTTTCAACACGGTCGATCACCCCCTACTTCTCAACACTCTTTCTTCCTTTGGTTTCAAAGGCTCTGTACTTAACAGGCTCTCCTCTTACCTTTCCTCCCGCTCGTTTGCCGTCTCCTGGCGCGGTCGTTCCTCGCCAACCCTCCCCTTGGAGTACGGCGTACCCCAAGGTTCGGTTCTCGGCCCTTTCCTATTCTCTCTCTACACCTCTCTCCTTGCCCGTTACCTCTTCCTTCAGTATTTCCCACCATTTCTATGCTGATGACAACCACCTCTTCCTCTCCTTCTCTTCCGACCTTCACCTTAAACTTTCTTCCAGTCTTACTGCCATTAAAAACAGGATGTCATCCCGCTTTCTTTCTCTCAATACTGATAAGACTGAAGTCTTTTTCTTTCCCTCCAACACTCTTCCGCCTCCCTCTCCTCCACCTTCCCTTCACTTCCCCCCCCTCTAATCTTCCCATCTCTGCCCACGCTCGCAATCTAGGCATTCACTTTGACTCCTCCCTCTCCTTTTCCCACCATATTTCTCTTACCTCTCGCGCCTGTCACTACCACCTTTGCAATATTCGCAAAGTCCGCTCCTCTCTCACCTTCCATGCCACTACATTTTTAATCTCCTCCCTTATCTTCTCTCGCCTCTTCTATTGCTCCTCTTTACTCTTTGGACTACCTGCTTCTCATATTGCCCCCCCTCAAATCCATCTACCACTCAGCCGTCCGTACCCTCTGTATCCTTGCCCCTCATGACTCCATTTCTTCTTCACTTTCCTTCCTTAGTTGGCTTCCCTTTCATTCCCAACTTAAATTTAATTTCCTCTGTCTAGTCTTTAAATCTCTCCATGATCGTGCTCCCCCTCATCTCTCCTCTCTCTACACTCCTTCCGCAGAGATAATAGGATTAACCAGAGCCGGCAAGATTTCTGAAAATTTGAATGTAAATATATATATACTGATAGTCAGTATGCGTTTGGGGTGGTTCATAACTTTGGTCGACTCTGGGCTGAGAGGGGTTTCTTGACATCACATGGTGCCAGAATTCAACATGGCCTTTTGATTTTACGATTGTTGTCTGCACTCACGCTTCGAAAACGCCTAGCAATAGTGAAATGCGAGGCACACAAAAAGGTAACATGCAAAGTAGGAGAGGGAAACGCGTTTGCAGACAGAATTGCGAAACACTCTGCCACTGATTTAAATACCAAAATGATGACGGTTCAGACTGAGGAAGTACCTTGTATGATAGAAAATGGAGTTGCCACTGTCAAAGAAATGCAGGCCGAAGCTACGGCCGATGAAATACAAGGGTGGGCAGAGGGCTCTGCGGAGTTAGATCTGGAAGGTTGTTGGGTGGACAAGGGAACTAGAAACTGGATGTTGCCAAATTCCTATGTGACTGCAATGGTCACAATGGCCCACAGCCCTACCCACATTTGTGCGAAAAAGATAATACAGCACCTATCTACAGTATGGCAGAATGTAAACAAAGAAGAATGCAGAGAGGTTGGTGCAGAACTGTATCACGTGTTTACAACACAATGTAGGAAAGGAAACAGTGACTCCAATAGGCAGTTTTGACCTGCCCTCTATGCCGTTTGAGGTGATCCATTTTGATTTCATAGAGATGGAGGGATGCCAAAACTTAAAATACGTCTTAGTGGTGATCTGTGCATTCAGTAAGTGGGTGGAGGCATATCCCTTGAAGGACTGCACAGCAATGAGCACGGCAAAAGTAATGCTTAAGGAATACTTTTCCCGATTTGGCTTGCCCCGTGTTTTATGGTCCGATAATGGCCCACATTTTGTGGGTGCAGTGGTATTACAGATATGTGCAGGTCTTCAGATCAATAAGAGATTCCATAGTTCAAGACATCCGAGTTCAGCCGGTCTTTTGCAGAGGCACAACGGGATTCTCAAGTCAAAAATCAGTAAAATATGTGCGGGAAGCAAGTCGAGTTGGGTGGATGCATTACCAATAGCGCTATTATGCATGCGTACGTCTGTACAGGCTAAAACGGGGCTCTCCCCGTACGAAATCGTGATGGGGAGGCTGGCAAATGTTTGGTGCGCACCTCAGCCAAAACGACTTAGAGAGGTAGAACATCCTGTGCTTAGTACTTATTGTGGCCTTTTAATGCAGAAATTGCGTTTGATTCATCAGCAGGTGCAGGAGGCATTACCAGTGAGATACACCGGTCCGGGGAAGGCGCTGGAGCCAGGAGACTGGGTACTGCTAAACATTTTTGAAAGAAAGCCATTGTTAGCACCCAGGTGGCGCGGCCCCTATCAAGTACTCTTGGCAACGCAGACGGCGATACGGGTGGATGGACGGAAGTCGTGGATCCATGCCACCTATGCCAAAAAGATTTCAACTTCACTGAAAGACTTGCCTGACCCAGATGACCGGAAAGAGACAGCGGTCCCAGAAACAGAAGAAACTGTTGCCAGTAAGCAGCCACCAAAACTGCCCAAACGAGAAGTGAAACTCGAAACAAAGCCTGAGACGATTGCCAAAAAGGGGGGGAAGGGCAAAGAGTGCCCCAACGTTGCCCAGCAGAATCGACATCACTGTTGGCCGACACGAAATCTGCTTTGCAAATAGCAGCAGAAACGAAACGTGTTCCCCTTTGGCGCCCACCAGCACTTGCCAGCACGCCAAAGACCGAATCTGCATCACTGGCGCAGCGCACACCAGCACCTGCAGTAGCGCCACAGGCTGACTTTGAGCCTGAATCTGGAAGTGCACCGGCACTGTTCACGGATCACACGATACCAGGAGTGAGGCGATACAATTTGCGGTCTCGAAAGAAAGTGATCCACAGTTCTTTGGTGTTTATGTCAACCTCTGGTCCTGCTCATGGACGGAGAAGGAACTAGAGGTGTAGAGAAGAGAAGCATGAGAATTGTGCAAGTCGGACAATTCGAGACTCGCGGCTCCTCGGTGCGATTATAAAAAGTACATGTGTCTGGAACCAGAGCGGACAAGCTGGGCGCACATGGTACTAAGGCAAAAAGATAACTAATCAAAGGTCCTCTGAGCAGTATGAGAAATGACAAGTGATCTTGCCTAAAAACAATTAAGCAAATCCAGGCTATAAAGGACTGGCAGAACTGAACTGACAATTCCGCTGAACTTATTGACATCAGAGCAAGTGCAACGAAGAAAGATATCCACGACGAACTGTAATAAGGAAGAAGGAGGACGACGAGAAACATGTCGGGACCGGCTCCAGCCTCCTCCTGCACCACTGCTGAGAATGAGTCAATTATAAAGACTGTAAGCTTAGAAAAAAACGCATGGTAAAACGAATTGTATGCTGGCGCTGACAATAATTATGTGCTTTATGAGCTTGGTAGCACCAATAACGACAGCCCTAATATTATGGTATGTGGAATCGATACACCCATTAGAAATGTTTTTACCAATATTTAATATATCCACTACTGAAAGCCCGGTTCAGGTGATTACTTATACCCTGCACCCAATGGAAGAAATACAAAGGGAAGGTTTCGGGAATAACACGTTGTTATTAATAATGAACATGACACATTCAATTCTGAAGAAAACAAATTGCTGGGTATGTGCCCATTTGCCACAGCACGCTGGGAAGGGAATAGGGTGGTATGTACAGCCATTACCATTAAAGTCTGCATGTAGTGCATCTTTAGGTGCAATGTTCTATGGGAAATGGAGTAGTACGGGTCAATTAGACAGAGCCAACATGAATGAGTTTGAGGAAATAATAATGAAGCCTGTGGGTTGTTCCATATTCCATAAAGCACAAGTAATGGCCCCCAGAGCCCACGAGGAAAATTACGCGAAAGATAACATGACAAAATAGACGAGATAGATTGTCCCCACCAGAAAAAAAACATCTGTAATGACGTTTTGTGTAAGAACAGAAGGGGACAACGATGCAACCCCCCCCCCAATCTTACACAGTGAATTATAGCCCAAGAACTGTCCCTTTTTGTCTAAAAAAGAAAGGCTTTTTCAGTCAGAACATATACTGGATGCATGAATACAGTGGTATTGAAATGGGAAATAGAACCAGTATATGTGGGAGATCCAGTTTATTTTATATGTGGAGAGAAAGCATATCCTTGGTTGCCCAGAAACTGGGGAGATACACGTTACCTAGGTCTGCTGTTCCCAGGAGTATTCTTCTTAGAAACAGCAGACATGGCCAGACTATCCAGAACTAGAGTCAAAAGGACTGACGAGGGTGTTTTGATAGTAACTGATGTAGCAAAATCATTCATTCCATTCTTAGGACAGATAGTGAACTCCTATAATATAAGGCAGCTGTCCAGAATACAAAAAAATACCATAAACACAACGACAGATATACTATTTAACATGACGTTGGAAGAAAGAGGAATCAGGTTAATGACGCTGCAAAATAGAATGGCTCTCGATGTAATCCTGGTTGATCGTGGGGGAATTTGCAAAATAGTGGGATCAGCGTGTTGTGTATTTGTCGATGACTATTCCCTACGATCTTTGAAGTGATAAAGAAAATGCATGTCCTAAGCTCCGAACTCCCTACTGAAGAAGGAAGCTGGGGAATAGGGTCTTGGTTTTGGGGAATACTGCGTTCTTGGAGATGGAAGTTGATTTCGATATTAGTAGTGGCGTTTGGAATTTTCATAACGTGCTGTTGTTGCATACACTGCCTACCAATAGTTTGCGCTGAAATAACCGAGGGATGTACGGAGGGATGTATGCATATGACAACAAGAAAAAAACAAACTCATGCCCGAGCTGACCAAGACACAAATGAGATGAAAACAGTAAAAGAGTTGATGGCTATAGATATTGATGAAGACGATGATGTTTACGATAGCATGCAAAATTCAGACATAAGTACTTCAGACTCATCATCACTAGAGGAGGTTTCAATAAATAGATGAGACGTTTGGCATACGGCGAAAGGAGGGTTTGTCAGTCTAGACAAATGGATACCTCTACTGTGTGACCGCAAACGTATTTTGATGGCCGTGGGCAAACCGTCTCATGCACGATATGACAGAATATAGGTTTCCGAGTTTGCCAATGAACGGCCATTTTGATGTAACAAGAATCGCCATTTTGTTTTCTAACCATTGCTCATTGCTTTCTGTTCTTGTTGCTTCGCAGTACATTTTCCGTTTACACTGCTCGACTGTAAAACATTGTTGTCTGCACAAAAAAGGACAAGGCCGCAGGGCCGCGAGGATAACAAGAGTTCGTTGAAACACAACGTAGGCAGCGCCAGGAAGAATACCCGGCTCCCTCCCGAATGTAGCTTTGAAGCAGAGCTGCAGGGCATTTAATCATTTTGCAGCTGCCAGCCAGTCTCGTTATATGGTAGAATATGTTAGAATAAAGCAGCTAAAGGCTTGAATTATGCTCTTCTTACGGCCCCCCTTTGCTGAGCCCCGTTAGAGCGTGTCGGCTCCCAGGACACGAATAGCACCTCATAGATAGCAAGGTCTGGAATGTAACTCCCCCCCCGTATGTAGCTCGCTTCCAAGAACAGAAGCGCTGTGTTCTGTTCAACATCTGAAAGATGCCTCCGCACTCACAAATTGCAAATTTTTAATAGAATAGATGTTTGAAGGTGTCATAGTTGTCGAAAATGTCCATCATCACACCAAGTTCAAAGAAACCCAATAAAGGGGGGGGGGGTGTTAAACATGTCATAGCTGATGATATGCATTTTGTATATATGTAACTGATGTACGTAATTCACTCTCTTGCGTCCCTCGAGGTCTAGAGATACACGTCGCGGGGCGTGAGACCGAGTTGGCCAACTGAGACTTTTGCTTTGCAATAAACCCTAGCTTTGGGAATACAACCTCGTGTCTGGCGTATCTATCGTGTGTGGTGACTCGCCTTGTTTCCATAGGCGTAAGGGACCCCTAGGGGCCCCTTTCACATGTGCCTCCTCCCGTTTCCGCTCCTTTCAGCTCCTAGCCCCCCCTGCACTGGAACTCCTCACCTCTCTCAATACGCTCTATACCTACCTTTTCCTCCTTATGTGCTTCCCTGAAATCTCTCCTTCTCCATTCCCCACCCGATACCTTTCCCACCTCCCATTCTCTCTCCTTCCCTAATATCTTCCTATGTACCCCTCCCTACCGCCCACTTCCCCTTACCCTCCTTCACCCTTATACCCTTTGTTCCCCTTCCCTCACAGATTAATTGCTCTACTTACTGTTTTATTGGATTGATTCATGATTGTAAATTGCTTTTACTGTTATACATTTCTATGTATGTTGTTGTTATAATGTAAAGCGCTTTGGATTAAAGCACTATATAAACACAATAAATACAAATACAAAATACAAATACACCTCTCAAACAGTAAACTAAACACAACCATACCGCTACAGCACAACAAACCGCACTCACTTCACAATACCACCACAACAACGATACAAACCACACATAGGTCCTCATTATGAGGTCTGCAGTTACCCACCGGCCAACCCCGTAACACCGGATATGCTGCATGACTTACTGGTGCCACTGAAACATTACAAGTCCCGGCGGAGTGGAAAGCCAGGCAGCAGGTTTTCTAAGTCCCATTCCCATAGAGTCCCATAGCAACACTGCTGGTGCTTCCAAGGCAACTCTGCTTGGCCCAGCAGCCCCGGCAGGTAGGCTTATTGTGGATGTCCGGAAACAAGGGTGCCGTTAAGCTTACCGGCACTCTTGTTTCCTGGACTGCCAAACTCCTAATGAGGCCCATAGTCTCGACCAACACCAGATGGCGGCTACCAACCGAAACACACACCTACGCCCAGTGAGCGGTGTCACCGAACTGAAGCTACCAACAGCACAGCACATCACAGCTCTCTTGCTCTTTTTTCCCCCGCTCAAGCTTACAAACTTATCGGCCTCCCTCCTTGCCTTGCAGATCCGCCAGAGCACCAGGAAACCATGCAGGTGGCAACAGTGCAAGGTATGAGAATCTTTAATATAACATAGCATTTATGGTTGTACACTTCATGGGCTCCATCCACAGTTCAGGAAGTGGCCGTTATGTGCTTGGAATTGGTCTGGACTGGGCAGAGATTCCTAGTCACCCAAAACCATACCCAAGCCAGAGTGATGCAATGACTTTAGGTGTGCTGGCTATCCATGACTGGAAAGTTCGAATGTTGAAGGCGCCCTGCTACTTGGGCTGGGTCATCCACATTCCAGGTTTCCTTATAAAAAGGTAGGGGTCAAAGCTGGACCACTGAAACTGTAAATCTGAAGCAGGAAATGCCACAGAGGGACATGCTTTCCAAGCTCAAAGAAGTTGTGGGTCAGTATCTAGCCTTCATCATCATCACAGATTTGCAGTCCAGAAGGTTGGAACTTTGTGAAGCCTCCACGACTGTGCAACTTTATTGTGGGACCCAGACTGTGGCTCTGCTACTGCTGCTCACCACCAGATGGGGCTTTGCTGTAATTAAGTCCTTTGTTCTCACCAAACTTCACCTGCAGACACTTGCTGGGTCACAAAGATTGCTTCTCTCATTTGGTATTTATTTGAGGTCGATTTCAGCATGGACACTGAAGCAGAGGTCCCTCTTCACCGAAAGCCTGAAGTCTGAGATGATAGTATCCTGTTAGGTGAGTTGTGAGTGTAAATTGAAGTCACCACCTCGCTGGACCCAGCTGTCAAACAAAGCAGCCTCTGCTTCAGAGAACCCTGGATCTACAACATTACAACCAATGAGAGTAGTAATTTCAACTGCCTGTAGTCATTGGATTTCTTGATTGGGGTGCAGCAAGCTGAGCTACATACTCTTTTTGTCACCCCCTATTACCCATTGATTTCAATATGACATAGCGTCAAACTCTTGAGTGCTGCTCTTGCCTTACCTTTGGTAGCGGAACCTGGGTTAAAGGGACCGGTCATTGATCCACCTAGACATTTGGGATTTTTACTGTCCGCCTCCTCCACAGGAAAACTAAGTACTGTATTGAGAATTGTCACTTCTAACCACACTATTACATATAGCCCACAAAATTCTTGAAGTGAACTTTTGACATCTGTTCATACCCCACCGCCTTAAACCCAAAATTGGCAACTTACCAGACACATGGGTTGAACATTGGTTCCTAGGATAAGGTTGGACTGCCTTCGCTTATTTTCAAAAAATTGATATGCATGTCAGTTTATAAAGCTAATGACATGTTAATATCCCCCAACATGCGTTAGCGTGTGCAGCAGTCTATTATTGATTAACTGCCATTTGACAATAAGTGGTTGGTTCCAAAACTGATCACTTATGTTGTGAATGTGTATATATAGTTGTAATTACTTGTATTACTTTCACTCAGTCCACCAGGGTTGTCAAATATATATAATTGGGATGCATATATGGACAATCTCTTGATTGACAGCCCCATGTGTATGTTAACTGTATTCTACACTAAGCTCCTGATCTCCTTAGTTTAACCATTAATGTTCACCCACTTTACCAGCAAGAGTTTGCTTTGGCTTTGTATAAACCTTCCAGTTCTACTAAGGTTAGCTTTTCAGAAGTCTACACCAGTTGCAGTTCTGAAGAACCCTCTTAACAAACATGTCCTAATCAAACATACACTCTCTTAGCTGCCTCTTAAAGCCATCCTATACCATGAGTATGATTTATGTGTAGAATGAAAGAATGTGTATAAAATAAAAAAGGTTGAGCTCATGACAGGCCTGTGTCAGAGGTGTTGATGAATGACTATCCTCCATCTTAGTTTCTGTCATAGACGCAGAGCAGCTGAGAACTTTCTGCATCCAGGTGCAAGGAAACTGAAGAAGTGATCCTTCAAACCATGACTCCGGAAGTCCGACGGAGGACCCGTCAACAGTGGGGGGGAGACACTATATTTAAGGAGAACAAATGAATGTACTATTTTGGACATCCCTATACATTATTTTGGCATGAATCGTTCGTCAAGTGTATAGCAATACTCTGTATGATAAGGTTGCTATTCAAAAAGTGGGCCTCTGACTACCTTACTGTTGTGATTTGGCATAAGTCTCCAGTAAGAGACCTACGGCTCAAGACAATGAGGTCAAAGAATAATCGAATCTATCACAGCAGCTAACCAAGTAAAAAAACATTTACAACAGCAATTCAAAGGCGGCAGAGGCTATTTCATGACCAAAGACAAGGGGACTGCGGGTTCTTACCTGATGCAACAGAAATGTCCCCTGGCATGGCTGGCCATTGGTATGGTCAACAATTGAGGGTATGTACCTAAAAGAAAGAAACAGTGTTGACAAACCGATGTGGCACTGTAATGGGAAAAGATAAGTATTGGATAGTTTGCAATGAGACTGTAAACATAACAGGATAGAGCAGAGATACTATTGCCTGCAAGAGTGATAGGAGGGGACTTTACAAGCTGTAAGGATAAGAACCGGGGATAGATACACTAGGGACTACAGGGATGAGAGGATTAAAGGCAGGCATTCTACAGACTGTCAATTTCTGAGGACTGAGGAACATGATATTCCATAATTGCAGTATGAAAGGATGGAGTGGGTGATTATACTGTAGATTTCTATGACCAAGAGTGAAATGCTACAGACAGCAAGCAGTAGGGAAATCGAGAGGTTAGAGAGAATACAGACAGCAAGGGAAAGAAGCTGGGGGCTGGATTGTGGGGATGTGGAGTTGTCAGTACAACGATATACTGTACTTGCTGTAGCTGTGAAATAGTTTTGAACCACATCAGTATGTGTGTGCTTACAGACACAGAGCATGGATGAGAACAAAGAAGAACTCACTCTCCAGTGGGCTCCAGTTCACTAATCTCTAGCCAGACAAGTAAGTCGTATTTACTGATGCTCTGCCCCAGGCTTGTCTTACTCATGGGATTCAGCTTTGTGGCTGGAACTGAAAGGACAAAAAGGGAAACATTTTAAGAATTACACCACTGCTGAGAAACCATCACTAGATTACCCCTCCTTTCCCCCGGATTGGCCTCCTCTTTTCATACACAGCGTACCATCACTCCCTTGCTTTTCTCCCATAAGGTTAACTGCTTTTCCCTCAACTCAGATGTCTTCCGTTTCCTGTCCCATACATAGCTTTCCATCCACCTCTGCCATCGATCGCCCTGCCCAGCTTTATAGACTATTGCTCCTTCTACCATACACAGAATGTCAACACTCATCACTCTCCTCCTTTCAGAGACCCAGACTCCATTTTGCCCCTAAAATCAAGAATTTGGGTTGCAGCTAGCAAGTAAATCTTGGATGCGAAAGTCAGGTGGGAGTAAAATTACAATCAGTTTTCTACGCATGCTTCGATTAGCCCTTCCATATGTACCTTCCAGAGATCATGCCACTGTAGTTGGGACAATAACTAATTCCCAACTAGACTATGGAATCAGTCTGCTAGCAGGCATCGCAATAAAGCACCTGAACAAGTTGAAGAAAGCCCAAAACACGGCTGTTAGATTCATTTTTAAAGTTTCTAAATCTATCATGCTTTTCCCATACTTTAGCTGCATGATGACCTACTATGCTGCTCCATCCTCCACCACTCCCAAGGTGATGCCCACGGCTCCAGAGAACAGTTTTAAGTGGGATTGATTTACTTACTATTTTTTGGAGTTGGGAGTAAAACATTTTTTAGGGAGTGAACAAGTAATTCCAATCAGAATATTTTTTATTTAGCCTATCAAAAAATAGGGGAGCTGGGTTTTAGAATACACTTTTGCAGCTCTTACTGAATCAACCAAACATACAGTGTATTCCAGTATAAAAATATATATACATATTTTTCAATTTCATAGCAATTTCTATTCCTACATTCTAAAATTGTCATTGTGAGCAACACAACCAATCAAACATCTCATGTATATAAACATTGTCTTTATAAAAACAAGGGGTAACTGAGTACATGTGCAGGTAAAGTGTGAGTGCTGTGCTTAAACAATATCATCTAAGGATATCTCCCTTGACTTACTACAATCCTAGTTATCAGTTAAAAATATATATACAAATGTATTTCAAATTACTTGGCCAATAAACCACTACATCCAACGTCAACATGCACGTTTCAACCCTAAAACATTATTTCAGGGTCTTCATAAAAACAACTTTCTCTCCCGTTTCATAACAAAATCTATTTCCTGACCTCTCATTCAATCTGCCATATAAATTGCTCACCTACATATCAAATTGCTTTTATTCAAAGTATGCACCACAATTTCTTTACAATTCTTGTGTGTTCTTTACTACGTTCAAATCTTCAATTGGTTGTTTTTAATGTAGGCATGGAAATAATGCATTGTCGTTTTAAAATCGATATTTTTGTAATCCATACTTCTTTGAACCTAGAAATTCACAGACATCTACATTTGCATATTTTCTTTAAAGTTCCTCTGCAGATTGGGTAGTACTAATGTTAGAGCTCCTTCAAGTGGCACTGCTCTGCTGGTATCACTGATGCGAACATATCCGACACTGTGTGGATGGGCGCAGGGGGACAGGCTCATATGTAGAGGTTTTCGATTTTTGCTGGGATTATATTCCAGTTATTAAGGAGCAAAAGGCTGATAAACCCCCTCATGTGCAGGGACTGCTGAGGAACCTTCATCCTTTGCTGTATTCTGACTTTCTCAGCCTTCTATATGAAAACACCTACAACTCTCATTTTGCAGTGAATAGTGCTAGCCTACAGCACCTTTAACTCCATCCGATGCTACAACTTATTCCTCACACCCTTTCTCAATGCCATGCTATCCTCACACTTTCTTACCCACCTAAGCAATACCTACATCACCAGTCCCCCATGTAATGTCTTCCCCACCTGTGCAAATATCAACGTTCCAGAGCTCTCTACTAAGAACTAGTATAACATGCCTCAGACTCCTTTTCCTCAGTATATCACAAGTGAAACTGGCACTTTTTTCACAGCACAAAAAGTTGCCTTCTCTTAGCCAAAAGCTATTAATGCCCTACCTGCAAGGTCCCTCCACATTACAGTTGTTTCTTTGGAATAAGGGACTTACCTGTTAGAGTAATTCTCAAGCATTACTATTTTTCATGGAATCAAATGTTTTTTTTTTTTAACTATGTTTCAGCATTAAGGTGAACATCCCAGTCTTAAGAAAATTGGGAAACGTCACTCCAGGGTGATTGCAGTAGTCTTCCAAGCCTCTACTTAGGGATTCTAGGCCAGCTCCAGGCAGACCGCATTGAGTAGGCTGCTATCACGTGGCCAGGCCCTGCCACTCAGTTGTTCCACCCACTAAACAATTTAATCAGTCCTCCTTAGGCTTCTTCATCGCCGGCGTCCAAAGCAAAGGACGGGTGAAGACAAGGATCTCACCTGTTCGTGCCTGATGGGGCCAAGGGCATGACCGGCTGTTCTGCATTGGGTCTGCAAACTAATCGCTACTACTCTTACTCGCCAAAACACACCACAATGTGTCACCTCCCCCCACAGCCAATCCCCATTCTCATTAGGGTAGGAATGGTCAGGTGCCTTAGGCAGCCCCAGCAAGCTACCCTAGCGAACCGCAACGCTCACGCTGCAGAGATCGCTGACCTCCTCTTGGACAACAAACTTGATGCCCTGTTCATCACTGAAACATGGTTTACACCATCCTCCACAAATGGTTGACGTCCTCCTACTACAAGGATACTGCATCCACCATGCCGAGTGGCCAGGAAAGGCTGGAGGCATAGTGGCAATCATCCACAGGAGCGATTGCCCATGCTCCATCATCCTGTCTCCCAGAACAAGCTCATTTGAATCACTCGCCTGCTGATTCCCTTTATCGCACAAGTAATCCATCACCTTCCACCTCATCTACCGACCACCTCACAGGATTGACTCTTCCATTGCAGACATCTCAAACTTGCACTCTTTTGCCAAATTTGTACATTCTAGCAATGTCTTTCTTGGTGATTTTAACATCCCCAGGTCACAGGATGACAACCACACTTGAAGCACGCTTTTCGCACTGACCGCTTCCATGAACCCTAAACAAATTGTGCTCTCCCCCACGCACAACAAAGGCAACACCCTAGATTTAGTCTTCACATCATCCACCTGCATCACCTGTGAAGAACCTATCCCACTTGACTGGTCTGACCACCTCACCATCCCATTATCAGTCACCTAATTGACTACGGCTCACAAAGGTCAGGCGAAACGCCCCCTCACTGAATGCCTCTCATTCAAAACCTTTCCGGTCAATAAGCTGGAAGCAAACTTTGCAGACTTCCCCATCACAGGGTGTTAGGGAGAATTCTCATTCAATGGCTAATTTCCCCTTACTTAGTGAGTCCCCCAGTAGCTTTGCTGGATTTCTGGAGTTTATTTTGTTCACTTGGTAAGAGTGTGAGCTTTTCCCCGACTCTTACCCATGTTTTGACATGTGTATTTCCTCTGTTTTGTGATTGTGGGCTCTGGAATACACCACTTCAGTAGCCCCCTTCTTTTGTGTGTTACACAGCACCTTCAGTGCAGTGACACATGGTTGTCTTTTAGACTTCCCACCGACTCCATTTCTGGGGCCGACTACTGTCCCTCAGAAAAGGGTAAAGTTGCCATTAACTTTACATAGTCATTTAACCACAGATCCAGTACACCCCATCTTTCATGGAGTACTGGAAAGGGTTAATTCTTAGCCCTTTTTATCTGTACCTCCTAGAGCCTTGTTTTGCTCCTTTAACATTTAGACTTGGCTGGTGGCAGTGGTATCTACCCTAACTTTTCTACCAAGTTTCTACTATATAAACGTGGTATTGTTTTAGACTATTATATTAGCCTCAAACATAAACCCGCTTGACCAAATACTTTTTCTTTTGGCTCCGGTCGGGTTTATTCGCCATTTCTTTTTGTTAAAGTCCTTCTTGTGTTTTACTTTGTGCGGCAAACCAGGTTTGCCTTCTTTGTTCACTGTCTTTTGGCGGGCTTCTGCCAAGAAGCCCTCCTCTAGGCACCTGGGTGTCTAGGTGGGCTGAATGTGAGGAAGGGGTGTAGTCACCCCCTGTACAGGGTATCCTAGGAAACCCAAGTCGCACTTTGCCATGATTGGCGGAGGTGGTTGTCCGGGCTGGACAACCCCCCTGCTGCGTGATTGACAGCCAGGCTGTGTGAATGGGGGATTTTCGCATAAAAGGCAGGACTCTTGGGCTGAAAGTCAGAGTCGCCATTGGAACTAGAAGGAACCGAAGAGAAGTGGAGAAGAAGACGGCTGCTGCAACTATCCCGTCCCGGTGAAGCCCTGCTGCAGTTCTGAGCCATCTACCCTTCGACGATCAGAGAAGATCCAGTCCGGAGTCTTCTTCCCTTGAGCCTGGTCGGGATAACCAGCTCATCTTCCACAGCCAGAGGATCCTCCTCTTGGTCTAAATCGCTGCGCACTGCTCTAGTGGTCCGGATAGCCATCTGAAGAGCCTCTCCTGTTTTTAAGGAGTGCACCTTTTATTCACCGTCACTGCTGCTGGCCTCATCCCTGCGTAGTGCAGACACCCTTCAGACGTTGTCCTCCTTGCTGAAGCTCCAGGAACCGAGGGTCTGCAGGAAACTTCCAGGAACAACTGCCGTGGCACCAGCTTCTTTCTTGAATAAGATACTGTGTTCTGCTTCGAGGAGCTAGGGTGAATCCCTTTTCTCCTCCTCCAAGGCTTGTCCTTATCTTCCCTCCTTCTTATAACTTTTGCTTCCTCTGTTGACAATATCCAAGTACTCCTGGCAATGTTGAATCTTGAACTGTCCGACTGTGCGATCCTCGACAACAGGAACCCGGTTCCACTTGACACTGGCTCCGGCCTATTGACTCTCGAATTTCTGTCAACTAGTGTTCTCTGATTCTGTCTGAGTGTTTTTGCCCCGGTAACATTTCTTGCCGCGGATACGCGTATCTTTCGTAAGACCGAACTGTCATTACTGTCAAAAAGTGATCGCATATGTATTCCCGGTAACGTCTTTTGATTCACAACACCGGTCCGTTAAAACATAGGGTACTTACCTTGAGTTATTCTGTACCAAGTGAATTGGTTGGTTATAGTGTATTTTACGTGTGGTTTTGAATTAATAGAAGTGTTGTGTTTTATAACGAATGATAATAATAAATGTACTTCTATTTTTTACTTGAAACCTTGAGTCAGTGTTTGCTTGAGTCACAGTAATTGTGGTCCCTTTGTGTAATCTCTGCTACTGCTCATATACTCTTGAGATAAGCCTGGTTGCTCCGCTACTGCTACCACTTTAACATAGTAGTACAGGCTTGTACCAAAGGTGAACTTGTATTACCACTTGTAGTCTTAATTGTATGTAGTGGTCCCTAAGGGCACTGCACAGGATTCTGCCTAACACTGGTGTACAGCGTTGAGGATTTGGAAGTAGAGTGATTACACTTGGAGTGCTGCTGTTGCTTTGCTTCAACTAACCACAAGGCTAAACACCACTAATTCTATTTAACTGAGAAATCATGTCAAATATGGAAAGCAACACTGAAGAGGGTCTCTTAAACTACACTACTGAGGTTTTGAGAACCATGTGTAGGGAGGGGAGTCTCTCTGGTAAAGGAAAGAAATCTGAATGGATTGCAAAGTTAATGGGAAAACAAAGTCTGGAGAGTGGGTAAGAAGGGTCTACCCCTCCAGCAAATGTGGATACTGATGTTTCTGATTCTGAGAGTGTTAATTTAGAAGAAGTAGATGAGTCCTTGTTAGGAAACCCTACAAACTCCTTTGCCTGCTCAGAAAGCACAACCTCAGTCCACAGGGACCCCCACAGGTCCGACACTTACTCCTGAGTTTATTGCACTTGAGAAAATGAGACGTGAATTGGAAGTGAAACATATTGATGCACAAACTGCCATGAAACATCTAGAGTTAAGGCTCAGAGAAATTGAGCTGAATCATGAACTAGAAATGAAGAAATTATCTGTAGAAAATGCTTCTCTCCCACAGTCTTCTAGGTCTTCCAGCCCTAAGAGACCCCGTATGCCAAAGGAAATGATTGTTATGTATGAGACTAAACTTGATGTTTTGGATTGGTTAGCAATGTTTGAGTACAATCATGGGATTCAAGGTATCTCAGGGAATCAGCTGATTCCCTGGCTTTTCTCTAGGCTTCCCCCTGTTGCAAGTGATGCTGTAATGGAGTTAGGGGAGGAGGATAAATAGGATTATGAGTGTGTGAAGCTAGCATTAATAGCTAGATTTGGGAAGACCCCTTCCCAGTATCTTAAGAGGTTTAGAACCCTCAAAAAGCAGGATGGTACCCCTTGGGCTACCTGGGGGTGTGTGAATGTTTGAACAACTTAGATGGTTGGGTTAAGGATTACAAAGTGAACACTTATGAAGGTTTGAGGAATCTTGTAATGTTGGAGTCTATTTTTGATGTCTGCTCTCCTTTGCTTAGACTGCACTTGGCTGATTCAAAGGAGATAGATCCTAAGAATTTAGCTAAGGCTGCGGACTTGTGGGTTGCCAACAGGGCTACTCACAAGGATTATGGGGCAACTCAGAAAAAGGATGAGGGAAAGCAGCCAAAGAAAGACAACAAAGAGAATTCCAATAATTCCAATCCAAAAGATGGCCCCAAACATAACCAGGGTAAGTCACAACGGAAACCAAATCAGGCTAGTGTACCATCTGGCCCCAAACCAGATGGGGGTCAGAACAAGCCCCCATTCCAGAGAGCATTTGGCAAAATGCTTTGTTTGTGGGTTAACTGATAATGTGAAAGGGGATCACAGATGTAAGGGTAAACCTTCAGGGGTCCACACTGTCTCCTTAGCCTTCTCCCAGGTGGAAGAAGTACCCATAGCCAGTGGAAACTTTCAGCTACTAGCTGATGAGTCCATGAGAGTCTCAGCTAGTGTTTCCTTAGTGTCCCTGGGTCTTTGGGAGCAAGAGAACTTAGATGTCTATAACTCAATCCCAGATAATACTAAAGAGTATTACAAAGATAGTGTGCTTGAGAATGGCCAGGAGACGCCTGCCATCAGAGACACTGGAGCCAGCATAACTGTGGTTGGTGAATGTTTTTTCAAGGTGGAGGATGTTGCTAAGGCACCCAAACACCTAACCAAGTTAGCTGGAGGCCCTGTGCAAATGGTTCCCAAGTTACCAGCTCTCATCCAGTGTAATGACATGACTTTCAGAATACCTGTAAGTGTGCAAAATAACTCTTGGAGTTGTGTCTAGTACCCCCTGGTCCCCCAGCAGAAGGAAGCAGGAGCTCACAAGGTCTGCAAGGGAGAGAACCTTGAGAGGCTCTCCTGGGGACATGATAGAGGAAACTATCACCCCAAGTCCACAGGACTTACTGCTATTGCAGGTCAGAACGAGACAAAGGGGAAACCCAAGTCTGCCAGCAAGAAACCAGCAAGCACTCCTGTGCCCAGAAGGACATCTCCAAGACTGTCTAAAGTCACCTCTGTGACTCCTTCACCAGCTGAGGCTGAGTGTGAGGTTCAACCCTGTATGGTTCAGCTAGATACTGATGAATTAGATCTAGAAGAAGATCTTACTCTGGTAGGAGATCTTGATCCTGTTGACCATCCTGAGCTGCAGTCTTTACTGGCAGAAGGTGGGCCCAACAGGGCAGATTTCAGCAAAGGACAAAGAGAGTGTCCTACCCTTGAAAGTCTTTGCCTACAGGCAGCTTCTCAGCTCAATGGGACTGAGCCTGGGAAGTATAGGTTGCACTGGGAAGATGGCCTCTTCTACAGTGAACTGACTGAGTCAACCCCTGGAGACTGCAAAAAACTTGTAGTACCTCTAGTGAACAGACTCCAGTTTCTGCATTTAGTCCACGAGATACCTTTGGCTGGTCACTTAAGTTTTAAGAAGACCAAGGAAAGGCTCTCTCTTTACTTCTACTGGCCTAAAATGGGTTCAGAAGTAGACAAATTATGCAGGAGCTGCCACACTTGCCAAACCTCTGGTGTGTTTCTTTCTGGACAATACTATGGGCTGTATATTCTGGGATGCGTTACACTAGTAATAGAAAGGGTTCCCCAAATTAAACCACTTTCTCAGAACATAATTCACATGGCAAGAAACCCTGTGTAACAGCACTCCCTTTCTTTGGTTTATAGCAGCTGCCTTTACAACATTCCCTAAAGTGTGCAAGTATCTGGCAAGTATGTTAAAGGAATTAACTATCCTAGGGTAAAAACCTTCAAGCCAAGGGTGTCCAACGTCTTGCTCTCCCTGTCCAGTAGCAAAGAAGGAAAGGCTGCTGGTTTATTGCCTACAGTCGATGCCTGAACCAGCAAGCTTTCTGGAGTGGAATGGTTTATGTGGAGCACCTGATTTGAAGAAGTATGTCAAATCTTTGTTCACTGCTTGGGTTGAGGCAGCAACCAATAGGACAGGGTCGGAAATTAAAGCGTTGAAAGAGAGGAGGATCGCACTGGATAGGAATTTTCCAGGATGCCCGCAAAACAGCCTGCACTTTGGAGATCATGGTACAGGCACCCCAAGATATTCAACAGCCTTTACAATGGTCTTTTGAAAAGGCAAGCCGATCTGTTCAAAACTATAAGCAGAAGGAGAAGGAGAAGGAGAAATTACTTACCATAATGTTCTTTCTATGGATTCCACTTCTGCAGATTCCTCATCTGATTGATATTCCCTCCAGCTCTGCTGCTTTGGAACATTTTCGAAGGGGGCATAGTGGACCTCGACTTGAACGTCAACCGTTGATCCGTCTTGTTCCGTACTTGGTCGTCGGCTCCGGACAGAACGCCAGGCGTCGTATAAATAGCTTGTCACTATGCCCCACACCTCAGTTTCCCTCTTTTTCCCCCCCCGAACACACCATGCTGCATAGGAAAACCGAACAAACAGGCTAATGACCCCTTAAAAATGAAATAACTATAAACCGTTGAAGAAGGAACAATTGCAACAAACACTACCAAGTAGCGTTAGAAAAACCTACTTTTTTTTCTTTTTCTTTTTTAAAGAACCTGTGGCAGGAAAGACAGAAAACGGAAACAGAGGACCATCACAAAGTCAACGTGAAAGAGAATGCGCACCAACCACCGACTTTCTGAGCGGGGCTGGATGGGAGGGGAGGGGAGATGAGGAATCTGAGGGAGAAGAATCCATAGCAAGAACATTAGGGTAAGTAATTTCTCCTTCAATGGGTTGCTTTTCTCGTACAGATTCCTCATCTGATAGACTACCAAGGTGGTAGATGAAGGAGGCGGGCAGAAATTATACTAAGACATTTTGTAGCACTGCACTGCCAAAGCACGCATCAGCTGTACGAGCCAGATCCAGACTATAGTGCTTAGCAAAAGTATGAAGGGATGACCATGTCGCAGCATGACAAATCTCCAGAACAGGGACTCCCCTCTGTAATGCATTTGACACAGAGACTTCCCTTGTCGAATGTGCCCCGATGCCTGCTCTTAATTCCTTTCCAACGGACTGGTAGCATCATGTAGGTCTACTGACACCAGCCAGTCCTGTATTTCGAGAGTGTGAAGAATCTCTCTCAATGTCACCATCCTGAATTTGGGGTGGGGTACCTCTTCAATTGCACATTTCAACAACAGGGCTCTCAGTTCTTCCTGGAGCTCCTGTCCAGGTTGGGTTGGAGGAGGAGTGGGGGGCTTTGTCCGGTGGCTTTCTTACAAATGACAGACAATAGCCCTACTGAATGAGCTGAAGAGCCCAGGCATCGGAAGTCATTGCCTGCCACTGGAGCAAATGCTCAGTCAACCGTCCTCCAACTGATGCGCGGTGAGAGGGGAAAATCAGAGTGGCTTCGGAGGCTGGGCTGCCCCCGCCGCTGCCTGTTGACCTCTAGAAGCCCCTCTGCCCCTTCCGGAGCATGAGAAATGCTTCTTCCCTTGCCTGGCCGGTGGCAGCTGCGCTTTCCTGCCATAAGGAGCATACCAGCTGTAGTCCCCTGCCCTAGAGGCGAAGCTGAAGGCAGGTTTGGCCAGCTGTGCAGTTAGGCCTAAGGACTTACAAAAATGTAAGGAAACCAAAATCGCTGCTAAGTAATCGTCTGCTTTCTGGCCGAAAAGAAGATCACCCTTGAAGGGCATGTTCAGAAGTTTATCTTGGACATTAGGGGAGAAACCAGAAGTTTTTAGATAGGCCTGCATTCTTAGCATTACTGCTGACGCCATAGATCAGCCCACACAGTCGACGATGTCCAGGCCCGTTCGCAGCGACCATCTGGCAACCTCTTTCCCATCCTAGGAAGCCCTCATGCATCTCTCCTTCTGAGACATACTGCACAGCATTTTCAACTGCTACCCATAGACCAAAGGAATACTTGGCAAAACTGCTTGCCACATTTGTATTCAGGGCCATACTGCCCAAACTAAATGCTTTCTTTGCTAAGGCATCAACTTTTTTTTGCTTCCCTGTCGCTAGGCAAGGTGGAAGTGGAAGATGCAGGTCTACATGAGGCAGTGGCAGCCTGCATAACCAGCCGCTGCGGGGAAGTGGAAGAGGAGAGGAGAGGAGAGGAATGATGGGTCTCCTCTAGCCGGCCTATGTATCCCGGAAATGGTGGAGCTGATGGGAGGAGCAGAACAAGGATACTGCCACATAGTTGTTAATGGATCAGGATGGATGGGAGGGGAGATGAGGAATCTGCGGAAGAAGAATACTTATAAAGAAGCTTACAGTAAGCCATTTCTCCTTCAATGGATTGCTTTTCTCCCCCAGATTCCTCATCTGATAGACTCCCAAAGCAGTAGATGAAGGAGGCGGGCAGAAAGTTATACTAAGACATTTTGCAGCACTGCCCTGCCAAAATGGCATCAGCTGTATGAGCCACATCTAAACTATAGTGCTTAGCAAAGGTATGTAGCGATGACCATGTTGCTGCGCAACAAATATCCCTAGCAATAACTCCCCTTTGTAATGTAAGGAACAAGTAACTTACCTGTAACTGTTGTTCTCCAGCATGGGTCTGGCATGGATTCACATGCTCATGAATATTCCCCGTGGTCAGGCCGGGAATTCTCGGTAAAGAAAAAATCACTATCAGTTTCGTTTCTGATCTGTCTTTCTCAGTAGTAACCAATCACTGGTCTCTGGGTCATACTGCCCCCAGCCAATGACTGCCCTCTCCCTGAGCCCCGCCTCTGGCAGCCATCTTCAGATTTGGTAGCACGCAAGTGGCAGTATGACCAAGTGAAGAGACAGAGGGGTAGGAGGGAGGGTTTGCATGTGAATCCATGCCAGACCCATGCTGGAGAACAACAGTTACAAGTAAGTAACTTGTTCCTTCTCCAGCATGGGGTCTGGCATGGGTTCACATGCTCATGAATATAAGAATACATAGCAGTACACACATGCACAACCAACGGGAGGTGGAAAAAAGGCTCAACATTAAGCATTACATCAAAACTCAACATTAAGCAGTTCTTACCTCCTCACCAGGCTCACCTTAGGCGAACAGGTTGCGCAGCACCGCTTGGCTGACCCTGGACTCCCGGTCGACGCAGTAGAATCTTGTGAAGGTGTGCGTTGACCTCCACGTAGCAGCCCTGCAGATGTCCAGCAGGGGCCGTGGTAGCAGCGATAGCTCTGGTCGAATGGGCTTTTTGACAGCCAGGCAACGATCGATTTGCCAACCGACGACAGTGCATGATGCAGCCGGAGAGCCATCTGGAAATGGAAGCCTTCGAGAGAGCCTTCCCTTGGTTAACAGGTCCAAAGTTCACAAAAAGCTGTGATGTCTTCCGAAAACTCTTTGTGCGGTCCACGTAGAACTTCAGCACTCTAGCCACATCCAGCGAGTGCAAAGTCCTCTCGGCCGGTGACAAAGGCGATGGGAAGAAAACAGGTAACACCAAGGGCTCGTTGAGGTGGAAGTCCGACGGCACCTTGGGCATAAAAGAGGGGTGCGTCCTCAGCACCACCCTTGTGTCATGAAAAGTCAAGTATGGAGGCTTGCCGGATAGGGCCTGGATCTCTCCCACTCACCGTGCGGAGGTGATGGCCACAAGAAACGCAGTCTTCCACGATAGGAATTTCAATGGTGCCAAATGCAGGGCCTCGAATGGCGCCCTCATGAGCCTGGTCAGCACCACATTGAGTTCCCACGCCGGGGCAGGGGCCTTCACGGGTGGGAACGATCGGAACAGTCCCTTCATACATTCCTACACCAGGCGATGGGACCACAAGGACGCCCGTCCTGTGGTTCTGGTGTATCGGGAGATGGCAGCCAGATCTATCTTGATGGAGGCGTGAGCCAGTCCAGCCTTGGCCAGCGACAGTAGGTACGGCAGCACTTGAGGGGCCGTAATCCGTAGAGGGTTAATCTTCTGTGCACGGCACCAGACAGAGAACCTCTTCCACTTATGTCCGTAGCACTTGAGAGTTGAGGACGCCCTGGCTTTTGCAAGGACCTCTCTGCATTCAGCCGGGATATCGTACCCTCCAAACTCTAGTGCTGCAGGAGCCAGGCCTGCAAGTTCAGCGACTCCGGGTCGTGATGAAGTATGGCGCCTTCTTCTCTGGAGAGAAGATCAGCGTCCGTCGGCAGCTTGACTGGTGGGGACGCTGACAAGTCCAGAAGGTCTGGGAACCAGATCTGCCTCGGCCACGCCGGTGCGACTAGGATCATCCTGATCCGGGAACTCTTGAGCAGCAACGGCAAGGGAGGGAACGCATATAGGAACAGGCCGTCCCAGGGGAACGAGAAAGCATCGCCCATGCTCCTCGGCTGGGGAAACCTGCTGGCGAACCTCTGGCACTTGGAGTTCGTCGCCGTCATGAACAGGTCGATCTGCGGTTTTCCCCATCGTCAGAAGAGTCGATACACTTGATCCTGACGTAGTTCCCACTCGTGGCACGAGCGCAGCTCCCTGCTGAGTGAGTCAGCGATGGTGTTCTTTATCCCTGCCAGATGAAAGGGCACCAGAAACATCCCTTGGGCGACGGCCCAATGCCACAGATCCTGGGCTTCCTTGGAGAGGGCTGGGGATCTGGTTCCTCCCTGCTTCCGGATGTAGAACATCGTGGTGGTGTTGTCGGTGAAGATTCTCACCACCTTGCCCTTGAGGGACGGGAGAAAGGACCCGAGGGCCCAGAACACTGCACGGAGCTCCAGGATGTTGATGTGGAGCGTCTTCTCCTCCGGGAGCCAAAGACCTCTTGCGTGAAGTTCTCTGGTTCTCTGGTGTGCGCTCCCCACCCTTCTAGGGAGTCATCCGTCTTCACCGTTATCTGGTGGGATGCGTTCTGAAAGTCTGTGCCCGCCGTCAGATGAGGTGTAGTGGAGAGGGAAGGTCCAATTCACCAGAAACGCGTCTGCTAGTGCACCATGATATGATATATGGCATTTATGGCGTGCCTGTAAATGCCGGAGAACTGCTCTGGGAATTCCCTTGAGGCAACTTGGACTACATGGCAAACAGATCCACTGCTGAGGTACCCCAGAGAGAGACCACCTCTTCCAGGACTTCCAGGCACACTTCCCACTCATATGAGACTGTGCTCTGCCTGCTCAGAGCATCCGCCAAACCATTTCTGACCCTGCCAGATGAACTGTTGAGACCAAGATCCAGTTCTCCGGCAACCAGAACCACAGCTGCATCGCCTCTCTGGAAAGGAGTGCACGCCACCTTGTTTGTTAAGGTAGTGCATGGCCACCGCGTTGTCCCTCAGAATCGGGGCATATTTCCCCTTGAGAGATGGGGCGAAAGCCCTCAGGGCTAGCCTGATGCTCGCAATTCCAGCCTGGTGATGTGGCATCTAGCGTCTATTGCTGACCAAAGGCCACCCACCTGCAAATATTCGCAGTGAGCTTCCCAACCCTTCAGAGATGCTTCTGTGACCATCCGACTCCTGAAGCCAATGAGGCCAGAAGGGTTCCCCTGCAAAAAAAATTGCTGCGGTCAGTCCTCCAGTTGAGGTCGTGGACCACTTGGATGGACACCTTGAGAGGATCTGTGAGTGCTCTGAGGTACTGTGACTACTGACCTCTTAGGAGCCATTGAAGAGATCTCATGTGCAGCATGGCTTCTGACACCAGAAAAATACAGGAGGGCATGAAACTTAAGAGGTAGAGGAAGGACGCTGCTGGTAAGGTGGTGTGATTCCGGAACAAGTGTACTATCTAAGCTATGTTGCTGACCCAAAGGGAAGTACTTTGAACTGACTGTGCTTGTCCCCTATCAGGAACCTTCGGAACCTCCTTTGCTTTTGATGCATCGGCACATGGAAATAAGAGTCCTGCAGATTTATTGACACCAGCCAGTCCTGATGTTCGAGAGCATGGAAAATTTCTCTCAACGTCACCATCCTGAATTTGTCTTTTCTCAGAAACTTCAAGGCCCCGAGGTCCAAAACAAAATGGAGACTTCCTCCTTTCTTGGGCACCAAGAAATACCAACCCGACCCTCTCTGATCAGGTGGTACCTCTTTCACGGCACCCTTCGACAACAGGGCTAGCAAGTCTTCCTAGAGTTCCTGTCCCGGTTGGATTGGAGTCGTTCGGGGTCTGTCCGGAGGTTTCCTTAAGAAGGGTAGATAATAACCCCACCGAATGAGCTGCAGAGCCCAGGCGTCAGAGGAAATCCTGCCCAACGTTCTGCCAACAGTCCACCAACTGGAAATTCAGGGGGAAAGGAAATCAAAGCGGCTTAGAGGGCAGTGCCGCCATGCCGCAGTGTGGTGGCCTCTATAAGCCCCTCTGCTCCTTGCGGGACACGGGAAACGCCTCTGCCCCAGCCTGACTTGTGAGAGATGCGCTTTCCTGCCATAAGGCACATAGCGCCTGTAGCCTCTGCCCCTAGAGGCAAAGCGGAAGGCATGTTTGGCTGATGGCGCGCTAGGCCCATCGATTTTGCTGCTATTTTAGACTGTTTGAACTTTGCCAGAGAGTCCTCAGCCTTCTGGCCAAAAAGAAACTCTCCCTCGAAAGGCATGTCCAGTAGCCTACTCTGGACGTTCTGGGAGAAGTCAAAGGTTTTTACATAGGCTTGCCTTCTCAGCACTACCGCTGAACCCATGGAACGACCAACGCAGTAGGCCATGTCCAGGCCCATTTGCAACAACTGCTTGGCTACCTACTTTCAATCTTCCACCGGCCGTGTAAACCCATCCTGTTTTTGACCTTCTGTTATGTTCTGCGTTGCTTGCTCAATGGCTTTCCATAAAAGGAGTACTTTGCCAATACACAGGCAACATCGGTGGCTTTTAATGCCATGCTGCCACAAGTAAAGGACTTCTTGGCCATTGCGTCCAACCTTTTAACCTCCCTGTCTGGAGGCAGGTTAGAAGTGGAGGCCGCAGGTCTGGTGGTGATTGTGGCTGCTTGGATAACAGGCCCTTCTGGAGAAGGGTGAGAATCCAGGAAAGAGGGGTCTCCTCTTGCCAGCCTGTACTTCCCCGTAAAGTTAAGAGTTTACTTGGGGAATGGGGCAGGGATGTTGCCACAAGGAGACTAGGGGGTCTACAGTTGCTGGGTTAAGTGGCATAATATGTTCATGCACAAGACCTTTATCCAAGATGTCTGTCAATTCGTAGCCCTGAGCGGGGGCTGACAAGGACTTCAAAACTTAGGTGTCTACTACTCTTTCCACCAAGGTCCTAAATTCAGCATGGGTGTGCGTGTAAGGCCGACCCTGCTGAAATTCAACTTTTGGAGACGTGTCCAGGCCGCTGGTGCCATTTAACCCTTGGGCTAAAGTCAGCTTGGTCATCAAGAAAAATCGACACCTCCTACCCTGTATAGATGGAATCCGCTTCCCCCGAGTCATCGGCCTGGTTGATGCCGAAAATCAACGTCATGGATTCGAAGTACCCTGACCTGAAGAGCGGAATGAAAGATCCGTTGCGATAGTCGGTGCCGAGGCTTTTTTCTTTTGATGCCGATGAAACAGCCATAGGCGTCGATTGAGGCTTGATTAATACCGTGACATCGGGGACGCCCGCCTGTCGACACTCAAGAGATGGACCAGCCGTCAATGGTTTCTGTGCCTTTTTTTTTTTTACATCGAGCCCGAAGTTCTCTCCAACGTTAATGGGGTTGACGGATTGGCGTGTGTGGGGTCGGCAGTACCGAGCGCCGCTTTCACTGCAGACTTGCTGTTCGGGGGGTCAAGGAGAGGAGAGGACACCCGCATCTACAGCAGCCTGATTTTTAAACATCTCAAGCTTTTGTTTTTTAAAACTGTGCCACTCTTCTTGAGTAGTCAGACCAGGTGAGGTCTTACCCTTTTCCGATGAACAGCTGGACTTGTGTGGATGTCTCTTTTTACTCAATGAGAACGAGGAAGAGTGGCTCTTCGAATGTGACCGATTTTAGTTGTTTCGCCAATACTTTTCCTTTTCGGCGGTGGGCCCTTGCACCTCAGAAGACCGGACGAGTGACAGTGGCAGAGATTTCGGGAACTGTCTGACCAAAGCCAGTTTGGCGGCCCGCTCACTGAAGATTTTGTCTGCATTTTGGAACACAACGCACACCCCCCTGTGTCGTGATCCGCACCCAGACACCACAGACAAATCTCGTGCGGGTCAATCACTGACATTTTGGAATGGCAGTCGGTGCACCTCTTGAAGCCTAAAACCTGGTGAGAGGCCATCGCGGTCGAGGAATTATGAAAATATTTTGACGATTTTAGTCAAAAACGTGGAGTCGAAGACTCAATTTAGTGTTCCCGAAGCAGCATCCAATCGCACAGAAAAAAGGAACTGAGGTATGGGGCATAGTGACGTGGTATATATAGGACACTTGACGTCATGTCTGGAGCTGACGACCGAGGACCGAGCAAGATGGAACGACGATCAACAGCCGAATCAACGTCCAGTATGCCCCCTGTCAAAGTTTCTGAGCAGCAGAGCTGGTTGAGGATATCTATCAGATAAGGAATCTGCGGGGGAAAAGCAACCCATTGAAGTAATATGACCACATTTGCACAGATACCCATCCTTCTTGCTCTTCCTAGGAAAGGGCAGCTCAGTGCTAAAGTCAGCCCAAGATCTACCAAACTGGAAGGCAGAGCTTGCCGGCGTAGGAGTGGAGCATACTCTATATCCAAGGACTAGAAAATGCTCAAGAGCGTGAGTGAGGGTCCTGCACTTGCCTGGGAAGGAGCAGCGGCCCCATACACCACCACCACCTCCTGAGCCGTAGTTGCCAGTGTCTGCCTAAAATGTCCAACTCTTCTGCTGGAATTCTTTCCACTGCTCTGGAGTGGAGGATCTGGTAGGCAACGGTACCTTTACCAGGATAGGTGGCGACTCCTCCGAGTCAGAGTTCCTAGAACACAAGCAGTGGCGAGTATTGGTGGCGAGTATTGTTTAGAGAAAGAGCCACAAGGTGAAAAGGATCTTCTGCAAAATGTCTTCATCTTTTTAGATTTTCTTTCTGCCTCACAAGGCAGTGACTCGTCCGGTTTCTTGGCTTTCTCAGCTGAAAGACTTCTCCTTGCAGGCTGAATGCTGCAATGAAGCCAGGAACGTTGTTTTAACATTGTTTGTTTTTTTCTGCTCTTATGAAGTGTGGTGAAGACCATTGTGATGTGCTCCCTAATGCCCTTAACATGCATTGACTGTCAGCAGCCACATTCTTCATTATAATCTGAACCCTTGGCACTTGTGACTGTACAGCAGTGACAAACTTCCCACAGTAATTGCATCATTTTAAAACAAATGCCTTTGGGGAGTCATAATGCAGGCCAGAATAGCTGAGAGCAGCATCATTCCAAAGATGTGTTCTGGAGAAAAAAAACAGAGTCATAGGGCGCAGCTTAGCTCCATCTATACCACCCATCATGTTACATCAAAAGTCATGGGTGCCAATGACAGGAAGGGTACAACTAGATCGGAACTTTGAGGAGGGGGTGTATGTGTCAAATGGGAATAGAGTGGCTACTTTCAGAGACAGACACACAGCGTAGTGCGCACATTGGTGGCTGAAAACAATTCCCAAGCCAGACTAGTGCCAGGAGGATATGTCTAAAATGAGAAATTTGTGGGAGGAAAGAATTCATTAAAATAGCATCCCCAGCTGCTCTACAGATAATCTGTGGGACCAGCATTAAAAAGCTAAAGTAGCAGCCTTGGCATTAGCGTGGATTTAGGGTGGAGGTGCAAACACCACTGGGCCATAGCATTCTAGGTCATGGGACACCACCCAGTGAGCAGTGGAGGCTGTAGGTTTACTTGCAGTAAAGGTCATGAAAGCATGTCTAAAGAACAGATGTGTATCACAGGATCCTCATACAACTTAAGAGCCATGTAAACACATCCAGGTAATGCAAAGTTGGATCAGAAAAGAGGCTTGGAACAAATGGAGGAAAAATAAATATCTTATAGGTATGGAAATGTAGGCAAAACTAACAGCACTTTTAGTACAGAGTCAACAAAAAGTAAGGTTATTCACAATAGTGCTAATTAACTTTTAGTCAGATTTCCCCAGACTCCTAAGGGATAGGACCAGAAATTGCTGTGTATTACATGCAAAATAATACATTTTCCACTTTATTTTATGAGACCTATAACATGTGAGTGCGTAACAATGGATGTACGTTAAAAAATCAAGTACCAAAAGATCGAATTACAAAATAAAAATTGTGAACACCACTTGCTCGCATTTTGTAACTCAATTTTTTTGTCCCCCTTCCTCGCATGTAATGTATAGGGGTGACACCCCCCGCAAACCTGAAGCACATAATATTGAACTAGGGGAGCGCGGACACCCCTGCAACCCCCAATCCCCTTGTTCTGTATATTGGGATTCCGTCTTTTCAGCGAAGCCGAAACCACACTTATTGGGCATTCTGTTTTTTTGGAAAACCTGTAACAATCAAACTCCCCAAGTACGCACTGCACCTGTAAAACCCTTCTCTACATTTGTTTAGTCTGTATTCATTGAGATGAGGCAGTTAAGGGAGGCTTGCACTGGGGAGAAAGGGCCAGCAACTTGTACTTACACTTCCTCATACCAGGGGAAATTAACAAAGAAAAGAGGCAGAAGTATGAGACAGTAACACTTAAATAACTAACTCGGTTCCTCAGAGCAGCTTTACTGCACTCCATGTTCACTTTGGAACTGGAGTCCGGGAAGTAAAGTTTACATAGAGCAAAGTGGTCCATGTAGCTAATCTGAAAATGGTATACAGCGGAACATGAAGTTAGAACATCACATAGGATGATTTGACTCTAACCTAGTGGGCCAAATTTGGTGGTGAGAGTAACATCCTGTAATGCAGAAGGCCAGTCAATGCAAAATGGAGATTTGGCGGCCTGGTTTCCTGGGTCAGGATCATCAAAACTACAAATAGTCTGTGGGTCTCTCCAAGGATTGAAAGTGAAAAATTGGAGGTGGAAGGTGGCACGTGAGTTAGGTCCTAATTAGGGACTGTGAGTGTGGGGTAGAGGGACCTACATGGATCATACATCCTGCAATGAGAGCCTGCTGTACTCTACAGTGAGAAGCCATCTGACAGGGGACCAGTGTGAAGTGGAAATCAAAGAAAGGTCTGGACCATAGGCAGTAGTAAATAAAGCCCTAAATAAGTTCATATGTAGCAGAAAACACAAATAAAGATAGGGACAAGAGGAATCTTCCGAGATACTGAAATGAAAGCCAATACAAAGCATATAGTCAGGCCTTTGGGCATTGTGGTATATTGCCCAATATTTCCCTTACCCACTACCGTCCGTGTTCAGTAGCGGAGGAAAACCTTGACTAGGGTGACTATAAAGCACTAACAGACTACCAAGAATATCAATAAAGACAAAGGCAACCTTTTCAACCAACCTGGGGAGGTGAAAGAATACTCTTGACTTGTTTTTATTTGCCATCAGAAGTGGGGAAGGAACGGAGGGCGATGAGGAATCTGTTGTAGTAAAAGCCATAGAAAGAACATTACCAGCAAGTAATTTTTCAGTCAATGGATTGCATGCTCCCACAGATTCCTCATCTAGATAGACTCCCAAAGCAGTATCCCAAGATAGGGGAACAGCTAAAAGTAACTAAAGCAAGCTACTTTGTAGAACTAACCAACCAAAGCTGTCATCTTTACCGGATGACAGGACTAGGCAATGTTTAGAAAACATATTTGCCAGACAGCTGATACTGTAAGGCGGCTCCCCCAACGCTGATGGCATTGTGATGGTTTTCGCTCTGGGGCCGGAGTCACCCAGCGCTTTTGGAGCTACCAGTGCCTGCTGCATTTAGGGCTCGCCCGTACACACAGCTGTCTTGCAAAACAGGTCTAACATTTGGATTTTAATTTCCTCTCACTGAACCCTGGACGTCGGCCCCGCTACCGTGGTTACTTGAAGAATCGGACTTGGGTCGGTGTCAGTGGCGTCGATCCTTCTTTTGGGAGGGGGAAGAGGACGAATGGCTACAGACATGGGACCCTTTCGTGGTCTTTTTCCGATGCCGCTCCTCCTTTTCTGGAATGGGCCCCTTCATTTTGGCTTCCGACGACTGAATGGTCGACCGCACCAGGTTTTTAGAGGGAGGTCGGCCTTCTCGAAGCTTCGCTGGCCGTTCCGAGGGATTTCGGATTCATCTTGCCATAGGAACTACAGCTCTCGGTGTCATGACCGGTACTGAGACACCACACGCAGATGTCGTGTGGCTCTCTAACAGACATTTTGGAGCTGCAGTCCCTGCAGCACTTGAATCTGGAGACTCTGGGCACAGACCTGGCTTGACTCGCGTCAAACAAGAAAGACAAAACCGAGTGAAAACTGAAGTATTGAGCAGTGTTCCTCGAGTAGCGTGCTGAGTGCAAGGAAAAAAGAAACTGAGGTACATGGGCGTAGTGACGCAGTATATGTATGATGACCAACGTCCTGTCCGGACGCGACGACCAAGGCAAGACGGATCGATGGCCGAGTCGGGGTGCACTACGCCCCCATGTCGAAAGGTTGTCCGAGTAGCTGACACTGGAAGGGATATCTGAAGAGGAATTTGCAGGAGAAAGGCAATCCATTGAAACCACGTTGCTGCCTGTGAAATTTCAGTAAGGGTAACCCCTCTTGACGATGCAACTCCCCTGGTGGAGTGAATTCTAAAACCTGGTGGTACTTCTCCACCTGCCTTATTGTAGAATTCTTAAATGAAAAGGAACAAGTTACTTACCTGTAACTGTTGTTCTCCAGCATGGGTCTGGCATGGATTCACATGCTCATGAATATTCCCCGTCGTCAGGCTGGGAATCCTCGGTAAAGAAAAAACCAGTATCAGTTTCGTTTCTGATCTGTCTTTCGTAGTAATAACCAATCACTGGTCTCTGCGTCATACTGACCACAGCCAATGACTGCCCTCCACCTAAGCACCGCCTCTGGCAGCCATCTTCAGATTTGGAAGCACGTGAAGTGGCAGTATGACCAAGTGAAGAGCCGCAGAGGGGTAGGCGGGAGGGTTCGCATGTGAATCCATGCCAGACCCATGCTGGAGAACAACAGTTACAGGTAAGTAACTTGTTCCTTCTCCAGCATGGGGTCTGGCATGGATTCACATGCTCATGAATAAAGAATACATAGCAGTACACACATGCACAACCACGGGAGGTGGCAAAGGCTCAACATTAAGCATCACATCAACTCAACATTAAGCATCTTACCTCCTCACCAGGCTCACCTCAGGCGAACAGGTTGCGCAGCACTGCTTGGCCGACCCTGGACTCCTCCCTGGAATCCCGGTCGACGCAGTAGAATTTCGTGAAGGTGTGCGTCGACCTCCACGTAGCAGCCCTGCATATGTCCAGCAGGGGCACACCAGATAGGAACGCCGTGGTAGCTGCGATCGCTCTGGTGGAATGGGCTCTCGGACGGCCAGGCAGCGGTCGGTTTGCCAACCGGTGACAGCACATGATACAGCCGGAGAGCCATCTGGAGATGGAAGCCTTCGAGAGAGCCTTCCCCTGATTGACAGGTCCAAAGTTCACAAAGAGTTGTGACGTCTTCCGAAAACCCTTCGTGCGGTCCACGTAGAACTTCAGCGCTCTAGCTACATCCAGCGAGTGCAAAGTCCTCTCAGCCGGCGACGAAGGCGACGGGAAGAACACAGGTAACACCAAGGGTTCGTTGAGATGGAAGTCCGACGGTACCTTGGGCATGAAGGAGGGGTGCGTCCTGAGCACTACCCTCGTGTCGTGGAAAGTCAAGTACGGGGCCTTGCAGGAAAGGGCCTGGATCTCTCCCACTCGTCGTGCGGAGGTGATGGCCACAAGAAAAGCTGTTTTCCACGATAGAAACTTCAACGGGGCCGAGTGCAGAGGCTCGAACGGAGGTCCCATGAGCTTGGTCAGCACCACGTTGAGCTCCCACGCCGGGGCCGGAGCCTTCACCGGCGGGAACGATCTGAACAGTCCCTTCATGAACTCTTTCACCAGACGATGAGACCACAAGGACGTCCGGCCCGTGGTTCTGGTGTATCGGGAGATCGCAGCAAGATGAATCTTGATGGACGCATGTGCCAGACCAGCTTTGGCCAGCGTCAGCAGGTACGGCAGTACTTGGGGAGCCGTAATCCGTAGAGGGTTAATCTTCTGTGCGTGGCACCAGACAGAGAACCTCTTCCATTTGTGTCCGTAGCATTTAAGAGTCGAGGACGCCCTGGCCTTTGCAAGAACCTCTCTGCAATCGGCCGGTATGTCGTATCCTCCAAACTCTAGTGCTGCAGGAGCCAGGCCTGCAAGTTCAGCGACTTCGGGTCGTGGTGGAGGATGGCGCCTCCTTCCCTGGAGAGTAGATCCGCGTCCGCCGGCAGCTTGATCGGCGGGGACGCTGACAAGTCCAGAAGGTCCGAGAACCATATCTGCCTCGGCCACGCAGGTGCGACGAGGATCATCCTGCACCGTGACCTCTTGAGCTGGTTGACGAGCCGGATTAGCAGAGGCAAGGGAGGGAACGCATAGAGGAACAGGCCCTCCCAGGGGAACGAGAAAGCATCGCCCATGCTCCTCGTCTGGGGAAACCTGCTGGCGAACCTCCGGCACTTGGTGTTTGTCGCCGTCGCGAACAGGTCGATCTGGGGTGTGCCCCACCGTCGGAAGAGGCGATCCACCAGATCCTGCCGTAGTTCCCACTCGTGGCACGAGCGCAGCTCCCTGCTGAGTGAGTCGGCGATGGTGTTTTTTATCCCTGCCAGATGAAACGGCACCAGAAAAATCCCTTGGGCGACGGCCCAATGCCACAGGTCCTGCGCCTCCTTGGACAGCGCTGGGGACCTGGTTCCGCCCTGTTTCCTGATGTAAAACATGGTGGTGGTGTTGTCGGTGAAGATCCTCACCACCTTGCCCTTGAGGGACGGAAGGAAGGACCTGAGGGCCCAAAACACTGCACGGAGCTCCAGGACGTTGATATGTAGGGACTTCTCCGTCGGGCGCCAGAGTCCCCTTGCGTGCAGATTTTCGGTGTGCGCTCCCCACCCTTCCAGGGAGGCATCCGTGGTCACAGTCTCCTGGTGGGCTGGGGTCTGGAAGTCCATGCCCGCCGTCAGATGCGCGCGGGTGCCCCACCACCGTATCGCTCGTCGGAAACTCTCGTCGAGCTTGATCCTTTCCTCGAAGCTGCCCGTCGTCTGGATCCAGCGCGCATCCAGGAATTCTTGCAACGGGCGCATCCGGAGCCTGCACATGGGAATGAGGTAGATGCAGGAAGACATCATCCCGAGGAGGGACTTGATGGACCTCACTTTGGCCGCGTCGGCCACCAACATCCGTTGCACCTTGCCCAAGATGGCCCTGGTCCTCTCCTCCGACGGGGAGGCCAGAAGGGACACTGTGTCGAGCCTCGCTCCCAGAAACAGTGCGACTTGCGCGGGCACCAGGTGGGATTTGGCGTAGTTCACGGAGAATCCCAGGTCCGTGAGGAGTTGGACGGTCCTTGCCGTGTGGACCACAGCGAGCTCCCTCGTCTTGGCGCGGATGAGCCAGTCGTCCAGGTAGGGGTAGACGTGGATCCCCTCGCGGCGCAGCTGCGCCGCCACCGGTGCAAGGCACTTGGTGAATACCCTGGGTGCCGACCGTAGTCCGAAGGGAAGGGCTTTGAACTGGTAATGACGCCCTTGGACCACGAATCTGAGGAATTTGCGGTGCCCCTTTAGGATGGGAATGTGGAAGTAGGCATCCTCCAAATCCAACGACGATAGGAAGTCTCCTTCCTCCAGCTGACCCAGGACGTGCTGGAGGGTGACCATCCGGAACTTCTGCGCCTTGATGAACTTGTTCAGACGTCGCAGGTCCAGGATGGGGCGCCATCCTCCCGTCTTCTTCTTCACGAGGAAGTATCTCGAGTAGACTCCGGAGCCCCGAAGCCTCTTTGGGACGAGTTCGATGGCGCCCTTTCTGAGCATCGCCTTTACCTCCAGGAGAAGTTGAGGGACGTGAAGTTCTTTCCTGGCCACGGGGGGGACGCGCGGGCACCTTCTTTGAAACTCGAGCGCGTGGCCCCGGGCCAGGGCGTCCAGCACCCAACGGTCGGTGGAGATGGACTCCCACACGCTGACGAAGCCCGCCAGCCGGCCTCCCACCGGGGTGCTTCGGTGGGGGCCCGACCCCACGGCCGGTTCAATCCTGCTTGGAAGCGGCCTTGCCGCCTTGACCTCCTTGGCGACGACGGCGGGGTCCGCTAGACTTGCCTCGTCCTCTGTAGGCCTCTTGCGACGACGAGCGGGCCGCTTGACGGTAGGAAGCGAAACCGCCGCCGGAACCTTTGGAGGCGCCCTTGCCTCCGCCGCTCCGAAAGGGCGTCCGTCGTTGCAGGACTCCAAGGGCCCGGGCCGTCTCAGTATCCGCTTTGATGGCCTGAAGGGAATCGTCCACTGTCTTCCCAAACAGGTTGTTCCCGTCGAAGGGCATGTCCAGGACTCTGGTCTGGACGTCCTGCCGGAAGTCCGTAGCTTTGAGCCATCCACGACGTCGAAGGCAAACACCGTTGCCCAGCTGGCGGAATCCAGTGTCGGCGATGTCCGTCGCCACGGTGATGGCGTGGTCCGAGGCCACCTCACCTTCCTGCAGGATCTCAAGGGCCTCCGCCCTCTTGTCGTCCGGCAGAAAATCCAGCAGGGGAGCCATCTTGTACCAGAGCTCCCTGTCGTAGCGGGCCACGATAGCCAAGGCGTTGGCCGCTTTAATCGTCGTCGCTGCCGACGAGATGACTCTACGCCCCATAGTATCCAATTTCTTTCCCTCGCCGTCCGGCGGGGAAGTCGATGTGGAGGCCGCACCCCCCCCCCCCCGCTTTCTTCCTGGCTGCCGCGGAGACGACGGAGTCCGGGGTAGGCTGCGCCCGGAGGCATAGGGGGGGCCGTGTCCGGGACCCGGTACTTTTTCTCGTACCGGTCTCTTCTAGCTGGCGTCGTGGAAGGGTTCTTGAGGAGGGAAAGGCCCTCATCCCAAATGTCGTCCAACAGAGGCACTGCGAGGACCGTCTTCCTCTTGGCCTCGCGCCGCTGATAAAGGAAGCCTTCCTTTTTCTTCTCCTCAGGGCAGAGTTGGAAAAGCTCGGAAGCCCTGGAGATCATGGAGTGGAAAGATCCGATCTCGTCGGGCGGAGAGGCCCTGGTGGGAGGCGACGACGGAAAATCCTCGTCGTATGCCTCGTCGTCCGTACCCGTCGCTGCCGTGTCAGTCCCTGTATCATCCCCTCGGGTGGACGGGGAGGAGGGCTGGAAGGGGCGCGACGGTTGAAAAGGAGGTGGTGGATGGATCCTTCTTTTCTTGGTAGGGGGAACACCAGAAGGTCCCGGTTCTGGATCCCCCGACGGGAGAGGTTCCTCCGTCGGTAACGGTAGCCTCGTCCTTATCTCGGAGCATAAGGACTGTATGGCCAACAAAATGGCCGCCGAGTTGTCTTGCGGCGCTGGCAGAGGTGAATCCGACGGGCGAGCAGGGGCCCCGTCGGTATCCTCGACGATGTCGTCGTCACCTGCGTCGGGGTCCATTCCGACGGGCTGGCCTTCTTCCACGCCTAGGCCGTGGCTTAAGACCTCGATCAGCTCCTCTTCTGAGGTTGAGGCCGACTCTACGACGACGCCCTGCCCCCCCTTCTTCTTCCCCACGGAGGGTTTCACGGGGGTCCTATCGATGGGCACAAAGGAAGACTCCCTCCGAGGAGGCAGGGAGATTCTGGGCCCTGAGGTCGCCACCACTGGTGCAGCCACCACAGGCTGAGCCAGGGCCGCCGCGACCGTTTCGATAGAGGGCTTGGTCGGATGGATCAAGGCCTTCACCACCTTAGGTGCGCTCACCGCCTTATCCTTGAGGGAGGGGGCACTGCCACGCTCCTCCTCTGCCTTAGAGCTCGACCGGGGCCTCTCCAGGAGCTTCGCCGGGTGCTCGGCCTTCCTCTTACCCGACCCAGAGCGTTGGCTCGTGGTTGATGGTGCCGGGGAGGGTGCGCCCTGCCTGGCGCCCGTAGAGCCCGACCGTTCGGCGCTCCCGGTGCCAGCGGACTCGCGGTGCTTGGCCTTATATTGGGCCCCCGTCGCCGGGGCGCCCTCAAAGGTCTTAGAAGACCGCTCGGATTTCTTCTTCTTCTCGCCAGACGGGCTCTTACCCTCCAGCCAGTTGGCGAGACGTTGATGGCGGTCCTTCATGGTCCGTTCCGACATGTTGCCGCAAAACGCACAGTCCTTCTCCACGTGCGTCTTGTCCTCATGAAGGCAGTAAAGGCAGAAAGAGTGTTCGTCCTCCTTGAAGACGTTCTGCAGCTGGCATCCAGGGCAGACCCTGAACAGCTTTCCGGGCGTCGAGCTTCCCTTCTCCTGGGCCATCTCCGAGACAGGGCCTGAGAAGCTTCTGGAGTCCTCCGAAGTGTAGCTCGACGAAATCTTCACCCTTGAGGGGCACAGATGAATCCGACACGGGTCCCCGTTGATCGGATGTAGGATCGGTGGAGCTTGAGGCTCTTTTGACCGAAAGAATCGAAGTTTTTTGTAAAAAGCGCGAAAAAATAGCACTAACGCTCGAGAGCAATAGCACGAGGATCCCAACACATGAACGTGCGGTAAAAATCTGAAGATGGCTGCCAGAGGCGGTGCTTAGGTGGAGGGCAGTCATTGGCTGTGGTCAGTATGACGCAGAGACCAGTGATTGGTTATTACTACGAAAGACAGATCAGAAACGAAACTGATACTGGTTTTTTCTTTACCGAGGATTCCCAGCCTGACGACGGGGAATATTCATGAGCATGTGAATCCATGCCAGACCCCATGCTGGAGAAACACTAGTTACTGCCCTAGCCATTAAAGGCTGAGAGCACAAAACAAAAAGCTGGTTGTCATGATGAAATGACGCTGTCCTGGAAAAAAAAATAAAAAATGTAATGCCCTTTTAGGGTACAACCTATGCCTCTGACTTAAAAGGATGTGGAGGAGAATAAAAAGCAGACACTTGACACAATCTTTTGCTTAACGTGAAACTCTGAAACAACTTTGGGCAAAAAATCTGGTATAGTAAACTTTTTCTTTCGAAATTGAAGAAAATTAGCCTTACATAGAAGGGCCTGCTACTTTCTGATGCGTCAGGCAGAAGTAATTGCAACCAGAAAAACCGCCTTCAAGGTCAGGAGCCAGAGTGAACACAAATTCAAAGGCTAAAAAATTTAATGCATGAAGAAGTTATCAACCAAATGAAGGTCCCATGATGGAACTATAATCAGTCGAAACATATTAATCAAGCCCTTAAAGAACCACATGGAACTGTAAAGGACGAGCCCTACTTTGCTGCCCTTTTAAATACTGAAAAAGGCTGTCAGATAGTCCTTAACTTCACCAAACAAAAGACCTTGCCCAGACAAGAAAAAAAAAATAACTTCTGCACCACTCCTCGAACTTTCTCCATCTGCAAGCATAAATTAGTAGCAGGCATGCATGCATGCATGCATGCATGCATGCAGCCAGCAGTATCTTGAAGACTACATAATTCAGGTCCCAGCCAGCATATTTTATGCTCTCAAGCTGAGAGACTCTGGGTTCTGGAGGAGCCCAGCCCCCTAACTCATACAGCAAGTCTGTCCTCTGAGGAAGATGTCAAGGCAGGCAGGTGGTCATCACAAGAAGGTTTTAGTACCAAGTCCTCCGAACCCAATCTGGGCACATCAGAATCATGAAAGGCACAAAACACTGCAATCTCCTAAGAACCAAGGAGATGACAGGAATCAACGGGAACGTATGAAGGGAGCCTGAAAGACCACTGCACCAGAAAGGGATCCCCCAATGTCCCCTTCAAAGGAAATTCCCTTGAACAGAAAAGTCTGCACATCCTGTTGCCAACTGTCACAAGCAGATTAATTGGCAGAATCCCCAAAAGATTTTCAAAAGTACCGTAGGACAAAGTACTAAGCCCTGCCTGCTCAAGGGGTCTGCCGACACAGTCTCTGCTCTATTCACATAGGCTGCCAAGACCGAGATGTTCTCCAGAACCCAGAATCAGAGCCACATGCCCTCCCTGCACAGAGGCACTGAACTCTCAAATCCCTCTTGTTGAATTAGTGCCTAGCCACAACACTGTCCTTCAAAATAAGGATGTTTTCCTCTGGAGACAAAGCAAAAAATCCAACAGTGCTAGTCTGATTGCTCTCTGCTCCAAAAGCTGGGTGTGCCAAGAACACTCCACTCAGGACCAGAACTCGCTCACTTGTAGATCTCCCCAGCATTTCAGGGTGTGTGGTTGCCAGAAGGACTCCCCCACCACCAGAATCTCCCAGTAAGACCATTATCCCATATCTCCAGAAACCTTCCCTGAAATCCAGAAAACTGAGACCACTGACTACAGAGCAGATATGGGAGAGAACATATTCTCAATAGGCTTTGGCACCAGAGAATTGCTCGATTCCATGAGGTGTAGAAAGGATGAGGGTTGCAGTATGTGTGAGTTCAGAAGAAGGTGACCATCGGACGAATGTTGCCGACTCATCAGGGGGGGGAACAGTCTTGCCCACCCCATTGTCTAGGACCACTCACATAAACTAGAGCCTCTGAAAAGGTGTTGCCTGGGACTTCTAAACGTTCAGGGAGAAGCCACAGTCCTGTGCTAGCTGTCAGTGTACACAAGATGACCTAACAGCTACTCCAGCAAATGGCCCCGAATGAGCCAGCCATCCAGGTAGGGAACGATATAGATCCTGTCCATCCTGAGATAAGCCGCCAACAACCTAGCCATTTTGTTTAAGACCATGGAGGAGGAAGGTGAGTCTGAAAGGAGGCATCTTGAAATGGTAATAGGTGCTGCATAGTACAAATCCCAGGAACTTTCATTGCTTAGGATAGATTCGCACACTTAAGTAAGAGTCCTGGAGGGCTAACACCACCAAAATATCCTGCCTCTAGAGAGACTGAAAAATATCTCTGAATGTCAAAACTCTAAATTTGTTCTTCCTCAGAAACTTGCTCAAGCTGCTGAGTTCCTAGATGGGGCAAATAACACCCCATTCTTCAGCAACAAACGGTACCGGGAATACCACCACCCTGACCCATCCTCTGAAAAATGGATCCCCCACCACTCGGCCAGAAGTGATTAAAGAATCCAGAATGAGTTGGGGCGTTGCCCCTCGAAAGAGACGAAAAGGGGGCTTGTCTGGTGGCTTTCGGATGAAAGGAAGGCAATACCTACTTTGGACCACTTGCAAAACCCAAATGTAGGAGGGGTCCTCCTGCAAATGCAGAGATATGACACACAAAGGGAATAAAGTTGGTGGGCTTGCAGGGGAATCAGAAGTTTGGAGGAAGATGACACCAAAGAAAACAATTCTGTGCAAGTCTAGCTCTTCAGCACTCCCCTACTGGAAGCCCAGCGAGTGTACTGTCTGAGCACCATTTTTAGCAGTGCCTATTGGGTTTTCCTGTGCATAAAAGAATTACATTGTCAAAACTTCCATCCTTTGGCACCATAAACAAAGGAGGAAGCGGAGGCTGGTTGTTGGACTACCAAACAAAGTGATTTTGCAGTCGCTTTTGAATCTTTAAATCTTCCCAGCGATTCATAAGTCTTCGGTCCAAATAAATGAATGCTATCAACGGACATATCCAATAACTTTGCTTGGAACTCTGGTGAAACCCCAGAAGACAAACTACATCGCCCTACACCCCACCGAGGATGGGCCTTTACAATATCGAGGAGGCTGTCCCGAACATCGCCTTAACGCAATTGTAACAAGTCTTCAGAGACAACCAACCACAAGACATGTGAAAACGTATGCATGAAGCATACAAGGCTTTCCAGGACATGAACCCTGATGTGAAAACTTTCTTAGCAAGAGCGTCTATCTTTTCCCCTTCTCTGCCTGGTGGAAAAGCTACGTTAGAAGACAACCTCAACTTTAACCGTGGCTGGCTAAGGGGATGGATGCCTTGCAGGGACAGATGTCTCCACAGGAATTGATGGTCCTTGTCATGATCTCTGCTTCCAAAAGGTCAGGGTTTTCCCAACTCCCTTGGAAGCAGATCCATAACCCAGGTTCCGAGTGCCAACCAGTCCCAATTGGGACCTTTTGGACCCAGTCCTGGCGCCAGTGGCACCAGGCTCATAAATATGCCCAGTCCCAGCGCTGGAAGCGCCGGGCTCATAATGCTTGGGTGGACTTACCTTCAGCAGACCATGCTGCTTACTTGCCTGCCAGTTGAGCCTCTGATCCTCTTCTGTTTGGAACTACTTTTCCTGTTGGGTGGGGCTGGAGCCACTCCCTAGATTCAGAACACTGGAACTCTTCTGGAAGGCAGGAACTCTTTTCTTACCAGGAACTCTTTTCTTACTTAGGCGTGGCTGTGGAAGGAGACACCTAAGCACTACAGGAGGCTATTTAAACCACACCCGGTGGATGAATCTTGCTTTGCGTTATTCTGCAACCTCTGCAGCAGAACGCTCATCGTGTCTTCTGCATCCGGTCCTGGGCCTAAGGAAAAAGGCTTACCATCCTGAATCCAGTCTTCAGCAACACCTATAAAGACAAGAAAGAACAGGTTAGCATTCCGGCATCTGAAAGGCAAAGGCTTACCATCCTGAATCCAGTCTTCAGCAACACCTATAAAGACAAGAAAGAACAGGTTAGCATTCCGGCATCTGAAAGACAAAAGTTTACCAACTCTTCGCACGCTCCGGAGGCCTTCGGCGCTGCATCCCGCATCTGAAAGACAAAACAAGGTGTGTTTAAAGACATTGGGGAACTTTAATACTCACGTGCCATAACTCCTTTCCACATCTAATCCAGTGGGTATTCCGGCACCCTGCAGCCGCTCCGAACTCGTACCTGCAAAATAAAAAGACAGTTAGAGCGCATAGTGAAGCAGGCAACAAGCGCTTACTTACGTGCTTCCAGGCGCTTCTATTCATCACACGGGCTCCATCTTCAACTCACTTCAGCCCGTCATCCGCCATCGCCGGAACCCTGCAAAACAAGAGACATCATTACTAAAGACTTTAAAGACATTTGAATGACTCGAAACTTACCGTTCGTGCAGTAAACGACGGACAGCAGTCCTCTGAAGTCAAGAGGCCTGCGCTACCTATCCAGTGAAGAAACTGGTTACAGCACCCTGCCCTGAGGCAGATGGAGAGCTCGGCATTCACTTACCTAAGGTGAGAGCGTTAACCTTTGGGGGTCTACAGGAGAGGAGAAGAGGAAAGAGATAGGGACACCCCGATAACCCCAGTTCATTAACCCCATATTTTCTATCTGCAGACATCTTACTCTACACGTCAGGCATACAGTGCACAGAGGTCCAGCCCAAAGAGCCAACCGGGTGCTACACATCACCTTTGAAGATACGGTAGTCGCCCAGTCAAGACCGGCGCCTCTGCGAGAATCAGGTGAGCGTTACAGAACGCAAAGCCTACCGCAAAACTCTCGCCCAGGCGCTATGGAAACCTCGGATAGTGACCCCCTAGCCCGGTTACTTGGGGAACTAAGGGCAGAAGTGCATGCAGCTCGTCAGGAAACGAATGCTCTAAGAAGGGAACTAATTATTTCCAAGGAGAGAACAGACAATCTTGCTAGACAAGTGCTACAGTCACAAGCCGGACAGACCCCGTTACCCGCATCAGGGGCAAATCTTCCTTCAACATCCTCTATGAATCCAGTGCAGATCAACCTACCTGGGAATGTACCTCTGGCTCCGCCCGAACGATTTTCTGGTGACCCAAAGAGGTTTGCAGTATTTATCAATCAGTGCCGGTTGCACTTCTTATGCCGGCCAGCAGCCTTTCCAACTGATCAAGCAAAAGTAGCTTTTGTACTTTCGTACCTTAGTGGCAATGCGGCAGACTGGTCGATCCCTCTAGTTAATCAAGATGATCCGGTTCTCCATGATTTTCAAGCCTTTCAGCTTGGTATGGAAAAACTGTTCGCAAGACATTCACAGGGGCAGGCCTTGGACAATGAGCTTCTTTCGTTGCGACAGGGTAATCAAGACCTTTTGGCTTATATTGCATCTTTCAATAGACTAATAGTGGAAACTCAATGGCCTGAGGACAAAAGGATTACGCTGTTTTATAGAGGTCTACGTGGAGAGCTCAAAGACGTTTTAGCCCAAGTAGTGAATCCCCCACAAGACTGTTCGGATTATATAGACTTGGTCGTTCAAATAGATCACAGGCTGCAGAACAGGAAGGCCGATCGTTCCAAGTTTGATGCTCGAGTATTTTCCAAACCGCCAACTCCTTCCAAAGGAGTAGACTCAGGGGAACCCATGCAAATAGGGGGTCTGAAAGGTCCTCTAACACAAAGGGAGCGGGAAAGGAGGAAACAGTTGCAATTATGCCTATATTGCGGAAACTCAGGGCACTTTCTTCGAGACTGTCCAGTGAAACCTGCCAAGAAGGCAGTAGGAGCTGCAGTTACCAAAGTTACAAACTCTGAGCAGGGAAACGACCTCGCCTGACAAGAATAGAGGTCCTCTTGCCGAGCGTGAAAACCAGTTCCGTGACCTCGCATTTCGTGATACCTATGGTCCTCATTAGCCCTGATAATCCGGATCGATTACATGCAATTGAAGCTTACGTCGACAGCGGTGCCATCGGCAATTATGTGGATCATGAAATGGTTTTGAGGATGAATCTAACTCTTTGTCCCAAGGCTGTAAAGGACGTCATTACTACGGTGGATGGTACGGAGATAGCCTCCGGGCCAGTAACGCATACCACTCAAGAGGTGACGCTAGTAAGTCAAGATGGACACCATGAGAAGATCGTGTTCGATGTGATCAAGGCCCCTCAGTTTCAGATTATTCTAGGAATACCTTGGTTAGAGAAACACAATCCTCTGATCGATTGGCGAGCAAGAACGGTCCAGTTTCCAGAATGTGTCTCTACTTGTCACCCTCCACCTGGTGTTGCACTGGCCGCAATTTCTTCAGAGACTCCCCAGTTACCTCCCGAATACCTAGAATACCAAGATGTTTTCCGGAAGGATCAGGCTAACTCTCTACCTCCTCATAGGTCTTATGACTGCCAGATAGACCTGATACCTGGATCTACTCCTCCTTGTAGTAGAATTTATGCCCTCACCGAGCCTGAGAACCTTCACCTTCGACAATACCTGGATCAATACCTGGCAAATGGGTTTATTCGTCCTTCCAAGTCCCCTGCTTCTTCAGCTTTGTTCTTCGTTCCAAAAAAGGAAGGAGACCTTAGAACTTGTATCGATTATCGCTCCCTGAACCAGATCACCGTTAAGAATAGATATCCGTTACCTTTGATCCCTGAACTCCTGGACCAAGTCAGAAAAGCATGCATATATACAAAGCTGGATCTTAGAGGAGCTTACCACTTGGTACGAGTAAAAGAGGGCGATGAATGGAAGACGGCCTTCCGCACCAAGTATGGGCTATTTGAATATCAGGTCATGCCCTTCGGACTTTGCAATGCCCCGGCCGCCTTTCAATATTTTATGAACGATGTCCTCAGAGAGCTCATAGATGTATGTGTTGTTGTTTACATTGACGACATCCTCGTTTATTCTTCATCGGAATCTGAACATCGGAAACACGTGAAAATGGTCCTCGAAAGATTGCGTCAACACAAACTTTTCGCTAAGTTGGAAAAATGTGTTTTCAACGTGACTGAAGTGGAATTCTTGGGATTCATATTATCACCTGGCGGAGTGCGTATGGATTCAAAGAAGGTCGATGCAGTTCTCAAATGGCCATCACCATCCTCCGTAAAAGGTGTGCAAAGCATGTTAGGCTTCGCTAACTTTTACCGCAGGTTTATCCCCGAATTCTCTCGAATAGTCCAGCCCATCACTGCCTTGTTAAAGAAAAACAAACGTTTTGAATGGTCTACCGAAGCGGAACAAGCTTTCCAGGATTTGAAGACTAAATTTATCTCTGCACCAATCTTAAAACACCCTCGCCCCGAACTCCCCTACATCGTGGAAACTGATGCTTCAAGCCTTGCCATGGGGGCAGTTCTATCACAAAAGGACCCGGTAACCAATCAGTTGCATCCCGTGGCATTTTGGTCCCGCAAATTCTCGCCTCCTGAAATCAATTACACGATTACTGACAAGGAACTTCTGGCTATCAAGTCTGCCTTTAAGGCTTGGCAGCATTATCTGCTGGGGGCCCGACACACCGTTACTGTGATTACGGATCACCGAAACCTGCAATATTTGAAGACCGCAAAAGCCCAATCCTCTAGACAACTCCGTTGGGCATTATTCTTTGCCGAGTTTGACTTCATAATTACCTATCGACCTGGTACAAAGAACGGTAAAGCCGATGCCCTTTCTCGGATGGGAGTGGAAGAACACTTGGTCAACCCTAAACCTGTACCAATCATTCCCGAACAAAGAATTCTGGGTGTAATCGCCACAGAATCCATAGAGGAAGTTAAGGATAAAGCCAGGCAACTTGTAACTCCAGCAGACATACAGAATTGGCATCTGCAGGGAAAGGACTTTGCAGTAAAGGACAACTTATTGTATTTCCAAGAACGATTATACCTACCCAGCACAGATTTACAGAAAAAAGTAATCTCTTGTTATCACGACTCTTTAATGGAAGGTCATCCCGGTATAGCCAAGACCTCAGAAAAGATCAAGCGCTACTTCTGGTGGCCGTCTTGGAAAAAAGATATCAGAGACTTTATAATGTCCTGTGGAGTATGCGCCCAAAACAAGAGTCAAAAGGAAAGACCAGCAGGCCTCTTACGCCCTATTGACATCCCACCTCGCCCTTGGCATACGCTTTCTATGGACTTCATCACCGATCTACCTCCATGCTCCGGATACAATACGATTCTAGTAATCGTGGACTTATTCTCCAAGATGGCGCATTTCATTCCGCTCAAAGGCTTGCCAACAGCAGCAACTCTGGCCCGAGAATTTCTCGAAAACATCGTCCGACTGCACGGTTTTCCTTCGGTTCTAATTTCGGATCGAGGTAGTCAATTTATTTCTCATTTTTGGCGAAGTTGCTGTCGGTCGGCTCAAATTGATGTGAGACTATCGACCAGTCACCACCCTCAGACCGACGGACAAACCGAGAGGACCAATCAAACTCTGGAACAGTATTTACGCTGCATGCTGCAACAAACTGAAAAAACTTGGAAAGATATCCTTTGGATAGCCGAGTATGCCTACAATAACTCTGTCCATTCGGGAACTGGGAAAACCCCGTTTTTTCTTTTGTACGGCAGTCACCCTCGAACCTCGGAGTTGGATCCCCTCCAAGATCTTGAAACACCAGCAGTAGACTACCTGCATTCTACAATCACCCAAGCCTTTAAGGAAGCTGTTTCTCACCTTCAAAGGGCTAAAGAACAATACAAGAAAGGAGCAGATCAACATCGGAAGGAAGCCCCTCACTATCAAGTAGGGGATCAAGTCTGGTTATCCACCAAATATCTATCTCTAAAAGGGCCACGCACATTCAACCCAAGATACCTTGGTCCCTATTCCATCACTACCATAGTAAACCCAGTAGCGGTCAAGTTGGACTTGCCCCCGCACATGAAGATACATCCGGTCTTCCACGTCTCTCTATTAAAACCCGTGCAACCTCAAACCCGACTAACCAAATCTCCAAAACCTATCCTAGTGGATGGAGAACTCGAGTTTGAAGTCAAAAGCATTCTGGATTCCAAGATCTCCAAATCTAAACTATTCTACCTAATTGACTGGAAAGGCTACGGCCCCCAAGAGAGATCCTGGGAACCTGCTGAATATGTCCACGCTCCTCGCCTAATCAAAAGATTTCACCGAACATTTCCTGACAAGCCAAAACCCCTGGAGAAGCCCGGTTTGGGAGGGGCCTTGAGGGGGGGTACTGTCATGATCTCTGCTTCCAAAAGGTCAGGGTTTTCCCAACTCCCTTGGAAGCAGATCCATAACCCAGGTTCCGAGTGCCAACCAGTCCCAATTGGGACCTTTTGGACCCAGTCCTGGCGCCAGTGGCACCAGGCTCATAAATATGCCCAGTCCCAGCGCTGGAAGCGCCGGGCTCATAATGCTTGGGTGGACTTACCTTCAGCAGACCATGCTGCTTACTTGCCTGCCAGTTGAGCCTCTGATCCTCTTCTGTTTGGAACTACTTTTCCTGTTGGGTGGGGCTGGAGCCACTCCCTAGATTCAGAACACTGGAACTCTTCTGGAAGGCAGGAACTCTTTTCTTACTTAGGCGTGGCTGTGGAAGGAGACACCTAAGCACTACAGGAGGCTATTTAAACCACACCCGGTGGATGAATCTTGCTTTGCGTTATTCTGCAACCTCTGCAGCAGAACGCTCATCGTGTCTTCTGCATCCGGTCCTGGGCCTAAGGAAAAAGGCTTACCATCCTGAATCCAGTCTTCAGCAACACCTATAAAGACAAGAAAGAACAGGTTAGCATTCCGGCATCTGAAAGGCAAAGGCTTACCATCCTGAATCCAGTCTTCAGCAACACCTATAAAGACAAGAAAGAACAGGTTAGCATTCCGGCATCTGAAAGACAAAAGTTTACCAACTCTTCGCACGCTCCGGAGGCCTTCGGCGCTGCATCCCGCATCTGAAAGACAAAACAAGGTGCGTTTAAAGACATTGGGGAACTTTAATACTCACGTGCCATAACTCCTTTCCACATCTAATCCAGTGGGTATTCCGGCACCCTGCAGCCGCTCCGAACTCGTACCTGCAAAATAAAAAGACAGTTAGAGCGCATAGTGAAGCAGGCAACAAGCGCTTACTTACTTGCTTCCAGGCGCTTCTATTCATCACACGGGCTCCATCTTCAACTCACTTCAGCCCGTCATCCGCCATCGCCGGAACCCTGCAAAACAAGAGACATCATTACTAAAGACTTTAAAGACATTTGAATGACTCGAAACTTACCGTTCGTGCAGTAAACGACGGACAGCAGTCCTCTGAAGTCAAGAGGCCTGCGCTACCTATCCAGTGAAGAAACTGGTTACAGCACCCTGCCCCGAGGCAGATGGAGAGCTCGGCATTCACTTACCTAAGGTGAGAGCGTTAACCTTTGGGGGTCTACAGGAGAGGAGAAGAGGAAAGAGATAGGGACACCCCGATAACCCCAGTTCATTAACCCCATATTTTCTATCTGCAGACATCTTACTCTACACGTCAGGCATACAGTGCACAGAGGTCCAGCCCAAAGAGCCAACCGGGTGCTACACATCACCTTTGAAGATACGGTAGTCGCCCAATCAAGACCGGCGCCTCTGCGAGAATCAGGTGAGCGTTACAGTCCTCCAAAGCCGGCTTGTACTTTCATGTGAGCTCTTTATCCACCATGATAGTGAAACAAGGGTTCAGGCATAAGGCAAGAATTGATTCACCAATGCCTGCAGTAAACGGCAGCACCATCTTGGTCTAAGGAACTTTGTCTAAGATGTTGGTGAGTTTACAGCCACAAAAGGGACTTGGATGGAACTCCTAGGTCCAGGGAATTTACCACTTTCCCCACAAGTTTTCTGTATTGCATACTTTGGTGTGTATAAGGCAACACCTGTTACATTTCGAGATCATGCAACGTCTTCAAGCTGAAGGCATCATGGAGGCCGAAAGCAAAATTCAATAAGTTGACCTTGTTGGCCAATAAGTCCGGCAAAGGCCCTTGCCTCATGCCCCCAAGGGGTTCCATGCCAAAGGGGATGGCATCTCCTTTGTCATCAAAAAATATCTCTAATGGTCTGAAAGAAGTATGCCCTTGACTCTGGAGCGGAGGTGCCTGCCTGCATCTGGGGCAGAGTGGTCTGCCACATCTAACTCCGAAGCTACAGCACCAAGCCCTGACGCCGACACTGCTGCTGGATGAGCACAGCTAGGCAGCGTGTAACAACGCAAAAAAGTCTCTCACCAGCTGATAGAGGCGCAGAGGTCTAGAAGGCCACGTCTAGGTCGAAACGATAACTGTCGAGGCTTTTGAGAAAATGACCAACATCCGATCACTAAAATTCTCCCAATCCTCTTTGAAGGAAAGCTACAAAGGAAAGGAGGCATTCTCTCCTTTTAATGAATCCTAAGAGTCATCATTGGCGTTCCTCCTCAACCTATGCCGCCTTTTTGTTTCTCTGGGAAGAGAAAGAAAAGCGGAGTGACTTGCTGCATTCGAGCTTCTCCTTATGTCTCCTGCTTTCCCTGTAATCTTTATTCTCTGGGGTGGACACGTAGGTCTCCACCTCTGACAACTTAGAGAGGGAGCCAGGGACTTTCAGGATGAACGATCCAGCGCCAACCTAGTGTCCCGTTCCCTGTGCGCTATCGGGGTCATGGACTGTCAAGAATCGCATTGCTCCACTTAGTGGTCCACAACCAGACATCACACACAGATATTGTGCTGGCCCATATTGCCTTGGATTGGGCACAGTGGCACAGAAACAATTAGATACAAGGTGTTCCAACATGCTGTGTGCTGAGCAGGCAGAAAAAAAGGAACAGAGCTAACGGGATTAGTGTGTTATTATGTGACAGTCGAGAAGGTTGAGCATTTTTGGATGAGGTTCCACAGCTGTACTACAGCAAAGATTCCCTGGCAAAGATTTCCAAGAACAGATGGCACTGGGGCATATCTATCTAGATAGAAAGCTCTGGAAGGATGCAAACCATTGAAAAGTAACTGACACCAACAACATGGCTTGACGTCTGTAATCTGCAGTAGGGGCAGAGGACCACAGAATAATAAGCATTGGACCTATGAGCTAAAGAAAGCAAGTAGAGCTGTCAGAACTGCAAGAAAAAGAAGGTGGGGCATGGAGCAAGCAGGTGGATCAACTATGGTAGCCTGGCATGCATACCAGGGTCCCCTTTAAAAAGAAAATGGCATGCTATGCTGTCTGCAGCCAGGAAACCATTCTGATTCATAGGCAGGAGTGAACATACTAGGACTATGAAAGCACTAACACTTGAGTAATATTTCTAAAGGGAATCCCCTCTGCCTTAATGTTGAATGTACGCTCTACTCATTCTGTGAGCTCCCTCTTCCCTATTCTTGGCTACCCTCCAACCAACAATCAAAACGCCCTCAACCTTATTATTGACCACTAACCATCACTACTAGGACAGTATGTGGAACTTGCTCCTGGCTACTAACCATTTCGTTTAGGGGCGCGTTCCACCTCATAGCTGGGGATCGGCAGAAACAGAAAGTGTGGCAGCTGATCGGCACCATCCTGGAAATTGGTGATTGCTGATGAGACAAGTATATTTGCATGCTCAGAGAACACATCGAGTACCTGTCCGTTAACATAGCCAGACATGAGGTGACGCACCAAGTCAATCTTCCTGGCATGGTCTGCAAAGAGTTACAAAGCAAAAGGGGCATGCAATCGGGAGGATGTAAGCAACGAAGGAAGACAGGGAGGATTTGAAAATGAAAAGAGGGTATAGCAAACAATAATGGTAACAGTGCGAGGTGCAGGTAGCGATGGAAGAACGTTACAGTAGGAGCAGGAAACAAAGGAAAAAACAAAAAACAAGCAATTAAGAAAATGGAAAGTGGGAGGCACAGGAGAAACAGGGAAGATCAACCAATTAAGGACGGAAGGATAAGGAACCAGCAATGAGGAGCAGGAAGCAGGAAAGAAAAAGCAAGATAGGAAGTAACAGGCATGAAAAGAAGACATACAATAATAGATGAGAGGCACAGCCATAAAATAGAAAGCAACCATTGAAGGAACAGTGGGCAAAGAATGAAGGAGGAAGAAATTGAAACTCCAGAAGATGGCCGATTCAAAATCAAAGGTAGGAAATGAACAGAGGTTGGGAGAAGACAGGAAGCAGATACAGACAATGGAAAAATAGGAATGCAACATCGAATGGAGATTATGCCTCAGTGGAAGGTAGCGGAGTGGAGAGCACAATAAGTGGGACAAATGAGAAAATGGGGATTCGGGTGCAGGACATGGGGTTCAATAGGGCAGGAATGTGTGGTGTTTGGGGGAGGAATGAGAAAAGAAATGAGAAGAAAACAAGAGAAAAATGAGCATGCAGATGATAATACAGCGTTTGTGCCATCAAATAAAAAGGTGGTTATAGAAAATCAAAGAGGGGCATTTTTACCATTCAACTCCATGCATAAGGACACTGAGCAGGACACATTTATATCGCGCAAGAATCTACTGCCAAGGTCAACCCCCAAATAAATACCCCAAGATCACCCATCCACAAGAATAGAATTCCCTTAAAATACCAGGCACTGATGACCATCCATCTCTTTCCACAACATAACCCACCTAAAAGGAAAATTCTGCCCTGCAATCAATCAATGCAGAGGAAGGTACTACACATACCAACTTTTGATAAAGTTACTCTTTTAAAGTACCACCACCACCACACGAACAGAATACCCTCAAATCAGCCACACCAGAGGAATATGCCGTCTCAAAAGAGCAAGCGCTAGATCGATCCAACATCCCCACAAGCACAGACCACAGTGAAATTGTCTGGATGTCACCCCCTTCATAGTAATTAGATGTTCATGGCAAGGCACACAGAAATCTGTTTTCAAAAGATCACTCATGACACACACTGCCATGAAATGATTCCATGCAAGGAACACTACAGTCCTGAGACCACCTACATCCGAGGAACATTCAAACAAAAATACCCACACAGAGCAATCTAATGCCCTGAGATTACCAATGGAGGAATTATCCACCATCTGTTATCACCCACGAGCTTCTTGAGATACTCAAATGCCCAGAAATCACTCTCAGGAGGGGATCTACTGTACCAATACCACTCACAACATATACATCTATCCTCAGATTACTCACAAACAACTAAACTGTTCACTTTTGAATTCATTCTTTATATTTGAAATACAATTTAAAAAAACAATGTCATCCCATATGGTTGACTATTTTAACAGAAAGCAATACTCACCATAAAGTATACTGGTCTCCAAGTACAGAGTTCTATTTTGTGTGTGTAATTGGGGTCTTTGGCATACAGATTGGAAAGAATCTTTTACTTGCCCTCCTGTCCATGGCCACTTCATTAAGGAGAACTTTACCAGCCATGTGTAAGTTAATTCAGCTTGTGTAGGTGTGCTCAGGCATAGCTCTCAACCATTTATGTTGCAAAGGCGGGTGAAAACACCCGATTTTATTTTTGGCGGGTGAGAGACCCATTGAAACGAATGGGCGTGCAAGAGCCTTGGCGGGTGACTCAGCTGTTTACAAGGCGGGTGACACCCGCCAAAAGCGTGTGAGTTGAGAGCTATGGCTCAGACATTCAAGGATCATTTTTAGAAATGGGGTGGATGAAAATACAGGGTAAATTAGTAGGACTTTGAACAAAGAAAAGATCACAAGGAGATCCTTATAAAAAAAAAATAGATGGCATATCTCATAAAAGGCAAGAAAAAAGTAGTGTGCAGGTTCCTGGCAAGTAAGGCAGGTTAGAAAATGTTAGTGTTTTTGTTTTGTGCCCTTTATTATGGTCAATCATGAAGTCAGTGGTGAACCTCGTCCTTTGGATACAAGCTTCACATGCAATTCTAAATGGATGCCTCAAGACTTTCATAGATTCAACCATGAGTTAGTCTCTTCCTAGCAATCAATGATAAAAATGGAAGGCCTTCTGATTGACAGAGCAAGATACTTGCCCTGATGTTGCAGGATTCACACCGAGTCCTTTTGCTGAATAGCTTTTATTGCAATATTTTCTTATTGCTATTTTTTCAACAAATGTTTTGCCGCAAAATGCAGGGGAGTGTTTGCAGGAGGCAATACAGGATGGGGAGATGGTGGGAGATTACCGAAGGAGCATCTGGAAGGTAGGTGGGAAGGGAGGTTGCAGAGAGTCTCCTCCCCACATTTGACAGTATGAAATTAGGTCCAAAATTCGCAGTAAAAAATACCACAGTGAAAACTGAAAGGTAAAAACCCCAATGCACCAATGTTAAGTATGGAGCACACGGTTAAAATATAACTTAACAATGGGAATACCTGGGTGCCTTTCTGGAGGTATTCCATGTATTGGGATCCTAATGGCTCAGTTATAAACAAGTAAGGGAGAAGTGTCACAGTTTCTTTGTGGGTGGTTAAATGTCCTAATATGTACATCTTCATGGCCTGATGTGCCTCCTGAGAGACAGAGTAATATTGCACAGTTGAAACACGTGTATGGGGTTACTGATGGTACTCTTGTTCAGAGGAGAATTGCCTAGCATTTCGGCGCTGGACTGCCCCTGGGCAGGACAAAGGCTGATATGCGGGGAAATTTCTTCTCAGTGAAAGGGACAGTGAGCTAAAGACTTGGTCGAGTCTCTCCCAGGGGTTATTCACCCAAGAACAGGTCATTGGGCTGTGTTCGTGCTGGTAGAGAGATTCCCAGACCCCCCTTTGTTTTGCATTAATTAACTTTGGGTTTCACCCTAAGTTAACAGGATGATCCAGACGTGGACCCCTTGCTCACTGTTCTTAGAGAGGCACCAGTTTCACCTCACTGATGATGCCCAACAAGGCTGAAACACGTGTATGGGGTTACTGATGGTACTCTTGTTCAGAGGAGAATTGCCTAGCATTTCGGCGCTGGACTGCCCCTGGGCAGGACAAAGGCTGATATGCGGGGAAATTTCTTCTCTGTGAAAGGGACAGTGAGCTAAAGACTTGGTCGAGTCTCTCCCAGGGGTTATTCACCCAAGAACAGGTCATTGGGCTGTGTTCGTGCTGGTAGAGAGATTCCCAGACCCCCCTTTGTTTTGTAATATTGCACAGTTAGCTTTGTTGATTCCACTGCCAACTCTAAGGAGGAACAGCCTAATGTATGCCTGTTGTGCTGCAGAGAGAGCCAACATGTTAAAAAAAGAGTACACTTTGTTTCAATGAATGAGACACGGATGTGGACACATTTGGTAATAGATTCTGCCTCCTTAGAAAAGAGTGGGCTGCAGAAACAGGACCAGATATCTTAAGAGTGCTGAGTGGGAGCCCAGGAAAACGTGAATGTTGCAGCCACCCAGTAATTGGGCGACCACCAAAAAGCAGATTGTGCACTCAGCCTGCAAGTTTCCTATTTTGCTTACGAGTCTGCAACCATACCTTGCTGAAGTCAGTCTGCATAGGACATTTTTGGGCCTCATCACGAGTTTGGCGGTAAGCCCTTAAAGTAGCAGTAACGGAATTAGTGCTGCCAATACCGCCAGCCGCATAACAGGCCAGTGCAAAGAAACGCAGAGTGTAAAATCAGCTGGCGCTATTACAGCCGGCGGAATCTGCGCCGGCAACAAGAAGCACAATCACTGCTGCATCACAAGTCCATGTACAGCGCTATTAGCGCTGAAAACCAGCGCTAACAGTAAATGAATACAGAAATTAAGCCACAGGTGATCCCAATCCACTCCAGAGGGCTACATAAGACACACCCCTACCGCAATCACTGATTCCAACACCATGCTGCCACTAGCCACTGTGAGCTGGGACATGCAGTTGCTCAGGCTGTGCCTGGAAGTCGACATGCAGGACAACCAGACCAGGGCATAGGGGGCGGTTTAGGGGGTCGGGGGAAGAGGAGACAAGCCCAAGCAAGTCGTGCACTGATTCCCAGGGTCAGACCACCACCCCGGACCCTCACTGACAGCCAGTTGGTCACCCTGTACCGCCTCAACAGGGAGACAATAACTGAGCTGCTCACCACAATACAGGACGACATAGGGAGCAGGATCAACATCTGGACAGCTGTGCCCTCACTATTGAAGCTAGTGTAATTCCTACAATTCCTCAGAACCTTCCAGCACTCCATGGCCATGATGCACAGCATGGCACAGCCCACATTCTGTGAAGTGTTGGCCCAGGTGCTTGAAGCCCTCCTGTGGCAAGTGCAATGCCACATCTCACTGCCTACCACACCAGCCCAGGTCAATGCCATGAAGGCACAGTTCTATGCCGTTGCCCAAATGCCAAAGGTGATTGCAGTCCTGGACTGTACCCATGTCGCATTGGTGGCCCTCCAGGACCACAAAGCAGTGTACTGTAACCGGAAGCACTACCACTCCCTGAATGTGTGACCTGCGACCCCAACCTATACATCACTCACTGTTGTGCCTGCTACCCTGGTTCCACCCATGGTGTCCGGTCAAATGTTCGAATCAAAAGGATCGAATGACCTTTTGATCGACAGTAAAAGGATTGAATTTTTTTAAATGTATTTATTTATATATTTTTTTAGTTTAGCATGTGTAAAAAACGTGTTTATATAAAGGAAAACGGGGGTATTGGGGAACCCCCCCATAAAAAAAAAATAATTTGGTCCTTTTACTGTCGAAAAAAAGGCATTTGAGACTTTTGTTTTCGAACATTTGACCTATAACCTCCACCCATGATACCATGGTCCTCTGGAACAGCACACCGCCAGGATACATGGAGAGGCACCAAGGACAATGGACTTGGATAGTGGGTGAGTAAAAGTGCCTGCACTGCCAAGCACCAAACCAAAATGAGGGGGCAGGGGCAGAGGACTGGAATAACTACACAAAGCATGGCCTGATTGCGAATGCAAAAGTTGTACCTGACCACATCCCGCACCAACGTCACAGTACAGACCCGGGAGCATGCACATGTCGGACATACCTGGATGGAGAAGCTGATGAACACATACAGTAGCAACTCCAAACACAAACATGACTACAGGTGCCACAATGTAACATGCACATTCCAAGCAATGCTAACAAATGGCCACATCGCATCACACAACAGCATCCCTGCCAGTACCACAGCCGTGCACCCAGCCAGCAATGCCGACCCCCTGGCCCCATATGTCTATGGAGGGCTGATGGCAAACCCAGCAAGCCACAAGCACGGGAGAAATACTTTGCCACAAGACAGCCGCCATGTCTGCTGCACATGTCACCAACATACACCTTACATAACACCTGCTGCAAGGGAAGAGGGCGCATGTGAAGTCAAAACAATGCATCATACGAGGGACACACCATGAACAGACATTGTGCAGACATATGCCATGAAATGAAGCCCCATATGCATGCACATGATGTCAACTGCCCGGAAACTGTGTAAGAACACCCCCTCACATTGCACTGTGACTAATGGATGTACCTCCCCCCATACAGGTGACTCCGGATACCGCAACTGCCCTGGCTGACACCTGCGCGTGATCCACAAACACTGGAGGATATTTCCAACAACCACGCTCACAGCAGGACCCGTGTGCCCCTCAGGCATACCTTCGGCCTCCTGAAAGCATGTTTCTGCTGCCTCGATGATAGTGGCAGAGCCCTGATGTACGCTCCAGAGAAAGTGGGTAGAATTGTGCCTGTGTGTGCCATGCTGCACAATATCTGCCTGAAGAAAAATGTTCCACTACCCCCGACATGGACATGCCACCCCCAGAGGATAAGGATGCAATGCTTGCGGCAGAGGCAAACGCACGCATTGCCAGAGATGACGTGAAAGATGGGAGACTGGCTTGCCAGGGACTAAAAGACAATTTCTTTTGACACATTCACATGGCACAAGCCATGCACGACTGTGTGGCACTCATCTCCATCAATAAACATGACGATGACAATCAGGAATCTCCTTGCATTGATGAAGTTCAACAGTTTTAATGGAATGATATGCACCAACCATCCGCCCCTTCCCCCACCAACTCCCTGGCACACTACCCCGCTCCCGCCACCCACTACCAACTCCTCAGCACACTATTCCCCACTCCCACCACCAACTCCCCAATACAGCCACTCACGGCAAAATGTGTCTCAATGTCATTTCCGTGGCCTCTTTCCCCGATGCTAGCCCCTGGTGATCTTGGGACTCAATTGGCGCAGGGCCTGGCGCCTGTATGTACTCGGCTGCGACTCCCTCAGTTGGTGTTGTAGAACTTTAGGGTATCGACCCTGACCCCCGGATGTACTGGAGTGTGATCTCTGTGTTATGATCGATTGTCTCTGCAAGGGCCAACACCATTTGTCATCTTCCTGTCCCTCTGCCCATACACAGTCAGGGCGGCAGTACTGGCAGATGCCTCTGCCCTGTTCCTACCCATGACTCGCACAATCCTGCGGGTGGCCCCTTGCAGGCAGGCATGGATCGCATGGAGGTGTACTGAATGGGTGTGCCCAATGGCCTCCACCTTCCTCTGTCGCCTCTCCATCTCATCCAGCCTCTAGAGATTGGTGTTTCTTGGTGGTGTGTGCTGGTTGGGAGGGGGGCTGTGCAGTGGATCTGGGCTGTGAGCCGGGGAGCCACATGATGGCATGTCTACGTCCCACTCAGGTGTCTGGGCACACTGGTGGCAGTAAGGGATCTCAGGGGTTTGTGGCCCTTCTTCAGGTGGTGACATTGGGCTGATGTCCCCCTGTGAATTAACAGTCGCTCTGCTAGGAGGTGTGGCCTGTGACAGACACTGCAGCTGCGGGAGTGAGTGCAATGGGCTTGGAGGTGCTTCTGGTGGCCTGTGGTGTTGCCGGAGGGCCTGCGGTGCTACCTGCAGGCTTGGCCTTGCTAGGTCGTGGTGTCTCACAGCGGTCCATCCGTCCAGGCGTAGATTGGGTGAGCCTTTGTGTGGTAGTGGTGGCTGACCTGGAGGCGCCACTTCCAGATGGGCCTGTCCCCTCATCTTCCTTCGATGCCTCTGGACATGCGCGAGTCCCCATAGGGGACACAGGAATTGTTGTCAGGCATGGTTCTTATATTTAATATATTAATATTTCTCAATATTTGTGTGACACATGGCCAGTTGGCACTTGGCCTGTGTGTGGGGAGGGCAGGGTGTCCATGCTTGGGCAGCTGATGTATAGCATGCATGCTTGTGGTCCTTCATGCCCCCACATCCCCTCCCAGAGTGGAACACACCTTGTTGGAGTGGGTGTGGTGGCTCAGTCTATGGCACTGGTATGGATCTATGGGGCACTGCTCTGCAGCCAGCAGTGTTGCGGTGTGGTGTACAGTGAATGGCTAGCTGAAAAGATATTGGTGTAGCAGGACATGTAATCCATGTGGCTCGTCTGCCAGGCCAACAAGGGACGGGCCACCTGGCCCCACAACATATTGTTGTGACTGCTGCACGTTGTCGTGGTTACTCATGCACCACAATCCCACTGGCACAGAGTGCACCAGCAGGGCGGTCGTGTGCATGGCACTTGAATAGGACACTTGCCACCCCCTTTTCAATGCTATAACGCTCAGGGGTGCTCTTGGTGTCCTGCCCCATGGCTGCTGTGGAGGGTGGCTGATGTGGCACCCCGTCACTTCACCCTGATTGGCCTACCCAGCTTCTGGGTCTGCTGACATGTGTCCCTGTCCACTGGGGCGTCTTGTGCTAGGCTGACATTTGTGCATGAACTTGTGCTGGGGGAGGGGGGTTGGCTTACCTCCTGCCTGCTGGCACCCGCCTCCGCACCTTCGACTCCCACCATGTCCTGGGCAGTGCTGCACTTCTCCTCCCAGGCAGTCAGGATCTGTGGTTCCGCAGCAACACCTCCAGTCACCAGGGACTCCTGGCGGTGTTGGGACAGGAGTCCACGCACCTTCACCCTGAGGTAATTCCAGTGCTTTCTACAGTCCTCCCCAACACTGGGTACGCTGGACACGGCAGTCACCTTCTGGCTGATGGCATGCCACATGGCTGTCCTGTGTTGGCCTGATGTTTTACGCTGCAAGGACTACCGATTCTCCCTCACTGAACTTGGATTTCTGGAGTCGATTTTCTGGCACCTTGCCTTAGGTCCTCTCCTGTGACATTTTTGCTGATTTACAGGTCTACATAGCTGCAGGAAGTGGGGGATTTTGTTTGGATTTAGTTTTTCAGGATGGCTGCCACCATGCTTCCCGTTCCGGTGGTGCTGTGATTTCCACCAGTGCCAATAGTGCCGGGGACACCGGCAATAGCGCCATTAGTGTTGATTTTTCGGCAGAAAGCCTTATTTCGGTGCAGTTTCTGCTGGACAGTAATAGCGTTACCGCCGAAGTGGGCCACACTTTCATGTCAGATTGCAATGCGGCTGCACGACCCAGCGGTAATGCTATTTCAGTGTAACGCTCACCTGATTCTCGCAGAGGCGCCGGTCTTGACTGGGCGACTACTGTATCTTCAAAGGTGATGTGTAGCACCCGGTTGGCTCTTTGGGCTGGACCTCTGTGCACTGTATGCCTGACGTGTAGAGTAAGATGTCTGCAGACAGAAAATATGGGGTTAATGAACTGGGGTTATTGGGGTGTCCCTATCTCTTTCCTCTTCTCCTCTCCTGTAGACCCCCAAAGGTTAACGCTCTCACCTTAGGTAAGTGAATGCCGAGCTCTCCATCTGCCTCGGGGCAGGGTGCTGTAACCAGTTTCTTCACTGGATAGGTAGCGCAGGCCTCTTGACTTCAGAGGACTGCTCTCCGTCGTTTACTGCACGAACGGTAAGTTTCGAGTCATTCAAATGTCTTTAAAGTCTTTAGTAATGATGTCTCTTGTTTTGCAGGGTTCCGGCGATGGCGGATGACGGGCTGAAGTGAGTTGAAGATGGAGCCCGTGTGATGAATAGAAGCGCCTGGAAGCACGTAAGTAAGCGCTTGTTGCCTGCTTCACTATGCGCTCTAACTGTCTTTTTATTTTGCAGGTACGAGTTCGGAGAGGCTGCAGGGTGCCGGAATACCCACTGGATTAGATGTGGAAAGGAGTAATGGCACATGAGTATTAAAGTTCCCCAATGTCTTTAAACGCACCTTGTTTTGTCTTTCAGATGCGGGATGCAGCGCCGAAGGCCTCCGGAGCGTGCGAAGAGTTGGTAAGCCTTTGCCTTTCAGATGCCGGAATGCTAACCTGTTCTTTCTTGTCTTTATAGGTGTTGCTGAAGACTGGATTCAGGATGGTAAGCCTTTGCCTTTCAGATGCCGGAATGCTAACCTGTTCTTTCTTGTCTTTATAGGTGTTGCTGAAGACTGGATTCAGGATGGTAAGCCTTTTTCCTTAGGCCCAGGACCGGATGCAGAAGACACGATGAGCGTTCTGCTGCAGAGGTTGCAGAATAACGCAAAGCAAGATTCATCCACCGGGTGTGGTTTAAATAGCCTCCTGTAGTGCTTAGGTGTCTCCTTCCACAGCCACGCCTAAGTAAGAAAAGAGTTCCTGGTAAGAAAAGAGTTCCTGCCTTCCAGAAGAGTTCCAGTGTTCTGAATCTAGGGAGTGGCTCCAGCCCCACCCAACAGGAAAAGTAGTTCCAAACAGAAGAGGATCAGAGGCTCAACTGGCAGGCAAGTAAGCAGCATGGTCTGCTGAAGGTAAGTTCACCCAAGCATTATGAGCCCGGCGCTTCCAGCGCTGGGACTGGGCATATTTATGAGCCTGGTGCCACTGGCGCCAGGACTGGGTCCAAAAGGTCCCAATTGGGACTGGTTGGCACTCGGAACCTGGGTTATGGATCTGCTTCCAAGGGAGTTGGGAAAACCCTGACCTTTTGGAAGCAGAGATCATGACATTCAGCTTGGCGGAAATTGTGCAGGAATACTGCCAGACTCCTGATGAGGCACTTTGTCAGACTGTCCTGGAACCAGGAAAAAGCCTGGGCATCCAAATCCATTTAACTGAGATTCAGCGTCTGAAGGGCATCAATGGGAGAGCTGGCTAGCTCCTGAATAGTAGAGCGGAATAAGGGCCCAGCCCCCCAATGTTAAAGCCCAATGTTATGGAGAAGGCTTGAATACATAAGCTGGTATTGTGGTAGGCTAACCAAAGTGGCACCCTTGGTTTATGGTCCCTCAGAAACAGTACTGTTGGCGGAAAAAAAAAAGTGGGACAGACGGCCCACTCAAGAACGTGCTGAACCATAGATACAAAGAGTTGCTTCCAGTGGATGGTGCAGTCACACTGTTTGTGGTTCCAACAACAGAGAAGTTGCACCAGGAGTTGTTCAATATTCTTAGAACCATAGACCTCCCGAGGTCTATACACTAAAAGAAATCATCAGAAAAAGCCAAAGGTAATCTGACCCTGAAGTTACCATGCAGTAAAATACCCTAAAGCAAAGTCCATCACACTACAACTCTTAAGACACACTGAACCACAACTTCAAAAAACGTGCTTTAAATATTTAGCAGCTCACATCCTTGTTAAAGTGAGTCTTGTGATGAAGAGTTAGTGCAGGTTTAATTTGCACTGTGATGGACTTTGATTGGGGATATGCTTTATTTGGACAGAGTTTGTACTGCAAAGTTAGCATGCCTAGCTAGGTAGTATCATTAACTTGCAGTATTTTCTTAGTGTCCTCAACCCACCTATGGCAGCTATGGTCAAGTAGGCACAGGTGACAACAATTCTGCAAAACAAGCTATTTTTTTTTTTTAAACTTGTTTTTATTGTTGGAGCAACAACTTCACATGTAAATACATAGCAATCGCCCTACGATATACAACTTTCATGCTTAATCAGACCCCCCTTTCCCAACCCCTCAGATGTCCAACTGTCCACTTCACCCGTTTTCCTATCCTGTTCCATTAGCCCCCTCCTTACCCCCCCCCCCCAGGTCTAGATGAAGTCTCACCAGGCGGGGCTTAAAAGTCTGGGCCAGATTATTTGATCAAAATCGACTATGGGAGACCAAACTGCCTGAAATTGCAGCAGCTTCCCTCCTTTGCAGCCGATACTCTCTCAGCCACTAATATGTCCCAAACTTTGACCCACCAGCGCCCTATGTCCGGGCCTTCCACTGTCTTCGAGCACCGGGCGATAGTGATGCGTGCTGCCAACAACAAGTGAGTCATTAACTTAGCTCGGGCACCCATCTTTGGATATATCCCCTCCCTTGGCGCACCCAGCAGTAAGCGTCTATCTGTAATATAGTGGATCAGTTGCACTATGTTCTTCCAGAAGGCCTGTATCCAAGGGCATTCCCACCACATATGAAAGTACGAGCTCTGGGCCAAACACTTTCGCCAGCAGGTCGGTGGGGATAGGGCCTAGAGATGGTGGATCTGTACCAGCGGGTAATACCATCAGAAAAGCAGTTTCAACGTGCACTCATTATTTGTCACACATTTAGAGGAGGCACAAGCTCTAGCCCATATCTCCAGCCAGGCTGTATCGTCCAGTTGCTCATCTAAGTCTACTTCCCAGCGGGACATATATTCTGGACGACGCAGCGACATGAGGTCCTCTCGCAACAGTCTGTATAGTTTCGAAATCCTCCCCTTTGTAGATCTTCGCCCATATTAAGTTCAAGCGGACTCAGGGGTCATGTGGCCTTCTCTCTTGTTTCGGGGCAAGTAATCCAGTGCCAGATTTGGGCATACGGAAACCTATCCCTCTCTGTCAGTTAAACATTTATTTTTACACTCCTCAAAAGAACGTGTCTGGCCTTCTACGAATAACTGACCCAACTTACCAAGTCCACCTTCCTTCCATCTCTTGAAGGCTCCTGACAGGACACCCGGGGCAAAGTCTGGGTTACCAAACACCGGGGATAGTGGACCCATTCCCCTTAGGGATTTTCTTTCTCCATAGAACTCCATGCCATACCTTCAGGGTAAGTCTCGTCGAAGAGAGGAGGCCAGACCACTGCTTATGTGCTAAATGCAGAATAAAGGGTAAGAAGCGCAGGGGCAAAGGGCTTTGTGCTTGCTCCATCTCCATCCACCTGGGTGTGGGTAGTTGGGCTGCTTCAGCATATCTACATAAGTCCGGGACCCCGAGCCCACCCAGTCCCGAGCCCCCCATCATCACCCTTTACAGGATCCTGGATTTTCTCCCCCACCAAATAAAGCCCAGCACTTTACGTTGTAGCTTTTCCAACAAAGGTTTGGGGACCTCTACTGGGAGAGATGTGCAACAATATAACAGGCAGGGAAGGAGGTTCATCTTGACAAAATTGATCCGCCCCATTATTGAAATTTCTTGACCCCCCCACCTTTCCAAATCCTGTTCAAGAGTCTTAACTGGGGGGCGGGGGGCTGGGTGGTTTGGTGGGGGTGGTTTTGGTGCTTGGAATTAGCCCTGCAAAGGTCCCTCGGTACGGCCGTTAATTGAACCCCCAAATAAGCTATAGAGGTCGTGTCCCAGCGTATCGGACAGCTGGCCTGGATGGCCCTCACCTCCTGTGACGCAAGTCCCACTGCCAGCGCTACTGATTTCCCAAAATTGATGACAAAGCCTGCCAGTTGACCAAACGCTCAGAGTTCTTGTAACGCCGCCTCCAAGGAGGGGATGATGTCAGCAATAGTTAAGAGCACATCAGCGTATAGAGAAATTTTATGAGGTGAATTGTGTACCATCGGGCCCTGTATTGCCTCATTCCGCCAGATATGCTGTGCCATTGGCTCCATGATGAGAGGGAATAAGAGTGGTGAGAGTGGGCAACCCTGACGTGTCCCGCATGTGAGCGGGATCTGGGGTGAGCGCTCCCGAGTCATCTGGAGGGAGGTACTCGGAGCACCATAGTTGGCAGCTATCGCTCTTCTGAACTGGGGGCCAAAAGCGAAGGCCTCCAGCGTCGGGTGCATGAATGACCAATCAACCCTGTCAAATGCCTTTGTAGCGTCCAGGGCACGTAGGGCAAGTTTTTTGTTGCTCTGCGAGGCTAGTTCGATCAGATTAGCTGCCCTCCTGATATTATCCCCAGCTTTCCTACCTAAAATAAAACCTGTTTGGTATGTGTTGATCAGTTGCGGGAGGAGAGGGGCCAAGCTATTCGCTATCACCTTAGAGTAGATGTTACCATCGATATTCATGAGAGCGATTGGCCTATATGAGGCACAATCCTTCGGATCTTTCCCCGGTTTTAGTGCTAATATCGTGGAGGAGTTTTGCATTGAGGGGGCAACACTTCCCGTCTCTCGAAACATATTAAAAAGGGGAGTTAAGGGAGCCAAGAGCTGGAGCCTAAAGAGTTTATAAAATCGGGACAATAGGCCCTCTGGCCCGGGTCTCGGGTTTTCAATGCTTTGATGACGGCTTCTACCTCTTCCTGTTGAATCAGGGTTTCTAACGCTTCTTTATCTTCCTGTGGCAGTTGGGGTAGAGACGCCTCTGTGATATATTGTCTCTGAGCCTCAGTTGATCTAACTCCTCTGGCCATGTTCTTTTGTAAGCATTCTTGTGCCAGCTGGAGTTTCTTCTGTTCTCTGTAATGTGTGACCCCTTGACGGTCTCGGAGGCCTGCAATATAGTTACGTTTTTTGGATATCGCTAGTTTCGTTTTCAGGAGGTGATTCGGCCATTTACTTTTGACGTAGTAAGTCTGTTTTACTGATAACAGGGACTGCGCTGTCTCCTCCACATACAAGGCCTCTAGTTTGTTACAGGCCACCCGTAAGGCTGCGTGGGCCCTGAGGGACCGTCCCTTTTTGTGTACCTCCTCCCTGGCCTGTATCTCCTGTTCCAATTGGGTTATACTTTGCTTCTTCCTCCTGTGATATGCCGCTGTATGCACTATCAGGACCCATCTGATAACGCCTTCATGGCGTCCCACATTGTGGCAAGGGAGTTAATTCCGTAGGGTTATCTTGGAAGTAGTTCTGTACTGGTTCCGCCACCTCGTCCCCAAGAGCCTCATCATCTAGTATTGGATCGAGAGGCCGCAGAGGGGCTCCAAAGTGTTATCTGTAATACTACTGGGGCATGGTCCGTTAGCGCCCTCGGGGCTATGGCTACCTTATTCTTACAGGACAGGAGTTGGGGTGAAACTAGGAGCAAGTCTATGCGTGAAGATTTGCGGTGGGCATTTGAGAATAAAATATAGTCTCTCTCCTGGATGCAGCACCCTCCAAGCATCCACCGCTCCCAGGGATCTAACCAATTTGAGAATCCCCAGCACAATTTTGTAGTCCTTGGGGGAAGGCGCATGATTTTTATCCTTGTCTGGATCAGGGACTTCATTAAAGTCCCCACCGATTATCACCTGGCCTTCCAGGAATGGCAGGACGACAGTTTCCAGGTCAGACAGGAAGCGTTCCTGCCCTTCATTCGGAGCATAGACCGGGACCAATGAGTGCAGCTGGCCCAGGAGCCTTCCCTTCACTGCCAGGAAGCGACCTCACGGGTCCATGAGGGAGTCCAGTTCTTCAAACGGGGTTCCCCTGGATATCAAGATTGTTGGACCCATCGGAGGCCAGGAACTGCTTCGGGAAATCTCTGTTCCAGAGATGGAACAAGTTACTTACCTGTAACTGTTGTTCTCCAGCATGGGTCTGGCATGGATTCACATGCTCATGAATATTCCCCGTCGTCAGGCTGGGAATCCTCGGTAAGAACAAATCAGTATCAGTTTCGTTTCTGATCTGTCTTTCGTAGTAGTAACCAATCATTGATCTCTGCGTCATACTGACCACAGCCAATGACTGCCCTCTATCTAAGCCCCGCCTCTGGCAGCCATCTTCAGATTTGGTAGCACGTGAAGAGGCAGTATGACCAAGTGAAGAGCCGCAGAGGGGTAGGCGGGAGGGTTCGCATGTGAATCCATGCCAGACCCATGCTGGAGAACAACAGTTACAGGTAAGTAACTTGTTCCTTCTCCAGCATGGGGTCTGGCATGGTTTCACATGCTCATGAATACAAGAATACATAGCAGTACACACATGCACAACCACGGGGGGTGGCAAAAGGCTCAACATTAAGCAATACAAAACACTCAACATTAAGCATCTCTTACCTCCTCACCAGGCTCACCTTAAGCGAACAGGTTGCGCAGCACTGCTTGGCCGACCCTGGACTCCTCCCTGGAATACCGATCGACGCAGTAGAATCTCGTGAAGGTGTGCGTCGACCTCCACGTAGCAGCCCTGCAGATGTCCAGCAGGGGCACACCAGATAGGAACACCGTAGTAGCAGCGATCGCTCTGGTCAAATGGGCTCTCGGACGGCCTGACAGCGGTCAGTTAGCCAACCGGTGGCAGAGCATGATGCAGCCGGAGAGCCATCTGGAAATAGAAGAATTCGAGAGAGCCTTCCCTTGATTCACAGGTCCAAAGTTCACGAACAGCTGTGATGTCCTCCGGAAACTCTTTGTGCGGTCCACGTAGAACTTCAGCGCTCTAGCCACATCCAGCGAGTGCAAAGTCCTCTCGGCCGGCGACGAAGGAGACGGGAAGAAAACAGGTAACACCAAGGGCTCGTTAAGATGGAAGTCCGACGGCACCTTGGGCATAAAGGAGGGGTGCGTCCTAAGCACCACCCTCGAGGCATGGAAAGTCAAGTAGGGTGGTTTGCAGGATAGGGCCTGGATCTCTCACACTCGTCGTGCGGAGGTAATGGCCACCAGGAATGCAGTCTTCCACGACACAAACTTCATCGGTGCGGAGTGCATCGGCTCGAATGGGGGCCCCATGAGCCTGGTCAGCACCACGTTAAGTTCCCACGCCGGGGCCGGGGCCTTCACCGGCGGGAACGACCGGAACAGTCCCTTCATAAACTCTTTTACCAGTCGATGGGACCACAGGGACGTCCGTCCTGTGGTTCTGGTATATCTGGAGATCGCCGCCAGATGAATCTTAATGGAGGCATGGGCTAGCCCAGCCTTTGCCAGCGATAGCAGGTACGGCAGCACTTGAGGGGCCGTAATCCGTAGGGGGTTGATCTTCTGTGCTCGGCACCAGACAGAGAACCTCTTCCACTTATGACCGTAGCATTTGAGAGTCGAGGACGCCTTGGGCTTTGCAAGAACCTCTCTGCAATCGGCCGGTATATCGTAGCCTCCAAACTCTAGCGTTGCGGGAGCCAAGCCTGCAGGTTCAGCGACGCCGGGTCGTGGTGGAAGATGGCGCCTCCTTCTCTGGAGAGAAGGTCCGCGTCCGCCGACAGCTTGATGGGAGGGGACGTTGACAAGTCCAGAAGGTCCGGGAACCAGATCTGCCTCAGCCACGCCGGTGCGACGAGGATCATCCTGCACCGGGACCTCTTGAGCTGGCTGATGAGTCGAAGCAGCAACGGCAACGGAGGGAACGCATACAGGTATAGGCCGTCCCAGGGGAACGAGAACGCATCGCCCATGCTTCTCGGCTGGGGAAACCTGCTGGCGAACCTCTTGCACTTAGAGTTCGTCGCTGTTGCGAACAGGTCGATTTGGGGTTTGCCCCATCGTCGGAAGAGTTGATCCACCTGATCCTGGGGCAGTTCCCACCCGTGACACGCGCGCAGCTCCCTGCTGAGCGAGTCGGCGATGGTGTTGCTTTCTCTTGCCAGGTGGAAGGGAACCAGGAACATCCCCTGGGCGACCGCCCAGTGCCACAGATCCTGTGCCTCCTTGGATAGGGCTGGGGATTTGGTGCCTCCCTGCTTCCGTATGTAAAACATTGTCGTGGTGTTGTCCGTGAAGATCCGCACCACCTTGCCCTTGAGTGACGGGAGGAACGATTTGAGAGCCCAGAACACGGCCCGGAGTTCCAGGATGTTGATGTGCAGGAGCCTCTCCTCCGGGAGCCAGAGGCCTCTTACGTGGAGATCTCCGGTGTGGGCGCCCCAACCTTCCAGGGAGGCGTCCGTCGTCACTGTCTCCTGGTCCGCCGGTGTCTGAAAGTCCTTGCCCGCCGTGAGGTGCGCTGGAACGCCCCACCACTGAATCGCCCGCCGCAACACCTCGTTGAGAGGGACCCTGTCTTTGAAGGTGCCCGTCGCCTGCATCCAACGGGCGTCGAGAAATTCTTTAAGAGGGCGCATCCGTAGCCTGCAGAGGCGCACCAGGTAGATGCAAGAGGACATCATCCCCAGGAGGGAATTGATGGACCTCACCCTGGCCACGTCCGTGGCTAGCAGGCGCTGCACTTTGCCTAGAATGGTCTTCATCCGTTCTTCCGACGGGGCCGCCAGGCGCCTCACTGTATCGAGCTTCGCTCCCAGAAACAGGGCCACCTGCGACGGCACCAGGTGGGACTTTGGGTAGTTTATGGCGAATCCCAGGTCTGTGAGTAGTTGGACGGTCCTCGCAGTGTGTTTGACGGCGAGTTCCCTCGTCCTTGAGCGGATGAGCCAGTCGTCCAGGTAGGGGTAGACGTGAATCCCCTGCAGGCGCAGCCGCGCCGCCACTGGTGCTAGGCACTTGGTAAAGACCCTGGGGGCCGACTTCAATCCGAATGGCAGTGCTCTGAATTGGTAGTGGCGTCCCTGGACGACGAACCTGAGGAACTTTCGGTGACTTTTGAGGGTGGGAACATGGAAGTATGCATCCTCCAGGTCCAACGACGATAGAAAGTCGCCTTCCTCCAGCTGTCCCAGTACGTGCTGGAGGGTGACCATCCTGAACTTTTGTGATCTGATGTATTTGTTCAAACGACGAAGGTCCAGGATGGGGCGCCAGCCGCCCGTCTTCTTCCTGACGAGGAAGTACCTTGAGTACACCCCGGAGCCTCTTGGGGACAAGCTCGATGGCGCCTTTCCTGAGCATCGCCCGTACTTCCAACAGCAGTTGCGGGATGTGATTTTCCTTCCTGGCCACTGGTGGGACGTGAGGGCACTTCTTCAGGAATTCGATAGAGTGTCCTCTTGCCAGGGTATCCAGCACCCAACGGTCGGTGGAGATGGACTTCCACACGCCGACGAAAGTCGTCAGCCGGCCTCCCACCGGGGTGTTTTGGTGGGGGCCCGAGACCACGGCCGGTTCAGTCCTGCTTGGAGGTGGTGGCCTTGCCGCCCTGGCCACCTTGCCGACGGCGGCGAGGCGCTCCCTGCTTGCCGCGACCCCTGTAGGCCTCCTGAGACGAGGAGCGTGCCGCCTGGCGGTTGGACGACAAGCCACCGCTGGATCCCTTAGAGGCACCCTGTCTGCCTCCAGAGCTCCGAAAGGGCCGTCGTTGCTGAAGGGCTCCTAGGGCACGGGCCGTCTCCGTTTTTATGGCTTGGAGGGATTCGTCCACCGCCTTCCCGAACAAGTTGCTGCCGTCGAACGGCATGTCCAACACCCTGGTTTGGACGTCCTGACGGAAGTCGGTCGCCCGGAGCCAACCCCGTCGTCGTAGGCAAACACCGTTGCCCAGCTGGCGGAACCCGGTATCGGCAATATCGGTTGCCACCGTTATGGCGTGGTCCGACGCCACCTGCCCTCTTGCAGAATTTCCAGGGCCTCGGACCTCTTGTCGTCCGGCAGGAAGTCCAATATGGGGGCCAGCTTAAACCAGAGCTCCCTGTCGTAACGGGCCACGATCGCCAGGCCGTTGGCCGCTTTGATCGTCGTCGCCGCCGACGAAGTGACAAGCCGCCCCATGGCGTCCAACTTCTTTCCCTCGCCGTCCGGCGGGGAATTCGACGTCGAGGCTCCTGACCCCGCCGCTTTCTTCTTCGCCGCCGCCGAGACGACCGAGTCTGGCGTTGGCTGGGCCCTGAGGCACAGGGGAGCGGTTTGGGGGACCCGGTACTTCTTCTCGTACCGGTCCCGTTTGGCTGGTGCCATGGAGGGGTTTTTGAGAACCGACAGGCCCTCCTCCCAGATGTCATCAATTAGGGGCACCGCAATGACCGTCTTCCTCTTGGCCTCCCGGCGCTGATAGAGGAAACCTTCCTTTTTCTGCTCCTCCGGGCAGAGCTGGAACAATTCGGACGCCCTGGCGATCACGGCGTGGAATGAGCCAATCTCGTCGGGCAGCGAGGCCCGTGCGACGGGAGACCCGTTCCGTCGTCGTCGCCCTCAGAACCCGTCGTCGAGCCCAACGCACCGTCATCTCCCAACTCGTGGGAGGATGAGGAGGGAACTGTAGGCCTTACAGGGGCGAGCGGAGGAGAGGGTTGGGTCCTCCGCGTTTGTTCTGAGGACTTCCCGACGGGCCAGGTTGCGGGTCCTCCGGCCTGAGCCGTGGGAATCTCGTCCTTATCTCAGAGCATAAGGACTGGATGGCAGACAAAATGGCTGCCGAGCCATCCTGAGGCCTAGGATCCGGCTGCGCCGGAAGGGAAGGCAGCTCTTCCTCACCATCTTCGTCTTCCTTGGTTATCTCCCGAAGATCTTCCTGACGGGATCGAACCTTCTCGAATTGGACTTCGAGGTTCCTCACGGCCTCGGTCAGTTCCTCCTCCGAGGCTGACTCCGAGCTCGAGGAGGCCACCGTGCCCCCCCTCGCTTCTTCCATCATGGCGGCCACGACGATGGGCTGAAAAGAGGATTCCCTCCTTGGCGAAAGGGAAACTCTAGTCCCGGAGGCAGTCTCCGCTGGCGGTGTCTCTGCCGGCTTGGCCAGAGTCGCCGCGATAGCCTCGATAGAGGCCTTCGCCTGCTGGGTAGGGGCCTTCACCACCTTAGGTGCGTCCCGGGCCTTCTTCGGGGGAGGGGCGACGCCTCGCTCCCCCTCTTCCGAGATCGGACGGGGCTTCTCCCAAAGCTTACCCGGGGTCTCGGACTTTCTCTTCCCCGAACCAGAGCGTTGGCTCGTGGTTGACGGTGCCGGGGAAGGTGCGCCCTGCCTGGCGACCGAAGAGCCCGACCTTTCGGCGCTCCCGGAGCCAGCGGACTCGCAGCACTTGGCCTGGTGTTGGGCCCCCGTCGCCGGGGCGCCCGCACAGGACTTAGAAGCCCACCCGGACCCTTTCTTCTTCTTCTCACCCGTCGAGCCCTTCTCCAACCAGCTTGCGAGACGGGATCGACGGTCCCTCATGGTCCGCTCCGACAAGTTCTAGCAGAACTGGCAGTCCTTCTCTACATGAGTCTTGTCCCCATGAAGACAGTAGAGGCATCGCAAATGTTCGTCTTCCTTAAACACATTCTGCAGCCCGCATCCAGGGCAGCTGCGAAACAGCTTGGGTCCGGGCGACGAACTCGCATCCTGGGCCATCTCGAAGTAGGCCGCGAATCTTCTGGAATCCTCCAAGAAGTTGATTCGACGAAATCTTCACCCTTGAGGGGCGTAGGAAAATCCCGCAACGGGTAGCCGTTAACGGGAGTAGAAACGGTGGAGCTTGAGGCTCGATCAACCGAAAAAATTTGAAAAAGCGCGAAACATGCAGTAAAAGCTTGAGAGCTAAGCACAAGGACTCCCAACACTTGAACGTGCGGTAAAAATCTGAAGATGGCTGCCAGAGGCGGCGCTTAGGTAGAGGGCAGTCATTGGCTGTGGTCAGTATGACGCAGAGATCAGTGATTGGTTACTACTACGAAAGACAGATCAGAAACGAAACTGATACTGATTTTTTCTTACCGAGGATTCCCAGCCTGACGACGGGGAATATTCATGAGCATGTGAATCCATGCCAGACCCCATGCTGGAGAAGGGCGTAATCTTCCGGCAGTAGGCGAGTCTCCTGCAAGAATATCACTGTTCCCTTCATGTCTTTCAGTCGCTTTAAAATGGATTTCCTCTTCACTGGCAAATTGAGGCCCTTAACATTCAACGTGACCAGGTTTGTGTGCTGAATAGGCGTATCTTGGCCGGCTACCGTTGTTGTTGCAGGGGGTAGAGGCCAGGGGGGGGGGGGGAGGGGGGGAGGGGGGGCAGACAAGTGTTCAGTAGTTGCTATTTATCGTGCATAAATTCTTGCGAACGTGCTCCAACTAACTTTTCTTCCAACATAACAACCAGGAACCTTGAACCGAGTCCAAACCGTGGCCTCCAAACCACACTCCTGCTTCTAACAGGTGACATCCACCTTGGAGTCAGGCTTTGACCATGTACAGCCTATTCTTACGCTCAGTTCGATACAGGTTTTCGCGAGCATCCCCGGTGCGGTCGTGGACCGTGACTTGGAGTTGCAGGGGACCTTCATCTCACGTTGCAATCCTTCTGGACCTTCGACCAGGCCCCTCATCTCGCTTCTGGGGGGGAAGGTTTCCGTGCCCCCGGGGGCGTCGGGCGTGGAGCCATCTCTCTTTTCCGGCGAGGCAGGGTTGAGAATCATCTCTGCACCCTCCAAGTGTGCAATCGTACGGGAGACCCCCTTAAAAGAGAATTGGACCGCCGATGGAAATCGTGAGCGATATTGGATCTTTTGGTCCCTTAGAAACTGCTTCAGTGGTCGGAGGGCCCTTTGTTTCTGCATCATCACTGAGGCTAGATCCTGATATATATGCAGCGGGGATCCCTGAAACGACAGTTCCTCTTGGGAGCGGCCTATCTCCATAATAGCCTCATTCGTTGTAAAAAAGTAAAGTCGGGTAATCACATCTGGGAGGTGGGGGGGGGAGATTCCATCTCCAATCTTCTTCGGGGGCGAAGTCTGTGGGTGCGATCCAGTAAGAGTTGAGATTTTTCAAGATTTGGAAGGAGGGATAGAAATAGATCACCGACATATGCTGCCAGGCTGTGGTCGGGGACCGAAGAGGGCACCCCCCTATTGCGCAGATTATTTCTTCGGGCCCTGTTCTCCAAATCCTCCTGCTTGTAAACAAGGATTTTATTTCTATCCGTTAGAACCTGGATCTTATGCTAAACTTCCAGGAGCAATGTTGCATGCTCCTGGGTCTTCAACTTTGCCCAGTCTTTGCTCAGCCTCTGTCATTCATTGGTCAGTAAGCTCCAGGTTGGTGGTAAGTTCCGACATGCAGGAGCGAAATTCAGATTTAATGTCCAACATGAACGGTTGGATGTCTTCTCTAGTAGCCAGCTGGCCAACTCCCTCTGGCATGGTTTGTGGGGATGATTTCGATGACTCCTGTTTCCTCCCTCTATCCCCAGTGAGTACCATAGTCGAGATGTAGCCACTCTTTGGGGTCTTAAGGTGTTTGGATATGTCTGCAAACGGCTGCAGTGCAACTGAGGGAACCAATTATCGCAGCAGGGTGTCGACAGCTGCCTCTCCCCTCATGAGGATACTCGTTCCGTTCGCTGCTGTATGGGAGTGTGCCCCTCTTCTGTGCAGGTCAGTAGGGAGCTTGCAGAGCCACGTTAAAATTCTCTGGTTTCGTCTTCTCTGTGGCCCCCTTGGGTCAGGCCCCCGAAGGGAGGAGGTAACCTGCTATTTTGTCAGCTAGTTTAGGAGGAGTCACTGCAACCGTACAGGGTAGCAGGTGTTGCGTTGAGGGCAGCACTTTCTTTCTTACTGCTTAAGACTATAATGGAGGGTAGCTCTTACTACCTCCTAGTGGCTCCCTTAAGTGTTGAGTTGTCTGGGGGGTAACGGCTTCTCCCTGGAGGCCAGCCGTTCTGCAGCGGTGCCCCGCTTATATTTTCCTATTGTCCGGATCTTCGGGGCTCTATGAAGCACTTTCTGGGGCCATCAAGGACTCCTTCCCCCCCCACCGCACCCAGCCGAGCCTCCCTTGTAGAAGGGCAGGTTCCCAGGCTCACCTCTGTAGTTGGAGGGCAGTCCAGCCTTCTCTCTCACGCGTAGTATGGGGAGGCAGAGTGAAGCGCAGCCAACGGCTCACTGCCGACAATTCTTCGATGCAGCTGGGATCGCCAGGCTCAACCTGCTGGAGAGATAGCTGTGCAGCAAGTGTGTTGCTGCTCCGGGCGACGGGACGCCTGGCCTGCGGTCATTCCAATTCTCGACCCTGCTCCCGGGCGCACTGTGATCATGCGGCTCTTGTCCGCTCCCTTCGCTGATTTAGCGTAGGCCCCCTCACTGCAGTAGATTGTGGTATTCTTAATTCAACTCTCCAGGGAGCTGCCGCCCTATGTTGGAATCAGCCTCCTAGTCTGGGTATTGCTGCCTCAATGAGCATGGAGGAGGAGCCAGACACCCCCCGTTCCTCACCGGGACTGCTCTTGGGTCCGTCTGCGACCACCCGCCAGTCACTTTCTTCCTCACTCAAGCGGCTTCTCTGAGACAGGCTGCTGCATAAGTTTTCGGCCTGCACTATGCTTGCCTTGGGGGTTTCGCTGCATCTCTGCTCACACTTGAGGGACGTCTCTTGCTGCTCTCCACAACGCGGTCATCCGCCATCTTGGCTTGTTAAGAGTTGCGGGTCTCCTCTCGATTTCAACCCACCGTAGGAGCCCGACCACACTCCACGCTGGCTCATTCCATGCCGCACCGCTTCCAATACCTGCCTGTGACTTTTCTAACTTCAGGGACTCGCGGAAACCGACTGTTTCCACCAAAGCACTGGTCCATACACGGAGACCATCGGCAGAGCTGCCACATCGGTGGCGCTGCTGGCCACACCCAGCTCTTGTTTCAAATAAACAACAATTGTCTACTATAATCAACACACGTTTTTTTTTCTCAAGAGCTAAACTGAACATTCTCTCAGTCAAGGCCCTCACTTGTAAATGGACGAGGAACCTCTCTGATGTTTTAAATGGAACAAGTTAGTTACCTGTAACTGTTGTTCTCCAGCACGGGTCTGGCATGGATTCACATGCTCATGAATATTCTGCGTCGTCAGTTTCAGTTTCGTTTCTGATCGGTCTTTCTTAGTAGTAACCAATCACTGGTCTCTGGGTCATACTGCCCCCAGCCAATGACTGCCCTCTCCCTAAGCCCCTCCCCTGGCAGCCATCCTCAGATTTGGTAGCACGTAAAGTGGCAGTATGACCAAGTGAAGAGCCGCAGAGGGGAAGGAGGGAGGATTCGCATGTGAATCCATGCCAGACCCATGCTGGAGAACAACAGTTACAGGTAAGTAACTTGTTCCTTCTCCAGCACGGGGTCTGGCATGGATTCACATGCTCATGAATATAAGAATACATGGCAGTACACACACATGCACAACCACGGGAGGTGGCAAAAGGCTCAACATTAAGCATTACATAAACTCAACATTAAGCAACTCTTACCTCCTCACCAGGCCCACCTTCAGGCGAACAGGTTGCACAGCATTGCTTGGCCGACTCTGGACTCCTCCCTGGAATCCCGGTCGACGCAGTAGAATCTCGTGAAGGTGTGCGTCGACCTCCATGTAGCAGCCCTGCAGATGTCCAGCAGGGGCACACCACACAAGAACGCTGTAGTAGCAGCGATCGCTTTGGTCGAATGGGCTCTCGGACGGCCAGGCAACGGTCGGTTGGCCAACCGATGACAGTGCATGATGCAGCCGGAGAGCCATCTGGAAATGGAAGCCTTCGAGAGAGCCTTCCCTTGGTTCACAGGTCCAAAGCTCACAAACAGCTGTGATGTCTTCTGAAAACTCTTAGTTCAGTCCACGTAAAACTTCAGCGCTCTAGCTACATCTAGCGAGTGCAAAGTCCTCTCGGCCGGCGACGAAGGCGACGGAAAGAAAACTGGCAACACCAAGGGCTCGTTAAGATGGAAGTCCGATGGCACCTTGGGCATGAAAGTGGGGTGCGTCCTCAGCACCACCCTCGTATCGTGAAAAGTCAAGTATGGGGGCTTGCAGGATAGTGCCTGAATCTCTCCCACGCGTTGTGCGGAGGTGATGGCCACAAGGAACGCTGCCTTCCACGACAGGAACTTCAACGGAGCCGAATGAAAAGGCTCGAATGGTGGCCCCATGAGCCTGGTCAGCACCACATTGAGCTCCCACGCCGGGGCTGGAGCCTTCACCGGCGGGAACGATCGGAACAGTCCCTTCATAAATTCCTTCACCAGTTGATGAGACCACAAGTACGGCCGTCCTGCAGTTCTGGTGTATCGGGAGATCGCTGCCAGATGTATCTTGATGGAAGCGTTAGCTAGTCCAGCTTTGGCCAGCGACAGTAGGTATGGTAGCACTTGAGGTGCCGTAATCTGTAGAGGGTTGATTTTCTGTGCACGGCACCAGACAGAGAACCTCTTCCACTTATGTCCGTAGTATTTGAGAGTTGAGGACACCCTGGTCTTTGCAAGAACCTCTCTGCAGTCAGCAGGGATATCGTACCCTCCAAACTCTAGTGCTGCCGGAGCCAGGCCTGCAAGTTCAGCGACTCTGGGTCGTGATGAAGAATGGTGCCTCCCTCTCTGTATAGAAGATCTGCGCCTGTCGACAGCTTGATTGGTGGGGACGCTGAGAGGTCCAGAAGGTCCGGGAACCAGATCTGTCTCCGCCACGCTGGTGCGACGAGGATCATCCTGCACTGGGACCTCTTGAGCTGACTGATGAGTCGAAGCAGCAGCGGCAATGGAGGAAACGCATACAGGAACAGGCTGTCCCAGGGGAACGAGAAAGCATCACCCATGCTCCTCGGCTGGGGGAACCTGCTGGCGAACCTCTGGCACTTGCGAGTTCGTCGCCGTTGCGAACAGGTCGATCTGGGGTTTGCCCCATCGTTGGAAGAGCCGATCCACTGGATCCTGGCGTAGTTCCCACTCGTGGCACAAGCGCAGCTCCCTGCTTATTGAGTCAGCGATGTTTTTTATTCCTGCCAGATGGAAGGGAACCAGAAACATTCCCTGGGCGACGGCCCAGTGCCACAGATCCTGGGCCTCCTTGGATAGGGCTGGGGATCTGGTGCCTCCCTGCTTCCGGATGTAGAACATTGTGGTGGTGTTGTCGGTGAAGATCCTCACAACCTTGCCCTTGAGGGACGGGAGGAACGACTTGAGCGCCCAGAACACGGCGCAGAGCTCCAAGATGTTGATGTGGAGAGACCTCTCTTCCGGGAGCCAAAGGCCTCTTGCGTGGAGATCTCCGGTGTGCGCACCCCATCCCTCCAAGGAGGCGTCCGTCGTCACCATCTCCTGATGTGCCGGGGTCTGGAAGTCCGTTCCCGCCGTGAGGTGTGCACGGGTGCCCCACCACTGAATCGCTCGACGGAAAACCTCTTTGAGCGGGATCTTGTCTTTGCAAGCGGCGTGCAGTTTCGTCCAGTGGGCGTCGAGGAACTCCTGTAGAGGACGCATCCGTAGCCTGCACAGACGCACTAGATAGATGCATGAGGACATCATACGAGGAGGGACTTGATGGATCTCACCCTGGCCACGTCCGTGGCTAGCAGGCGCTGCACCTTGCCTAAGACGGCCTTCGTCCTTTCCTCCGACGGAGACGCCAAACGTTCCACTGTATCGAGCTTCGCTCTCAGAAACAGTGCCACCTGCGACGGAACCAAATGGGATTTCGGGTAGTTGATGGAGAAACCCAGCTCCATGAGTAAGCGGACGGTCTTCGTCGTGTGCTCAACGGCGAGTTCTCTTGTCCTTGCACGGATGAGCCAGTTGTCCACGTAGGGGTACACGTGGATCCCATGCAGGCACAGCCGCACCGCCACTGGTGCTAGGCACTTGGTGAACACCATGGGTGCCAACTTCAATCCGAATGGCAGAGCTCTGAATTGGTAGTGGCGTCCTTGGACTACGAATCTGAGGAACTTTCGGTGTCCTTTTAGGATGGGGATGTGGAAGTAAGCATCCTCAAAGTCCAACGACGATAGGAAGTCGCCCTCCTCCAGCTGTCCCAGCACATGCTGGAGAGTGACCATCCTGAACTTCTGTGCCTTGATGTATTTGTTCAACCGACGTAGGTCCAGGATGGGGTGCCAACCGCCTGTCTTCTTTCTGACGAGGAAATATCTTGAATATACTCCGGAACCCCGGAGCCTCTTGGGGACGAGCTCGATGGCACCTTTCTTGAGCATCGCCTTTACCTCCAACAGCAGTTGAGGGACGTGATTCTTCTTCCTGGCCACGGGAGGAATGTGGGGACACTTCTTTTGGAATACGAGAGTGTGCCCGTGGGCCAGGGCATCCAGCACCCAACGGTCGGTGGAGATGGACTCCCACGCGCTGACGAACTTCGCCAGCCGGCCTCCCTCCGGGGTGGTCGGTGGGGGCCCGACGCTAGGGCCGGTTCAATCTTGCTTGGAGGTGGCCTTGCCTCCTTGGCGACAACGCCGAGATACTCCTTGCTTTCCGCGACCTCTGTAAGCCTCCTGGGACGAGGAGCGGGCCGCCTGGCGGTATGTAGAGGAGCCACCGCCTGATCCCTTGGAGGTGCTTCGAAAGGCCCATCGTTGCTGAAGGACTCCCAGGGCTCGGGCCGTCTCTGCGTCGGCCTTGATGGCCTGCAGCGACTCATCCACCGTTTTCCCAAACAGGTTGTTGCCGTCGAACGGCATGTCCAAAACCCTGGTCTGCACGTCCTGACGGAAATCTGTCGCCTTGAGCCAGCCTCGTCGTCGAAGGCAAACACTGTTGCCTAACTGGCGAAACCTGGTGTCGGCCATGTCTGTTGCCACTGTTATGGCGTGGTCCGACTCCACCTCACCTTCCTGCAGAATCTCCAGGGAACCCGCCCTCTTGTCCTCTGGTAGGAAGTCCAGTAGGGGAGCTATCTTGTACCATAGCTCCCTGTCGTAACGGGACACAATCGCTAAGGCGTTGGCTGCCTTAATTGTCGCTGCCGCCGACGAGATGACCCGTCGCACCATGGCGTCCAATTTCTTACCCTCGCCGTCAAGTGGGGAAGTAGAGGTTGAGGCTGTCGCTCCCGCCGCCTTCTTCTTGGCCTCCGCTGAGACGACCAAATCCGGCATAGGTTGAGCCCTGAGGCACAAAGGGGCGGCGTCAGGGACCCGGTACTACTTCTCGTACCCGTCCCTCTTGGCAGGCGTCGTGGAAGGGTTCTTCAGGATCGCAAGTCTCTCATCCCAGATATCGTCGAGTAACAGTACCGCGAGGACCTTCTTTCTCTTGGCCTCTCGCCGTTGATAGAGGAAACCCTCTTTCTTCTGTTCCTCGGGGCAGAGCTGAAGAGCTCGGATGCCCTGGCGATCATGGCGTGAAAGGAGCCAATCTCGTCAGGCGAGGAGGCCCGAGGGAGTGGTGATGGAAGGTCCGTCCCGTCATCACCACTGTCGTCACCCGTCCCGGTCGTCGTATCCGTCGCCGTGTCATCCCTGGGGTCCGGTAAGGGTGATGAGGGCTCCACGGTTCGGGGAGGGATGAACTTCCTCCGCTTGTTCGGCCATCAAAATGGCCGCCGAGTTGTCCTGAGGCTCGGGCAATGGCTGTGACGGGAGGGAAGGCTGCTCCTCCACTGAGGCCTCGTCGGCGCCACCGTCGCTTTCTTTGACCACCTCTTCAGGATCCCTCCCATGGGATCGTACCTTCTCGAACCTCTTGTTGAGGTTCTTCACGGTTTCCACCAGCTCCTCCTCAGAGGCTGAATCCGTGTCTGTAATGGCCACCGCCCCCCCCCCCTCTTTTTCCACCAGGGTCTTCACGGGGGTCTTGTCGATGGGCTGGAAAGAGGATTCCCTCTGCGGTGGCAGGGAAACTCTGGGCCCTGAGATCGCCTCCACTGGTGTAGCCTCCCCAGGCTTCGCCAGGGCCGCCGCGACTCCCTCGATAGAGGCCTTAGCCGGGTGAATCAAGGCCTTCGCCACCTTTGGCGCGCTTGAGGCCTTCACCTTGGGGGGAGGGTCACCACCTCGCTCCCCCTCGGCCTAATCCTTCGAGATCGACCGGGGCCTCTCCAGAAGCTTACCCAAGTTCTCGAATTTCCTTTTCCCTGAAGTAGAGCGTTGGCTCGTGGTTGATGGTGCCGGGGAAGGCGCGCCCTGCCTGGCAACCGAAGAGCCCGACCGTTTGGCGCTCCCGGTGCCTGCGGGCTCGCGGTGCTTAGCCTTCTGTTGGGCCCCCATCGCCAGGGCGCCCTCACAGGACTTAGAAGACCGCTCAGACCTTTTCTTCTTCTCACCTGCTGGGCCCATCTCCAGCCAGCTGGCGAGGCGGGTACGACGATCCCTCATGGTCCTTTCCGATAGGTTCTTGCAGAACACACAGTCCTTCTCCACGTGCGTCATGTCCTCATGAAGGCAGTAGAGACATCTCGAATGCTCGTCCTCCTTGAAAACATTCTGTAACCCGCATCCAGGGCAGTTCCTGAACAGCTTGGATCGGGGCGTCGAGCTTCCCTTGTCCTGGGCCATGTCCATGGTAGGCCTCAGATCTTCTGGAATCCTCCAAGAAGCGTAACTCGACGAAAACTTCACCCTTCAGGGGCGTAGAAAATTCCAAAACGGGTCCCCCCAGATCGGAAGCAGAACGGTGGAGCTTGAGGCTCGATTTAACCGAAAAATGAGAAAATCTCTTTGAAAAAAACGTGAAAACGCAGTACAAGATCGAGAGTTATAGCACAAGGACTCCCAACACTTGAACATGCGGTAAAAATCTGAGGATGGCTGCCAGGGGAGGGGCTTAGGGAGAGGGCAGTCATTGGCTGGGGGCAGTATGACCCAGAGACCAGTGATTGGTTACTACTAAGAAAGACAGATCAGAAACGAAGCTGATACTGATTTTTTCTTTACCGAGGATTCCCAGCCTGACGGGGAATATTCATGAGCATGTGAATCCATGCCAGACCCCATGCTGGAGAAAGTTGCTGCCTCTGTGGGGATATAGAGACATCGGGCCTCATTATAAGCTTGCCGGTACCGTTGTTACCGGACTGGCAAACTACGAGGTATGCTCGCGGGGGACTTTCTGGCCGCCAGGTCTGACCTGGCGGGCGTACCGGCACCCGCAAGCAGACCATGTTGGATGTACCGGCACCATTCACAAATGGTGCCAAGGCATCCAGCCTCCCCAATGAGTCCAATGGGACTCAAATGGGAATGGGGACTAATATTTTCCGGTGCCCTGGAATGGGAAATTACTGAGTCCGCTGGGGCTGCAATGCCCCGGTAATTGCCCATTCCGGGTGCCAGAAAAGAAATGATTCCGCCGGTCTCATAATTAGGCCCATTGACTCATCTTATTTTATCCTGTCCTTTGTGTACTGACAACAGGCTACTGGTGGGAATGCCAAGAGTAACTGGGCTGAGACAGCATTGACTGGCAATGCTGTTTTTATTAGCGTCAACTAATGTGTCGGTCAATTAGGCACTCCGTTTTTTTTTTTAATCAAGGTTTAGGCAAGGAGAGGCAAATTGATGGAGGGGAAGGTCTGAACAATGACGTCTCTTTTTATACCATGGCTTGTTGAGGCAGTGTCATGTTTATAGTTATAGCACTTTGTTTTAATTGTAATGTAAATGGTATGGTTTTATGATCTTTGCTACTATTGATGTATTGCAGTTGAATTCTTGAATGCAAAATACTAACCATCATGAAATACTTGACTTGCTTACCGAGTTACCCTTCATATCCTATAGAAAAACCTAAGAAAAATAGGCTTGTTTTATATAAGTCTAATGGTCGAATTAAGTATAACATGACAGCTGGTTGCACACTGAGAATATGCAAGCATTGTTCTGCCCTCTGTACTGGTTTTGGGGGAAAAGGCTAAGAACTACTTGACCCGTTTACAATGAATTTTAAAATACATTTTATTAGGAATTGTGGATGAGGTTTGTCTATGATCGCAAATGGTTAATCTAGTCGTAGAGCCTGCAATACACACATTATTTAGATGGAAGAGTGTCTGACCACAAAAGAACCTTATAAATGAGGCACTTATGGGAGGACTTCTGAATATGCTCAAAAAGGTGGTAACATTAGCCTGTGCAGGACTGTACAAAGATCCCACCACGGTGCAAGATTTGATACTGGTGAGTTTATTATTTGTATCCCTACCATGAATGCTTTGTCAACTGGAACTTTTCACTGACTAGGTCATTCGGCTCTTCATGCAGATAAGGCTGCCAAGTAGACGTTTAGAGAATTGTGAAAGAATGCATGGTCTACTTTGTAAAGCAAGTATTTGACTGTGCTTCAGTGCAGTTTACTGGCCTACTTTTTTGCTTATTGTAGGAAATCGCAAATCTTTTCCAGTTTGTGTGCTGGGCTTGTGCGCCTCTGGAGGCAATTGTCCAAATTCAATGACTTCAGGAGACAAGCTGCAAAATTTAGTCTGTGTGGATTTGGGTGAGTTATGTGCTGACGTGTCAACAAGTTTGACACAGCCAGCAGCTTTACTGGTGGTACTACTGCCATGTTCAATATGTGTGGATACTCACTTGCCTCCTCCATCCTGGAGCGTGAAATATGAGAGTTAATCACTTGAGGAAACGTTGCTGCACTACACTGTGAATTAGTGGTATTGGGGGAGAGGGAGTGAGCAAATATAACTGGCCAGGTAATTCCCAGGAAATTACCCAGTGATCCTGCTTCAGGTACTTGGAGGCGATGTTTGGGCATTTTGGGTTTATACTTTTTGCAAATAGGTTGATGTATGGCTTTCTTCACATAGGGATTACTTGTTTACATATACATGTATTAAGCTCCCACTCGTGCTCTCGCAGAACATGGTCACTGAAGTTGTCTGCTAGGCAATTGTCTATCCCTAGTACAAGATGGTCCTCTAGGGATATGGTTCTCTTTATGGTCCAATGCCAACTTAGCTTTGCTGTTCGGGTTAATGTTAGGGAGTGTGCCCCTCACTACTTGGTTATGTAAAACATTGATATGTTGTTCGTCTTTATGGAGACAATCTTTCCAGTATCTGCATGTGAAAACTGTCAATCTTAGGCAAATCGTCATGAGCTTGAGTAAATTGACATGCAACGGTGTCTGTGTCCACTGGCATCTGTAGGTGTTAAGAAATATGTTTCTTTTAGCACCTTTCCCATTTACTTCAAAGGGATACCTAGCACAACTGTTGTCTATTTAATGACCCTGATCTGATTTTTGGAGGGCAGTCATTTTAAACCTACCACCCTGGCTCAACTTATTTTGTTTTGGATGGGACTGATCATTCCTTAAGGCTACTAGTGTTAGGGGGACCTGTTAGGGGGACTACCTCCCTTAATAAAAGTAGTGGAGCGAAACCTTGTTTTACCATTTTTAGGGAGCATTTTTCCTGTACTAAGTGCAGTCAAGACAAGCTTGTGACAGTGAAATCTTCATTTTATTCCATTTCGTGTGGAGCTTTCATTTTTTACATCATCCTAGCCATTTGTACACTCAACTACTCAAATCGGCTGGTCATATTGTTTAAATTCCATCTTAGTGTTTCATAGTCCTTTTGTCCATTCTTCTTCCCAGAAGGAGGGGATGTACACAGATCTGATCATCTTCGTGGGCTCAGGCCAGAGCATGGGGTGCAGCCTTTTGTGTGCCTGGAATCGTTTCAGGCTGTGTGGGAATGCAGACAGACCCAATGTACATCCTGGACCTTATATGAGGTCATGGTTGTAACTGGTCTTGCTTAACATGATTGGACAAACGCCCAACGTTGGAATATTGGGGTCTCCAGATAAGTGGGTTGGGTCCCTCCCAACACAGGATTTCTTATATCTGGAGCCATTCTTTAGTCAACAACTGGAGCCAAGGATACAAAGCATAAGAGGCCGCCGTGGGAAACTGAAGCATTGCTGCTAGGGCCATCACTGCTGAAGCCATCTATTGCATGGCGAAGCTCTGCTCTTCTATTGAAAGGTGGAGACATTTTACAGTGCCTCACTCTCTTGAACTGGTGCACCTAACCAGATGGGAATCCTGCATCACCAAGGACGTCTTCCTGGACGTGTGAAGAGTACTGAGCCTGTGGCATGAATCCTCTGAAATATGACTTTTCAAGTTGCCCATTTCTTTTGCAGCTTAGTGCTGTCTAATTCGCAATGCATCCTCCTTGTGGGCCCTGGACATCACTGCTTTGCTGTGGATGCTCTCTGTCAAGAAAAGGAGTCCTGCTGGAGCCCGAGTCCTAAGGTGTTGTGCTTACAGAACCTGTCAGGGGTCATTACAATTTCTCATTGCATTTGCGGTGCTCTGTGGTTACTCCAATGGCCAGGGAGTACAAGCAGAAGTTATTCTAAAAACTGAGCATGGTGATTTCTAGAACCATTATGCCGCTGACGAAGACCGGAACTAACAAATTGTCAGACTGAGCTGTCCAAGTGGTCATCTGAAAAACACTCTGCTCCCACAACCCTTTGACCTAAAAAGCTAGAGAGAAGGTAAAAGTAGTCCCCAATGGCCCTGAACTATCTGAGGTCACAGATTATCTGATAATGGCACAGAATCCGCACTTTCTCAATCTAAAATCAACTAGACGACCTGGTCAACCACCATACCCTCTGCCAACACCTCACCACTGCCGCCCATTTCTCCTCAGAAGGACAAATTGGTTGCCTCATTCCTAGCGGACAGAACAGTGAGGGCCAGTCAAGGACCTTCCATGCCACTGCAATACTGCGCTTTGCCACCATGCAAGCCAAATCAATCATCTTGGTAATGTGCTTAGTGGAGCTCAGGTGAGGGAACATTCCCAAAAGACATGCTTCCGGGGTCATACAAACCTGCTGATCCCTCCCCATACCATTCAGTTTTATCAACAGGCATTTCCAAAACATGTATATCATGTCTGCTCTACCCTCTGTGCATCTGGGGCACCAGGGTGTTCTGCCCCGGGAACCTCGCCATTCTTTGCAGCGTCATGTACACCCTGTGTAGGATATATACCCGAATGAGTTTGAATCAGGCATTCCTAGAGACCCTTTTGGTGTAAAGCAATGCATTAGCCCATTCCATTTCTGTAAATTCTCTCTTTAGATCTTCGAGTTTCTTCTTCGCTTCGAGTTCCCCTATGTTCCAACTCGCCAGCATTCCCTCCGTCAGGTCATAGCAGTGCTAGTATAGCATCATCCTCTATCAAATCAGGGAATCCCTTGCATCAGACCACAGCTTCTTTATTAAGCCTCATTTATGGTGCTTGCGGGAAAGGAGTGCCTTTTTAGGCACAGTGTCTGAAACAGGCCTTGTTGGTGCCTGTTTTGGAGACATGTCGTGTGGCGAACACGACCAGGATGGCCCAGTGGACAGGGATATTTTAGAGGACCTATTCTTAGACACCACAAGGCTCGAACCGGTCGACAACTTTGTTGACGTTGAGCCGTGGGGTGTGTGCTTAGTGTGGTGTGAAATGTGGGTGCCTTTGCCACCAGGTTTCTTCTCTGTCACAGGTGCTGCTGGCCTGCTTGCTGGAGTTGGGGCATGCACATGGGGTTCCTTAGGAGCATGATCGCCCTCAGCATCCCTTAGGATGCCCATGCTGCCTTCACTGGATTCCCCGCCACGTCTATAAAGGTTTCGGCCTGCATGGCATGGACGCACCAGCGCTTTGTTCAACTGTCCTTTAGTATTTTTGGTCTGAAAAGTTTGTAGGACTTGCAAGTCTTTAAGTGGTGGTCCACTGGCAGACAGTGATTGCACAATTTGTGCGGGTCCTTCCAGGGGTTGCAGGATGGACAAAATGCAAATGGAGTATTCCCCATGGCGAAAGGGAAATGCAGCGCAGCGATAAAAAGGAAGCTGGGGGTCAGAAAAGACATTCTCTAGCAACAAAAAGAGTAAGAAACCACCCCATCCCACTCTCTCTAATGTGAGGGCCCGAGGCACAGTGAGGCCTAGGAAGGCTGCAGTCGATCGCTGAGGGGGGTCGTAGTCACCAACGATGTTGCTGTCCGTTGAAAGCCACCAAAGCAGTTGGTATTGCGGCGGGCGATGAGCGGTTATAGAAAGGATAGGAATAAAGTCTACATTTAAACTTTAGCTACGAAAAGGCGTTAGCCTGAGGAACTCCGCAAATTATCGACCGACCACAATGGTGGAAAAAGACTATCTGAGGGACCCCAATGCATGAAGGACCATGGGTAGAGTGGATGTCACACTAGGGGACGTCCCTTTTCGAGTTTCTAAAAGAAATCATGCGAATACCACTAGATGTCGGCCTATGCAAAGCATGTGATCTAAGCAGATCCACAAGCCTTAGAAATATATGACATGCATTACTCACCGTAATATCATTTCTTATGATTGCATCTGCTTAGATTCAAATGCTGTGCATATAGTCTGACATCTAGTGGTAATCCTGGTGTATTGCATATTTCTTTCGAAGATCGAAAGGGGCCGTCAACATGTGTGTGACTGTAACACTATCCCTAATGTGACATGTAGTATACCCAAGATCCCTCACGCACCAAGGTCCGTCTGGTTGTGTTTGTTCTGCCGTGAGGTAGCCTTATAGTCCGTGTTAGGCAGAAACCTGTGCAGTTCCCTTAGGGAACACTGCAAAAGATTTAAGACTACAGGTGTTAGCAGTAAACCCACTTGGTAGCAGTCCGTACCACCCAGATTTACCTGGTAGCTGTGGCTGAGCAGTCAGACTTCCCTCAAGAAGAGTTAGGCAGTATGCAAAGTATACACAATAGGCACTCAGATACAATAATACAAGCAAACACTGACCAGAGCTTTGGTATCAAAGTATATAATTATTTATTTAAAAACACACAGTTTGAAAACACTCCAGCACTCGTATTGTAAAATATTCTAAACACAGTTACTATTGTAATATATACACCCCTTTTTCCTTATCAGATAAGTCACAGTAAAACACCACTTATTTTCATACAGAGGTGAGCGCTTAACTAGATTGCACTCCAATAAGTTTGTGAAAAAGAGAGGGAAAAAGACAGAATATGGAAAGGTACACCACTCTAAGATTCAGGAACACTATAGGCAAGGCAGAAGAGCAAAAGTCACTGGTGAGCCAAAGTCCAAAGGCTGGGCCCACTCTTAGAGAGAGCAGAGCACAAATGCGCCCAAGATCACATAGTTACACTAGGCTTGGAAAGTCTTGCAGAGGGTTCAAAAAGAGTTTAGAGGGGCTTAGGAAAGTTTAGCCAGGGTGTCCCAGACTAACCCAAGTTCGAAAGCCGGGGGCTAGATCTACCCCGTACAGTCGGTAGCAAGGGAAGCCAGGCGGGACACAGTACCTTAAGTGGGAAGGATCCTCCAGCGGTGGCAGTTGTTCTTGGTAGTGGGTGCAAGTTGCGTCGTCGTCCAGGGGAAAAGAAGATCTCGATTTGGAGGAAAGATGAAGGTCGTTGCACTACCAGGGCAGAAACCAGCCGCAGAGTTTTCCGGTTAAAGGTGGTACCTTTGTTTCGCGGTCGTGGTAAAACGTGGTATCCCGGTTGCCGGGGTGCTTGGCACGGGCAAGGAGGCCACGAGGTACATCGGGAAAGCGAAAAGACGGTGAAACTGGTTATCCCCACCAGTCAAAGGAAGAAGAGACTCCGGCGGGAGCTCTCCTCTGTCATTGGGAAAAGTGGTGAGGCAGTCCAGCAGGGCTCCACCGGTAGTGGTGTCGTGGCAGGTCGGCTCAGCTTCTCCCTCATCGGATTCGTAGGTCCTGTGGCGACTTCTGAAGTTCCAGTCCCCAAAGCCCTGCTTTTATGCAGCAAACCCCCATTCACTCAGCCTAGCTGTCACTCAAACATGCTAAGTGGTGAGCCGGCCGGCTCACCACTTGGGCCAATCAGGACGGAGTGCGACTTGAGTTGCCTAGGCAACTCAGTCCAGGGTGCCTAAATCCCCCTCCACCCCTCCTAAGTACCCCAGACAGAGTGGCACCACTTTGGAGGGCTTCTGTGGAGAAGCCCGCCAAAAAGTGGAACAAAGGGCTCGACTTGGGTTGGAGTCACAGAAGAGAACACAAACGCCATTTTAGAATCAAGTTTTGGCAAAAAATACCAACCGGAGAATTAATATTAATTAAATAAACCGGCGGTATGTTTGGGGCTACCGTAAATAATTAAATAAAGGTAGTAGCCTAAAACAATGGGAAATCCCTTAGGAAAATATTTGCGGTTGAATATAAAAAGTAGTATCCACTGCCACCAGCCAAAACTCGATCAGGGGGGACGGAGACGTGCCCCCTCGACTAACAGACCCTGGGGCAATCGAATTGCCCCAGCCAGTACGTCCACAATATGATGGTTTGTACTGGTTCTGTTCAGAATTTAAGACTAGTAAAGTCAATGGTGACTTTACATGCCCTGGGAGAGAGTAGTCAGTCCCAGGGTATGGAGTCTATACTGGGGGGTCACTATGACACCCCTGTGTCACTGCACTGAGGGTGCTGTGTAACACATCACAAAAACACATGAAGCCCTATGGAGTAAAAGACCCCATAGCCCATTAAACACATCTAGATTCAAAGAAACACACTCAAATCATGTCCAAGAGTGAGGGTAAAAGAGTCTCACTCTTGGCAGGAGAAAAAAAATAAACCCCAAAAATCCAGCAAAGCTGCTGGGGGACTCACTAGGTTAGGAAATTCAGCCTAAACAGAGAATTCTCCCAAACAGTCCGCATGAGCGAGTACAAAAGAGAGAAGGTGTAAGATATCTATGTTCCTTCTACTCAGCGAGGGGAAGTGGGATGGGCGCATGTGAATCTAAGCAGATACAATCATCAGAAATGCTATTATGGTGAGTAATGCATGTCTGAATCTGCTTAGAATCACACGCTGTGCATCGACTAGCAAGCAATACCCAGAGATGGTGGTGGGATGTGTGAAGGAACAGTAGCAAAGAGATGTTTTAGCAATGCTTATACGACCAGAGAATCGGACCTAGAGTGTGTATCTAGGCAGTAGTGTTGTGTAAATGGGGTGTACAGAACTCCAGGTTGCTGATTTGCAAATGGACTCAAGAAGAACATTTGCAATTAATGCTATGGTAGCCCCTGTGCCCCGAGTGCAGTGTGCTCTAACCGGGAAGGGCAGATCTCTTGGCAGGAGTGCAACACAGTGTGATGTTACGATCACTTTGAAATAGCTGATTTAGAGACAGGGTCCCCTTCATTACCAGCTGTCACTGAAACGAAGAACTGGTTTGTTTTTCTTAGTGGCTTTGTCTTTTCCAGATAATAGATAACCGCTCTCCTCACATCTAGTGTGTGGAGGCTTGTTTCCACCACATTAGTGCGGTTCTTGAAAAGGGTGGGTAGTGCTATGGATTGGTTTACATGGAATTTAAGAGATAAATGTAGGCACAAAGTTTGGATGTGTGCGCAAACACACCTCATATTTGTGAATCGTGACAAATGGGTCCTAAACTGAAAGGTTCTGCAGTTCACAAACTCTCCTTATAGAGGTGATCGCCACTAGGAAGGCGGTCTTGTAGGTGAGTGTTTTGAGGCTAGCCGTGGGCTTTGGTTCAAAGGGAGGCCCCATTAGTCTGGCAAGAACAACATTTAGGTCCCACCTGGGAGCTGGGTTGGAAATAGGGGGATGAATTCTCTTCACCCCTTCCAAAAATACTTTAATTACTGGAATTTTCCACCACGAAACCTTCTTCTGCGACGTGGTGTACGCCGAAAGCACAGCTAAGTGGACATTTAGAGAATTGAAAACCAGACCTGAATCTAACAGGTGGGTTAGGTACAGGACAATGGGCCTCATTACAAGTCCGCCAGTCCGGAAACAAGGGTGGCGGTAAGTCCGCCGCCACCGTTGTTTCCGGACCGGCTGATTCCGTGTCCTGAAGGCGGGAGGTGTCAGACCTGGTGGAAGTAACACCACCCGCCTGCAGGCGGACATGGAAACACCGGTTCTGTCATAGACTGAACCAGTGTTTCCATGGTCCCCATCTCCATGGAGTCCTATAGGACTCCATGGGAATGGGAATGGGGATTTACTGAATTCTGCCTATAGAATTACCGGGTCACCGGGGTTGTAATGCCCCGATGATTCCAGAAATCACAGAGGCGGAATGGTATTACCGGTCCGGCGGCAGCCTGCCGGTTTTTCCGGCACGGCTACCGCCGGACTCGTAATGAGGCCCAATATGTTTAGCTGTGCATTCAACAGTATTGATGCCCTTGCCATTACACCAGATGACAAAGCGCTTCCATTTGCTGGAGTAGCAATGCCCGGTGTTAGGTTTCCGTGCTTCTCTCAGTATGTCCTTACATCTTTGAGGGAGTTGGAGGGCCCCGAACTCTATGACCTCAGGAGCCAGGCTGCTAAATTGAGAGCCTTGAGGGCATGGATGTAGTGGTTCCCCTTGGTCTTGAGATCGCATGTTGTAAGGGCATGGCAGCATTCTGACTGGCTCTTGGTGCATCTTGTGCACTATTCTGTTGAGCAGGAGAATCGGGGGAAAAGCATAGACTAAATTTCCCTGACCATGTTATCCAGAGTTTAGCAGTTCGGAGGGGACCTGGAGGTGTTATCTGGGCATTGTGCGTTCTCCAGAGTGACGTGGAGTACAATTGTCCACGTGCAGTCGCCACTCATGCTCTACGGGTAGAGGGAAGTCTCTACTGAGTACGTTCGCTAGAAGAATGAGCTCCCCTGGAACATGTTGTGACCGGAGGAACATCTTGTGTTTGAGAGCCCACTTCCATATGTTCTGGGACAGTTTGGACAGCCCTAGAGAGTGAGTGCCTCCTTGTTTGTTTAAGTAACACATGGCTGTAGTACTGTCTGTGAGTACTAGAACGGTCTTCCCCTTAATGTGCGCTTGGAAGGCTTTCAGGGCCTTGAACACTGCTAGCAGTTTCAACAAGTATATGGGATTGGATGCTACCGCTGGGGACCACACGCCGGTAGTGCGTGTGCAAAAAATGAGCTAAAAGAACATGACACCAGTGCATATCCATTTTGGACATTCACTTCCATTAACACAATGAAAGCCTACGTTGTTGTGGGATCAGTAAGCAAACGTGATTTTTGCAACGGTTGCGAGTTCACATAATGATGTCAGATGAGCTAACTGTGGAGGATGGTTTTTGTATTGTCCGCCGAAGGACGAGCAAAAAAGGTAGTCGGTGCTCTGCAGGTGCAGTGATAAGGGGTGCTGGGAACAAAGGCAAGGGAGAGAAGATGGGGTTTTCCACTTCTAGCTGGAATTTGCCACTCTTTTCTCCCCATGCTTACTGTCTGCCCTGTGGCCGAGGGCAGTCTGGTAACCATGAAGTGGCGGGCATCTCCCCATAAAGAGAAGAGGCATTCCTCCTGGAAAACAGAGAGAGTTGGAACCCGGGTGATGCAGGGAGGACGCTCCGCTCCAGACCCCATTAGCACGGTTGATCTCTCTGCCTAACTGCTATGGGACTAAGCAGTGTTGTGGTGGCCGAGATGAAGGTGTCTTCTGCAACCATACTAACAGTGATACTCTTTTTCTAGGTTTATGTATAATCGACTATATGTTATGTTTTAGTTGTGTGTATATATTGTGTGTGAATAAAGGGCATGTAAGAAGCAATTTTTCTTCTATTGGTCCAAGTGCAATTCATTGCCTCCCTGAGTCCAAGAACTTTTTGGGTCCGTGTAATAGGGTGCATGAGTCTGAGGTCCCTATACGTGGCCTAAAAAAGCAAAACAATGCTGCGCGCTGTCTGATGAAGGAGTTGAGACCCCCCCACCCTGTCAGAGATGCGTCTGTAGTGAAAGTGGCTTCTACAGCGGGGGTGGGGACGTTTTTCCCCTGCAGAAGGTTTTCCCTTGACCACCACTGCAGAGACAGAACAAGGGCTGCCGAGACAACCACTAGATCGTTGTTACGCTCACCTGGTCTCTGCGGAGGCGTTGGGGGACGGGTGCAGCCCTCCCGGGGCTGAGGTGGCTCGGGTCCGACTTCGCCCTCTGCGCTTATGTGGTGACTGGTGGAAATAGGTGATGCTGCTCGGGACTGCTCCTGCATGGAGAATAGGGTGCGTGAGTATGCCAGCTTGTGCGCCTGATCCCCTTCCAGACCCCCTCTCCCAAACCTTGGTAGCCGTGGGATGCGCTGTCCCTGGAAAGCTCACCTGTTGATTAGTTTTGGCGAGCACTCCGCCCTGCTGCTTCTGGCAGGGGCGCTTGTATGATCTGGACCGAGTTCCTTCACTGGTCCCTTGCACGTGGAAGTCCAGTCCTGCTGCGACTAAGCCACTGTACTTCAGGTAAGTGTTCCTGTTTGCCTTGGTCTTTCCTCGTCTGTTTTTGTTGTATTGTAAAGTTCGTTGTCTTGTATTACTGTCCGTTCCACTTTTGATGTCTGCTCTTTTGCTTTCTTCCGTTGCAGGTGATGTTGCCGGCC